>NC_081840.1:28524011-28846511 GCF_963259705.1 Myotis daubentonii | reverse complement strand
TGAGACAGCAATTCTTATGCCTAATAGCTCTGTGTAGTTAAGAACTCTGGCTCTGGATCAGAAAGCCTATAGATAGTCCAAAAGTCTAAAATGTTTTTAAGGTAACCATAAACCTAGTAATCATTCAACCCCTAGGCGAGTCGCAGGCCCCAGTACTTACACTAACAGGAAGTGGGATGCCAACATTGATATCCCAAACTTTTGTTCTCCTAGTGCTGATCTAGACTATGGCCAGAGAGGACAACAACTAGGAAGATCCTTCCAGGAGCAACCTGGGCATTGAGTGGCAGCCCAACCATGGAGATACAGTCATGACTTTGTCCTACCCCTAGTATTTCTCCAGCCCTCATGAGCCTCTCAGTTAGAACTGAGGACACTAATTACATCTCCAAGTGCACCCCTCAAGTCCATTCCAGGATGCGGAGGCTCAAGCCAGTCCCCTGCAGGTGGGCTGGTTCCTCTTTCCTCTTCCGAACTCTCCTTCCTCATTCTTTAAATTGCAGATCAGATCAGTCCACCTCTACTCAAAGTCTTCTCTAAACATTCCAGGTGACAGACACTTCTTTTCTTCAGAATTTCCTATAACTCCTTGTACTAAGCATCAATATTGTACACGGCGATGATCTCTGTCCTTGTTAAAATGAACAGATATAAAGATAATATATTTCAGAAGAAAGAGCTCTGGCTTTGAAGGGAGGCCCTGGCACCACTACTTGCTGAGTGAACTTGCTGGCACCACTACTTGCTGAGTGGAAAGTTTCTTATTACTCTCACTAAGATTCAGGGTCCTCATCTGTTAACTGCAGATAATCATACTTGTAGGGTAATTTTAAAAATTAAAATAGAGTATGTAAATCACCTGGCACACAGTAGGCATTTAATACATTGAGGCTATTAATACTTGTGTCATTGACTTGACTTGGGGTGATGAACACACAATACAATATATAGATGATGTATTATAGAATTGTATACCTGAAACCTATATAATTTTCTGAACCAATGTCACCCTAATAAATTAAACATAAAGATAAAACATACTGAATATAAAGTCCTAAAAAAATACTTGCATCACTTAGTTTTTTGTAGGCTCCAGTTTTTATATCTAACTAAAGTTTAAGTTTTTTAAAGATAGAGTTGAGCCTTGTGCATTTTGTATTCTTCATAGGTTAATGTCCACAACTAGTATCATGAGATATTTGTAACTAAGGACTAAAGTAACAGTTGGGGTAAGGCCATTTTCTTCCCTTTGGCGTTTCCAAAACACTAGCCTACAGACATTGAGACTAATAGTTCTGGAAGCAGATGATCAGTGCAGCAGAGATATCAGTTGAGGATCTGGACCTAGACATCCCAATATTGAGAATTGAGGGATAGAGCCTATGTGGTAAGAATAAAAAAAAGCATATATATAAAATCATCCTATTTCCCAATGGAAATGATGAGAGCAGATGAAAGATTCCAAAATGAATCTGGCAATAGGTTCAAGAATCAGGGACCAGCGGTGAGAAAGACTTCATAACAGAAGCAGGTCTCCTGCCACAGGGTCCACGTTTTATGTGGCATCCGTAGTCACGTACCAATCCTGGCCGGACCTGTAGGTGAAGCAGGAACCCGGAGACACCTGACTGAGGTGCCTTCTCCAAGTCTTTAGGCTCATAGTGCAAATAAAGAGTTCAAGAATGCAGCAACTGACATTTCTAAATTACAAAACAGATAAAATTCTTAGAAGATACATGCAATAAGCTCTACTAAGCAGCTGGCCACAGAACTAGAACATCTGATAACTTTACCGGTGATTTCAATGGGCCTCCAGGCAGATACTGACACACATTTTCTCTTAAAAACTAAACAAGAAAAACACACACACATATCAAGGCATTTAATCTGATCTACTTTTGATCTTCAAGAACAATCATTCCTAAGAGAGGCAGAGAAAAGGACTGAGCTTCTAAAATATAAACATGTAAGGAAGGGGCTGCTGCTGCTGGATGTTATATAGAAACCCAGCCAATGATCGTTCCACATTTGCATCCAGAAAAATATAAACAAACCATCTTTCATTCATCCATCAAAATCCAAGTGATCCGTGGGTCATTTTATTTTGCTTTCAGTATTTTAATGATCTTTCCTGAAAGACTTCTGTGTATACCAAGGGCAAATATGCCCTCCCAAGCCAAGCCCACTTCTCCATGTCCAGGGTGGCCCCCTGATTTACCACTGGAGCTCTTCACATTTTCCACCTTGACGGCATCTTCTGCCACCAGGCATTACACCCCCATCAGCCTTGGAAAAGCCTCATAACTCAGGATGACAATATCAAGACCATTAAGCCTACATACATCAGCAAAACTGCCTCACTGCTGTCTCTGCTCCAGGTTATAAAGATATGTCACAGCACACACAGGTCCCCAAAGCCCCGGACTTGATGGGTTGTGCTCAGAAGGCCACTTCTAAGACCAAAGCCATTTTTCACTCAAGGACCCTGTCAACAGGGGCCTCAAAATGCTGCACAGTAATGCTGATGATGATAGCTCCGGGGTATTACCCAGGCATGGCCCATTGCTCAGATCTCAAAACTGGTGGTCAGATTTAGTTTACCATACTTCAAAACATGCTCATTCATACACACACACTGAAACATAAATATAAATTTCCCTTTACTCGCGAGGTTGTAAAATACATAGCGGATAGTGCAAGAATCCATTTGTTAGGTTTGTAAGTGAATGAATCAGAGTGGGGTAAAGTCAAGATCTGTTAACCAAGTCTCATAATCCCCCCAATTGCCATATAAACAGAAACATTTCTGGAGCCTAGTGGGGAAGACATTTTTCCCAGAGCCCATAACATTTGAGCTCTGTTGAAACTACCAAATTTCAGTGGCCCTTGGCATACCGGATGCCTCCTGAGATCTTTCAACTTCCTCTTCTCAGCTCTACATCCCAACTGCCACCTCTAGGCAGATTAGCAAAGGTTGATAGATGACAGTGTCAAAAACACAGCGAAGATTTAAAAGCAAGTGACAAAGTTGAGAGCACACATTAAAATTTGCAAATGTACATGACATTTGCCAAGAAATCTGTCCATTTTCTGTGGCACTGCAGCCAGAGGCTACAAAATGGTATGACCTCATCTCTTGTCCCTCTCTAGGGCTTGACAATGACATCTCTTTTTTCTTTATTGATTAAGCTATTACAAATGTGTCCTTATTCCCCCATTGTCCCCCCTACCCCCCCCAGTCCTGCCCTCACACCCTCACCCAGTGTTGTTGACAATGACATCTTAATTGTGAAATGTTGTGTAGCTTGTAAAAACTAAACTTCAAGATCACAATTTCATATACACTGGCATTTATTTTAAATTAGCGCTCTCCTTCATTTTTATATCAGAGTCCTACCAACTTAAACCTTTCATGGCACTATCCATCCAAGTCACCATTGTCCCATACAACTTTGCAATGATGAAAATGTTTTGTCTCATAAAGAAGTCACTAGTCACATGTGGCTATTGAGCACTTGAAATGTGGCTAGTGCACCAGAGGAACTAATTTTATTTATTTTTAATTATTTCATATTTAGCCACGTATAAATACTGGCTACCATATTGAATAGTACAAATTATAGTGCTGATGAGATAGGACTATGTTTACATCCCTAGCATTTAAGAAGCCCTAGAATAAATGACAACCTGGCCCAGATGACATAGATAAAGAAGAGGAATTTAAACAGAACTCATATGCATCAAATACCAAAATGAATATGAAATTTAGCTTCTCAGATGTAGAGCTCATGAAATAAATAACTAATTGAACTGATTCCATGATTATTAGACCCCTTCAACAAGATAAAGGCTATAAAAAGGAATCAAAGTCTGAAGATGGAAAAGTGGGTGATGAAGAGATTCTTTGGAGAAAGTAGCTGCTACTGCTACCTTGTGATCTGCCTGAAATCCTTCTAGAGTTTGTTAAGACAAAATATGATGAGGATTACCTGTAGACACAGGTGAGATAGGCTGCAGCTCCTTAAATGCCACCCAGTAAGACAGCTGGGAGAGCAAGGGGACTCCAACAGCATGATTTGACCTCATCTGGGCAGGGTGGACCCACTGGTGTGCTGATTAATGTTTAAGAACCAACTACCTGGAAACAAACCAATAAGCTCTGCTTTTTTTTTTTTTTTTTTTTTTTTTTTTTGCATTTTTCCTGTTTCCTGAGCATAAATACTCCCACCATGGCCAATTTCCAGCTACTGGTCTGAACTCCCTGAACATAAAGTCGAGAATGGATGTGCACGATCCGCTTTGTGAAACAGAGTAGGCCAGCTCCAGCACAGCACTGGGTGGCCCACCAGAGGCAGGGGCCACTGGGAAGGATCTTGCCTATGGAATGGACGGCACTCCCCACAGTACAAGACTTGCATGTACAAGGTCCCCAGTGATGAGTATGTCTGTAGAACCCAGGAGAAGGGATGAGTTCACTTGCCAGACTGAGAACATAAGTCACCCAGCCAAGTCAGAGCTCTCCCTTCCCCTTACATCTGCTTCATCCTCCATCCTTCAGCCCTTGCAGGAGATACAATAGCAGTTTGGGAGTCTGTGATAACGTGAGTGGGAGAAAGAGCAGAAGCCAATCATAGTCTCTTCCTTAAAGGTAGGCAGCTGCCAACTACCTGCCTTAGACCAGAAAGGAGGAGGAGACATCGCATCTCTGAGTGAAGAAGACTGAGACACTGATTAATATCATGGACTGGTTTATTCCAGTCACTGAATTGAGATTGCGTGTAAGGACTTAAAATGACCTTAGAACCATCTAGTATTTGCCAACTATTTTCCTGAGAGCAGGGACAAATTTAGAGAGACAGTGGGAACTCAGAACTAACAATAATACGATTGATATTGTATTACATCATGAGTTATGCATATTCAGCATAAAAAAATAAAGCCAGGTTTGAGAGTTTCATAGCTTTCACATCAAAGTCAGCAGCTGTCCATCTTGAAAACCCCTTCCTAAAATTTAATGTCTTTGCCTGAAGCTTTTCCTCCCAGATCCTCTCTGGTGAAACAACAAAAGGAAAAAAGAATGTAGGCATCTCCCTCTGTGACATGAGACAAACATGAACATGTATCCATCCTTTTTCTCCGGTCCCAGATGTTTACTCTGGACATACTCTGTCTTCCAGCCTGGCACCTTCCAGGAATGGATGTGGCCTGGTCTTATTCCCATTCAGAAGCCAAGAGTCAGGCGGATGACTCAGAAAGAATAGGAAAACTTGCTAATGTTTGGTGATCACCCAAAGGTGCCAAGCTGGGGGAAATGGCACAGTGTGGTTGGGAAAGCAGCCCTTTTCTTCCTCTCTGAGGGGCAGAGGTGATGGAAGGTATCACAAAGGATGCTGCTGCTTCCTCTTCCATGTTCATGGCAGGTGTCAGTCGCCCTTGACCTCCTTCTCCCTCTAGTTTCTTGATTTTAAGCAGAAATTCCTGATGCTTAACCCATTCTGGGTCTTGAGACTATTTGAATGATTTCCAAATATACTGAGATCCCCAAAAGAATACATATATGCTCACACTCAGATATTCTCCAGATCCTGCATATAATTTTAAGGAGGTTCACAGACAACACTCACTCCCACCCAGATCCCAGGGATGAGGTTCAGAGGCCCTATCTCAAGGCATGTGCTCTGGAGCCAATGCCTCTGGATGATTATCCCCAACCCCCACTCCTGACCTTCCCCAACTGGCCTGGTTTCAGCCCAAGGTCACTTGCCAGTGTTATGCCTACATGAAGGGGAAACAGCCAACTTTCTTTAAGCAAATCATGCCTTAGTCATTTATTTTCTCCACTTGAAGGTTTTGAGAAGCCCTAATTAAATCACAAACCGCTGCATCAGCCATCTGCTGCTTCAGTCTCTTGAACCAAACTTCAAATTCTTGGGGGCACTTCAAAATAGATCCAAAACATGGCCAGTTCTGGATCTATCTACATTGTTTAAGCACTAACACTTAATAGATCATCTATTGGGGACCAGGCACTATTCTAGGCATTAGGGCTACAGCAATGAACAAAACAGACCTGATCTGAATTTATTCTTTTCCAAAATGGCAAGTCTAACTATTGTTGCTTTAAAAACAATGATAATAATTGTTTATAAAACTATGTTAAGTTACAGATTCTGTGCTATTTTATATGCATCATCTTATTATTTCTTAGAAAACTTGGTGAGGTGGGTGTTATTATCCCCATTTTACAGATGTGAAAACTGAGCCAAAAATTTACCTAAGCTAGAGAGGGGCAAAGACATGCTGTACCACCAGGCAGTTTGTTTAAACTGCCTTTAGGCTCAACATCCCTGGTTGTGCTTACAAAGTAGACAAGGCAGCACTACGGAAATGAGAACAGGTGTCTCATAAAAAATTAGTTTGGCAACGTGCATATATTTATGTAGACCCTGGGGCTACCTGTGGTTGCCAAGACAATCAAAGTCAGCATGAATGTAATCAGGAGGCACTGACAACTTTGTTAACAGGAGATGGTGTGGTGATCCTAGAAGCAAAGTGGGATGCACCTGGCTGGGGAGGTAAGGTTGAGGGCTACTGGAGTTGAACTGGAGACAAACAACAGACAAGCCACATGTTATTTTTAAAAATGTGTTTCAAAATATATATTTTTAAGAAACTGTATTTGGACAGAAGAGATGATGATAATCCTAAGGCAATAGGTGGAGAAAATACAGAGTAAGTACCAAAAGGACTGACTAGTCCAAAGCAAATATTTAAAAACTAGAGGCTCGGTGCACGAGATTTGTGCACTGGGGAGGGGACGGGTCCCTCAGCCCGGCCTGTGCCCTCTTGCAGTCCGGGACTCCTCGGGGGATGTCCGCCTGTCGGGGATCAGGCCTAAGCTGGCAGTCAGTCAGACATCCCTCTCACAGTCTGGGGCTTTGGCAGCCCGGGACCCCTCGCTCCTTACCGCCCACCACCACCGCTGTGCTTGCCAGCCATGAGCCCAGCTTCTGGCTGAGCAGCGCTCCCCCTGCGGGAGCACACTGACCACCAGGGGGCAGTTCCTGCATTGAGCGTCTGCCCCCTGGCGGTCAGTGTGCATCATAGTGACCAGTCATTCTGCTGTTCAGTCGATTTGCATATTAGGCTTTTATTGTATAGGATAGCAGTTTGATACAGCCATGGCTTCCAAAGACCCCAGTTACTGCTAATGGACACTCAGATGAAATCATTGAGGGCGAGTCCATACTTTGTAGGGTGTGAAGGTTATGCAATGTGGGTGACCCTCCATAAGAAATTGCTAATACCAAACAAGGTCCTGAGTCTTGGATGGGACCGAAGCTTCAGCTACAGGCATGTCACAGTGAATCCGTCTCTGCCCAAGTGGGCATCAGGCCCCGGGAGGAGGCTGGTAAGAAACACATTCCTCATTAGTGTTAGGATCACAGTGGTGAGATAAGACTAAAAGCCCAATTTGGAGAACTTTGTGATCCAGAGATTATTTATTTGAGGACACTTTGATTAGAAGATGCAAGACAATAGTGGAGGTGGTTTAAAGAAAGGCTCTCAGCAATCCAAACCCTTGAAAGAGACACCCAATGTGAATTTGAATGAGACACCAATTTTTCTATGTCAATTTAAAAAATTCATGCTGCTAAGCCAGCCTCCAGCTAGCACGTACAATCTATGCGGGATTTACGAAACGACACCTATGTAGACAGACATGGTGAAACGACAAGTCCCCTCTGAACAGAGAGCTCCTGCAGGTGAATTGGTATAGCAATCACGTGGCTCTGAGGGGTGAGGTAAAAAGCAATCCTTTCTCTCTGCGTGGTGTCCCACTTGCAGGAGGCAAGCTGAGCAAGGGACGTGCAGGCTGGATTTCCGCCCCAGTTCATCCTCTCAGCGCGGTAGTTTGTGCAATGTTCAAACTGCACAACCGAGCAGGGCAGTCTGTATTTTATTTTATTCATTTATTTATTTTTAAATTTATCTTTATTGTTGAAAGTATTACAGATGCCCCCTTCCCCCCACTGACCCCCTCCACCCGGGAGTGCCCCCCCCCCCATACTGTGTTATGCATACACGAAGTGACAAGCCTGTATTTTAGAGGCATAGCGGTTTCAACAGTATACTGAAAGGGACTTACAAATGAGTAATTCTCTGGTGATATTACTCTCACTGCAAATACACATTTCTAAATGGTATCCAGACTTGCCAGGCAGAGACAGAGTTGGGCAGGGAGTCAAACGCTGTCTTGACCTCCTGGGCGATGTTTGCACCTCACTGATTTCCACTTCCCAGCAAGTCCCAGCCCCGGGTTGCTGGCTGCACTTTGCTCCTCTGCCCTCTCTGACCTGCAGTGATGGGTGGTCATGGAGGAACATGACGGTCACCCTCTGGGCTGCCACTGCCTTTCAAAGTGTCTCTGTGCACTCGAGCACGATGCCAGAACAGCTCTGGGTCACTGAAGACACTTCCCAGAGCCATCCTAGAAGGTGGAGATGATGTGAACCGGCTGGAGTAGCTAATTAGCTTAGCCAGCCTCCTCCAGATTTAGAGGACACCATTGCTGAGTAATTACAATTGCTGAGCCATTTCCACAAGATATTAACTTTCCGTAATCCTCACTAAACAAAAATTGAGAGCTGGGTTTGGGTTTTGTTTTGCTGTTTTTCATTTGGAAGCAGTAATTAAAGATTATTCAATTATGATAATGGGTTTCTATTAAGAATGCTCTCCGTAGCTGAAGTCTGATGAACACCATGGAGCCTGGGTTTTAAACACTCTCATATGAGTTCCAAATGGAGGAAACGTGCTTTCTCACCTTTTCTATGGCTAGCTGTTCCAGAACCATCTTTAATTCCAGGCAGATTTTCTTCCCAGGATCAGAGGTGGATAGAGCTAGGCAGCGTGTGTTTAGTGCCTGGGAGCCCAGGCACACCTGGCACCGTGGGGACCATTTTAGGACACAGTGGGTGGAAACTGGAAAAGGCTTCGTGTTTAATACTTGTGGTTAAATGGTGACATAAAATGGCCACAGAGACCAGCTCAGGACCAAAGGCCCACAAATCTTCTCCAAGGAATAAAGGCTCAGCCCCCTTTTATCCATGCACACAGCCTGGCCTGGCCTCTTCTCTCCAAAACCGCTCTTGCCTCAGGCTCCCCAGCAAACGTTTGCTGAGTGCTGGATGCTGGTGCACTGACATCCCTGGTGAGCATGCGATCAGCACTCCCTCTGGCGAGCTCTTAGCAGCCACTGAGCAGAAGGCAAACCCAGGTACAAATGACTGACAGGCAGGTAAATTACAGCTCCCGGGTTAGCTGGAGCCAGACCTCTCTCCTTGGTCCAAGTTCTCTTTCAGGGGCTCTGGGGAGGGCGCTGCATCAGAAACAGCAGAATAAACACAACTTCTGTATAAGGCCTCGGTGTTAAGTATTCCTGTCCTGGGCAAGTTTGTTTTGCTAAACCTCAGTTTTCTCATCTGTAAAGTGGGGAGGATAGCATGTAACTCATGGAGGGGACTGTGAAGTCAGGAAGATATCAGATATAAGAAGGCAGCACAGTGACTGACACAGGGCATCTGTTCTCTTCCACGCCCCCTGTCAGCTCCCAGGCACCTCCTCTCATTTAATCCTTTATACCAGCAGCTACACTTTAGAGCAGGGGTTCTCAAACTTTTTAAACAGGGGGCCAGTTCACTGTCCCTCAGACCATTGGAGGGCCGGACTATAGTTTGAAAAAAAACTAGTTGGCTGCTAAGCAACAGGCAGCGGCGGCAAAAACACCCGGCGAACCGGATAAATGTTTTCGGCGGGCCGCATGTGGCCCGCAGGCCGTAGTTTGAGGACCCCTGCTTTAGAGTCACCTGGCAAAGTTATAAAAAAGACAGTTGCTTGATCCCTGTGTTAGCTATCTATTGCCGTGTAACAAACCACCCCACGGTTTAATGGCTTTAAAAAGATACATTTATCATTTCACAGTTTCTGTGGGTCAGGAATCAGAGCAGCTTAGCCAGGTAGTTCTGATTCAGAGTTTCGATCAAGGTGTCAGCTGGGGCTGCAGTCACCTGAGGCTTGACTGAGATGGGAGAATATACCTCCCAGCTCACTCGCAGGGCTGTTGGCCAGAGTTCCTCACCACCTGGGCTGTTCCATGGGGCTGTTCATGACATGACATTTGGCTGTCTCCAAAGCAAGTGATCTGAGAGAGCCAGAAAGCAAAACCACATGCCTTTGATGACCTCGTCTACAAGTCACAAGCCTTCATGGCCACCGTATTCTATTCATTAGAAGAAATTCACAAAGTCCTGCCCACACGTAAAGGAAGGGGATTATAAAAGGGCATACATACCCTGGGTAAGTATCATTGGGGACTCTCCTGGAGGCTGCCCTCTGCAAGCCCCATCCAAAAGATTTCAATTTTACTGGTTTGGGGCAAAAGCACTTTTAAAAATTTCTCTAGGTAGCCAAAACCGGTTTGGCTCAGTGGATAGAGCGTCGGCCTGTGGACTGAAAGGTCCCAGGTTCGATTCTGGTCAAGGGCATGTACCTGGGTTGCGGGCACATCCCCAGTAGGAGATGTGCAGGAGGCAGCTGATCGATGTTTCTCTCTCACCGATGTTTCTAACTCTCTATCTCTCTCCCTTCCTCTCTGTAAAAAAATCAATAAAATATATTTTAAAAAAAATTTCTCTAGGTAACCTCAATGGGTCACCAAGGTAAAAAAACAAACAAAAAAACCCCAACCACACACTATACAATTTCTCCTAAATTACCTTCTCTTCAACTCAACTTTGTCAATTTAATCCCTTCCTTTATCATGCTCATTAATTGGCTCATCACCTCCTGCTGCTAAATTCTCTCAGGTCCTAAGCCAGTGGTTCTCAACCTTGGCTGCACATTAGAATCACCTGGGAATCTTTTTAAAATCCTGATTTCTGGGCCTCATCCTCCGGAAATTCTGTTTCTTTGTTAGGGGGTGGGGCCACAACATTAGTAATGAATCTTTTTAAAGTTCTGATTTCTGGGCCTCATCCTCCGGAAATTCTGTTTCTTGGTTGCTAATGTTGTGGCCCCACCCCATAACAAAGAAACAGAATTTCCAGAGGATGAGGCCCAGAAATCAGGATTTTAAAAAAGATTCCCAGGTGATTCTAATGTGCAGCCAAGGTTGAGAACCACTGTCCTCAGCAGTCAGAAGCAGGGGGCAGGGGCAGCCAGAGGGGTGGGGCCCTCCAGAATGCAGGGATAAGAGCAGCAGTGGGGTTGAAGGCTAGATAAGCAAAGTACCCCGACGTCAAGCTGACACAAACACTGGAGGACCCTGGAGCTCCTGGAGCAAGTGGTTAATCAAAGAGTCAGGGTAAGTCAGCAACCAGGAATGATGGAAGGGTGGCCCATGCTTGGCTGCAGGCCACAGCCACAGCGACCAGTGACCAACAGCAAGAAGACGTCCAAAGCTAAAGCAGCCTGCTGGTTCCACCCCGCAGTCTTACTACTCTTTACTTTCATGATAGCCAACCCCACACACCTCCTGAAAGCGCTGCAGGTGATGCCAGCCTGAAGCAGTCTGAGTGTGAATTCAGAGAAAGAAACAGTCTCAGCTTCCGGGCAGAGGCAGTTCCCCTAACACAAGCTGCCCTCGGCCCCTCTTCCAGGAGCAAGCTTTCCTGGCTCATTATAATGTTGGCAATGTCATGTACAGGATGAAAGTCGCCGACAACAAAAATAAACACAAAATGATTGTGATATACACATCACTGGGGAGCGAGGTGTCCATCATCACAGATGGCTTATTCATCTTGCTGTAATGAAACCCCAATTGAAATTGTGTATATTTCCAGCCTGTTCTCTCTCTCTGCTCACTAAAGAGATATCTGGCTTTGTCTGTCTGATCAATTGCTGCCTGCTCTGGCCCTCTGGTCCTTATGTAGCACAGGATCTAGAGACGAGAGAGGAATAAAAGGACAAGTGATCATAGCAAAGGCCGGGGAGGGCTAAAAAGGGATATTTCTGAAGCGATGTGGTGAGTATTTGCGATATGCAAGAAAAATGGATGGAAGAGAAAAGGCTTGTAAAAAGAAAAAGGTTTTCCAATAATGAGTCCCTTTAAAATGTGCCTGAAAATAGCAATTTTAAAAAAACCAGTTACCTGTACATTTCTTTTCACTTGATAGCCTATTTTTTAAAAAAATTATATCATGTTTCGAGATTGGATCATAGGGCCCCTGCTTTAGCTTCATTCAATTAGTTCCCACACTAACATCCACATAAGAGAATGTATAAATGTATGGGGAGTCCTTGGCCTTCCAAATAGGCACCATGACCAAACTGGTGGATAGACAGGCAGTCACATCAAACACAACCTATTGTGCCTTTGAACTGTATCCTGTAAACAGCAGGGAGCCAGCAGGACACAGTTCAAAGGCATACAAGCTTGTTTCTGTGTGGCCTCCAGTCTACCAGTTCAGTCATGGCGCCTATTTGGAGTGCCAAGAACTCTCCTTTACTCCGCTCTTCCCTCCACTGACTGGCCATCCCATCACCACCACCTGCACCCCACATTCCCACCTGGTGGGCACCTGCTGCGTCTGTCCTGCATCCGTTCAGTTATCACCCACCTCGATGCAATTCATTCTCTCTTATTTTCCCTACTATGCCCCCATGGATCATTCTGTCACCGTATTTGTTTATGACCTTGCTGCACCTATTATTTTGAATGTCTGTCTTAACCAATGAGTTTGAAAGCTTTCAAGGGTAGGAGCTTATTATATGATAGTATATAATAAGAATAACAATAGTTTTATTGTTATGAATATTGTTCATGACCATTTGTTGAGCACCTAGCATGTGACAGAGCCAACACTCTTTGCAACACCTTGTGCCTTTTCCTTTTTGTCATATGTATTGCTTGTGCCTCGCAGAGTCTATGCTAGGCACTCAGTAGACATTTGTAAACAAACAGATAGGTAGCTATTCATTGAGAAAAGGCCACAGCGAGTTTGAGTTTGGCTCTTGTTACTTCTCTTCTCTGATACAAAAGAGGCCTGTAAGCTGGCATCCTACTTCTGACCACCCAGAGTGGGATTTTAGAAATAAATAAAGCAAATGTAGTGAAATACTTTAAAATATTACATATGGTTTTTATATGAAGATTTCTCGAGCAATAAATGGATGATTGGTGAATTATTTTTAACTATATTTCAAGAGGAAGGAAATGTGAATATGGACTTTTTTTTTGTTTTTCCCCCTTTATTGATTAAGATAATACAAAATATGAACTTTTAACCAAGTATAATTCATAGTATAAGACATACCAGCCTAGTAATTGTCTTAATTTTTTAATTTGATCCCTGGGCATTATTTTATGTTTTTCATGGTGTAGTCGCTTAATAATTGTTGAATTTGACTTATGGGCATATGAAGCTTTATTTGACTATTTTCTCTACTTTTGAGTGTGTTTGAAAGTTATTGTTATAAAAAGATGAAAACTTTTTTAAATGCAGCCATTGTTTTAGGATCTCTCCTTGCCACAGAGAGATCTGCATAGGTTTTCCTCCTCCTCTCCCAAGCCTCCCCTTTCCTAATAAGCAACCACATAAGGCCGTTTTGGTGAGTGTTAGATCAAGTGTGACACATTATGTATTTTACCTGGTGGTATCGCTCTTCAACAAGTGCATGAAATTCGCTCTACGCTTGATCTGATTTGCCTGGGTGATGTATGCAGCAGTGATTCAAGCTAAACAGTCACCTGGAGAGGCAATCCTTCTTCAGGGGACAGCCCAGCATATGAGATGTGGTTGCTGACAGGCATGATGACGGCAAGATTTATCTGCCAGATGGGGACACGGTTAGGGATGTTTTTCAGCTCCAGGGCGGGCCCCAGACTCAGCAGCAACGCTGCTCAATGTCTGCAGCTCAGAGCAGATAAGATTTTCCTTAGTCTTTGCAAAACCTCAGCCACAGACTAAGCCCAGCAGAGTTGCAGCTTGAAGCTCAGCAAGGCCTTAACCACTCCTGGGGACTGGAGATGAAATGAGAAGAGCAGATGTACAAACATATTTGATAAAACATCAAACTTTCCAAATTCTTGAGGGGGTCAAATTGGGTTCAGATCATTTTAAGCTTTTGGTGGGAGATAAAAAAAAATCAACATGGAGAGAAAAATAAATTTTAGAGTCAGTCCGATATAGCTTCTGATACCCGAAAAGCCATTACTGATTCGTGACCTTGAGTACTATTTAAGCAGCCTGACTTCCAATGCCCCAGGTAGAGCATCGTGATGGCCTCATAGAAATAGTATATGTAAGAAACCAACACAATGCCTGGGACATAGTAAGTTCTCAACAGATGACAGATGTAGTCCTAGAAGATATTTGACTGAGTTTGTAATATTCCAAGAGGCACACAAGAGCGGAAATAAGTGTTGATCTTATAGACTAGAAAGAAAATACTAAGGACAATGCAGGGAAATCATAAATTATGTGAAAACAGGCGAAGAATACCTCAGACAAATTAACAGGCAGCCATCAATAATAAAGAAAAATATAGATAGCTAACTTTCCCTTCTGTAGATTTCAGTTTTTCAGGTCTTGTTCCTGGTTTTACAAGGCATTCAATCATCAAAGTCTAGCCAATGTCTCTTGAACATCCAGAATCTCATTAACTCAGTTTGGAAGCTTGTAGCACTGACATGCGCAGTCCTCACTGAGACCCACGGGCGAGTGCCGGGGCAGTGCTGGCCTGAATGTCACCCTCAACACCCACTGCCCTAAAAAGAAGCAGAACAGACAGTTGATGAAGGCTTGCTAAACCAAGCCATTTTCCTAGTTATACTTCTTCCATCTCTGTACAAACTTTACAGTTCATTAATTTTGTGGGATTTCAGGAGCCTGAGGCTGTAATTCTTGGTTAGTGCTGTCCCATATGCTCTGGCAGGAAGAAGAGCTGATCCGAGGATCCGGCTCCCAGCCACACCTCAGTACCAGCTGGGAGACTCTGGGCTCAGACCTAGGGGTGCAGCTTCGATGCAGATGTTTAACAGCTGCCTGATTTATGGCCTCCTTGCTTTATGAAGAGAGCTGGTAAAAGCTGTTGAGGAGCATTTTAATGCCACTGTGTTCATTTTCAGCAATAAATTGTATTGGTGTTGCAAGATCAAGTGTATCAGACAGTCAGAGTCCATTATGGCGTAAGGCCAGCAGCATCCTGGGAAAATCACAATACGTATATATGGGAAGCGAAAAGCTACGACCTTCAAAATATCACTTAGGGCATATTATAAAATACACAGAAAATTAGGAATAAAGACATTAAGGTTCCCACAGCCACACTAATTGGGCCACATGATTATCTAACCATCAGACTGTGTTTGGCATTGAGCAGGGCAGACAAGTGTCACAATTAGACCCTGAAGTCAATCAGCCATCTGCAATGTGGAATTGTCAACCCTAATGGTCTTACCATACTTTGTGTTTGTACTATGACATTTTACATGGCTTATGCATTATCTCCTAACTTGTTAATTAGTTACAGTCACATCTCTGGTGTCCTTTCCCTAGCTCTTCCCTAGTTCAAGAAGCCTCACTGCTTTTCATCCCAAAGCTTTCACCCCTGGCACCAGGCATTCCCCCAACCAGTCTCTCCTACAGCAGAAGGCCAACTAATCTTTCTAAAGTCCCATCACTCAAAAACCACCAATGGACTTTCACATCTCTTCATACAACACATTTCATGGCCAGTCAACTATGTGGATCTGGTCCCCCAGTTGTAGTCAATTTTTGTGTCTTCCTAACTTGACATTAAACTCTGACAGCAGAGATAGTGCTGGCATATACTAGGTGCTTAATAAATATTTGCTGAATGACTAAGTGAATGAGCCTGTTCATACGTAGTATCTGGCAATATGAACTAGTAAAAATTCTTCTGGAAAGTAATTTGCAAATATCAATATTCATTAAAATATTCATAATCTTTGACCTTAAAATAATATTTCTGAGAATATATTCTAAGGCAATCATTCAATGGGGAAATGATGTTTACTGCCTATACTAATAAATGTCAGAATGACTTTAAAGCAGTAACAAGAGAGTGGTTAAGTAAATTAAGATAAATCCACTCAAATGAATATTATAAAGTCAATAAAAATTACTCTGAAGACTGGTCAGTGACATGGAATGTTCTTATGACCTATTTCTTTTTAAATAGTATTAAAAATTAAAACTATATCTTATTTGATCCACTCATGGAGCAAGGGTGGTAAGAAATGCTTAAACGTGAAAATGGTGGTATTCTAGAAAAATTTTCCTTTCATTTGGATTTCTGTTAGTGTTGCAAGGCAAGTGAAGCGGTCACCTTCCTACTTAACAAATGGGCACTTCAATGGCTCCCTTTTTTACAGAATTGGGGAGTAAAAGTTACATCCCTTATTTTGTCCTTAGAATGTTTCAAGGATCCACCAAAGACCAAAGGTTCCTTTCATCCAAGACGCAGCCCAGCCCAGTAGATGCAGCACTGTGGGGCAGAGCCTCAGTGTTTCATAGCCCTGCTGGGAGCGCCGGCCTCACCCCAAGCCCAGCCTGCCGTAGAGACATCTTTGTCCATATTTGACCTCAGGGGAGTCAAGCCCAGTGCACAAGAATGGGCAAGAAGTAGACACGACACACATTTCCACCACTTCTCTCTCTTTTCCTTCTTATCACCTGCTCCCAACCCAAACCCTCCTTTCTCCATTTAAATCAAAGTTTCTGACATTTGGGAAGAAGTGGGGATACTCTGTGTACCCACATCAGGCCAAACTGCTTCTTCTCTCCTCTGCCTGACTAACAGAGGGAAGACTAGCCACAGGTCCCTGATCGGAGTGAGAGAACAAAGGGGAGGAAAAGGGGAAAGATGGTAGTTGGTGGAGAACATCTCATTATCCCCTTTAAGCTCTGTGAGGGGTTAGGGTTTCCAGGGTCTGTTTACTTAGACCTAGTGAGAAAGAAAACCAGGTTCAAACTGCACTCTCTGCACCTAACAAGGGAGCAGAGTGATGGCACTGACTTTCTCTTAGGCTGTAATTCCTTAGGGCAAGAATTGTGTTTCAGCCTGACCTAGCAGGCTACCCCAGACAGATACACATAAGCGCTCATCTAAACTGTACACAACTTGAAGAATGTGTCTAGAACTGTTCTGGTTATTTACTTTGGGCCTGAAAAGTGCTCCGTTCACATTAAAAATTCATCATATGCCTATTGACCAGTTGTCACTAAGGAGCAGGCCCCGAGAGCCCTGGAGGGGGAAACAGAAGAGCTGGCTTCCAGTTCCGGCTTGGCTCTGTGACCATGAGCAAATCCCTCTACCTCTCTGAGCCCCGTTTCCCACATCTGTAAATAAAGAAACCACTACTCTGCCAGGCTGTGTGAAGTCAGATGAAATTCTGTTCACAAAATTCCCGAATACACTAAATTGAAGTAGGCAAAGGAAAGTTACTTCTACTCGGCATTTCCCTCTCCTGCCACAAGGGCACAAAAGACATTTTATAAAACCTAGGAATAGATGAGCCAGCACCTTCCAACCAGAGATATCAGGTCTACAGTTTCAAAGCTGCTAGCAGACAAGAAACACAGCAAGAGGAAGCCGCTTCCCTGCACTCTGGAAGATCCACAGGAGGGCATTGAGAAGACTCAGGAGCTCTGGAGGAAAACCTGTCCCCAAGTCCATGGCTACTCGGCTCCTTCCGCAGAGACCCAGAGTCAGAAATAAGTAGGCAGCAATTTAGTGGCAACAGGAGGCATTAAGGAGACATTTGCACATTTTACTTTCCCTGAAACCAGATACATTAGAAATAAAGCTTCATCTGGGGTCTCCCTAAAGTTAATGAGACTGAGCTGATAGTTCATCGACTTGCTTCGCAGAATTTATTTTACAAGTGTCTCTAACCCACATGGCTCCTCTGCTTTGAGACTCAACCAAGGGGAAACTCCAGAAATCCCACTGGCTTACTTATACTTACTATGTTACCTCAGACACAGTGTTCACACAATCAACATAATTATTATTCCATTCTGAGAGAGAAAACACTATTTTAGAGATGATGTTAATCCACATGAGCACACACATGCATGCATACACGTGTGTGTGTGTGTGTGTGTGTGTGTGTGTGTGTGTGTGTATGAATGTTCAAGGTCCGGTTATAGATTCCCCACAGGTACTGGGATTCCTGTACAAAATATTATCCAGATGAGTTTTTACAGGAAAGGCTCTCCCCAGCTAAAAGCCACAGATTTCCCAACTGGGCCAGGAGAGAAAGAGAAAGAGCTTAGACAACTGATCTTTTTTTTTTTTTTTTAATTAAATCTTTATTGTTCAGATTATTACATTTGTTCCTCTTTCCCCCCCCCCCCCATAACTCCCCTCCTCCCAGTTCCCGCCCCACCCTCCGCCCTCACTCCCCACCCACTGTCCTCATCCATAGGTGCACGATTTTTGTCCAGTCTCTTCCCACATCTCCCACACCCCTTTCCCCCCCAAGAATAGTCAGTCCATTCCCTTTCTATGTCCCTGATTCTATTATAATCAACAGTTCACTCTGTTCATCAGATTATTTATTCACTTGATTCTTAGATTCACTTGTTGATAGATGCATATTTGTTGTTCATAATTTGTATCTTTACCTTTTTCTTCCTCTTTCTCTTCTTAAAGGATACCTTTCAGCATTTCATATAATCCTGGTTTGGTGGTGATGAACTCCTTTAGCTTTTCCGTATCTGTGAAGCTCTTTATCTGACCTTCAATTCTGAATGATAGCTTTGCTGGATAAAGTAATCTTGGTTGTAGGTTCTTGGTATTCATCACTTTGAATATTTCTTGCCACTCCCTTCTGGCCTGCAAAGTTTCTGTTGAGAAATCCGCTGATAGTCGTATGGGTATTCCCTTGTAGGTAACTGAGTTTCTTTCTCTTGCTGCTTTTAAGATTCTCTCTTTATCTTTTGCTCTTGGCATTTTAATTATAATGTGTCTTGGTGTGGTCCTCTTTGGATTCCTTTTGTTTGGGGTTCTCTGCGCTTCTTGGACCTGTAAGTCCATTTCTTTCACCAGGTGGGGGAAGTTTTCTGTCATTGTTTCTTCAAATAGGTTTTCAATATCTTGCTCTCTCTCATCTTCTGGCACCCCTATAATTCTGATGTTGGTACGCTTGAAGCTGTCCCAGAGGCTCCTTACACTATCCTCACATTTTTGGATTCTTTTTTCATTTTGCTTTTCCGGTTGGATGTTTTTTGCTTCCTCGCATTTCAAATCATTGACTTGATTCTTGCGCTCCTCTGGTCTGCTGTCGGGCGTCTGTATAATATTCGTTATTTCAGTCCGTGTATGCTTAATTTCTAGTTGGTTCCCCAATATAAGATCGAGGGTCTTATTAGTTTTCATGTAGATCTCATTAAGTTTATCGGCAGCTTCTAAACAGTTCTTGAGAGACCTTAAAAGTGTGGTTCTGAACTCTATATCTTCCATTGACAATTTTGTCCTGTTTCTTTGTCTCCGCATTTTGTTATGCTTCCTTGGTGCACCCCCTAGTGGTCTTTGTTCGCAGTCTTATAGTTAAATCTTGATTGTTGTAGCTAATTCCAGGGAGGGTTTGACCTCCAGGCCAAGTGGCTATGAGAATCAGCTGTGTCAGCAGTGTGAGAACTTCTGTCCTCTAGGGAGGTGCTAATCTAGCCTTTGCCTGAGGCTATCCGGCAAATGCCTCTGTGCAGGGCTTGGGCGGGGCGGGTCGCACAGGATCAACAGGGTGGGCAGGAGAGAGCAGTTATGGCGGCTCTCAGTCCTGTCCCCAGGGGCTCTGCCTCTCTGAGTCCCAGCACCCGCTGCAAAGCTCGGAGAGAAAGCTGCACTCGCTCTGACCGAAGCCAGACAGTCCCGCTTCTCCCGTTTGAGTCTGGGTCCCTAAAGACTCGCCCAGATCTGGAGCTCAGGGTCTGCGACTCCCTCCCGATTGAAAACGCCAACCGCGACCTCCGCCGCCAGCCCGCTCCGCGCACTCCGCACCTCAGAATTTGACTTCAGCACTGCGCCTCCTCTGAGTGTCCGTGTGCGTTTCTCTTTCCTCCTAGTTGTAGGACTTCCACTCAGCCAGCGTTCCTGTGGTTCTGGGTGATGTCCCTTCCGTTTTTTGGTTTCACTTTTGAAGTAGTTGTTCAAAGCAGCAAACTCCGGCGTTAACCTATGCCGCCATCTTGGTTCTCAACTGATCTTTTTTAAGACAATGTTCCAAAGGCCAGACCTCAGAGAGGATGACTGCATGCCACACTCAGAAAGGTCCAAGAGTCTTCACAGTGAAGATTCTGATGCCCTCAACATGCGATGGAAGATGGAGCAGGTGGGCCTGAAGGGACTATGGAGATCCCAGAATGGACAGCTCATGTGCATACATGACCTATTCCACACCCCTACACTCCATTCCACCTGGGACATAGAGCTTCAAGAATGACTGGAGTTATATTTCCTCCCAACTTAGTGAAATGAGGAATCAGGGTCAAATTAGGTAAATTAGAGATTATAAAAGTAAGATTTATGCACTCTGAGTTTATTGATAGAATTTATATTTATTCCAATGGGGAAATGATTACTTAAATTAATACCATGGGTTTGCTCGATTAAATCTTTTCAAAACTTAGTGTCACGAAGAAAAATCAAAGTTGTTGTGGGGAGAGAGGGTGCACGGGGTGGGAATCCTTGGTGGTGAAAACATTGGAAATTGAGTTTCTGCCTAATCCCCAAGCACACAGCACTTTCTCCTCACTGCCTTCCCTGCCACTTCCTGGACTCCCATAAAGACCCCACCTTGGGGCACTGCCCTCAGGCTTTAGGGGGCAATGCTGACTTGCTTTCCTTCAGACCATCTTTTCATTGTCTCAGTTACTTCATCACTCCCCCAGAAGAGCAATCTCAAAGGAGCTTGTTCAACTAGAAAGGCAGATGAATGGGTTGGCATGTTTAACTAGGATCTTTAGGCTGCAAAAAACAGAGACCCATTCAGGTTAGTTCACATTATGGAAGTCTATCGGATATGTGTGAAAGCAGGGGTGCCATGAACCTCAGAAACAGATGCATACCTAGCCTTGAGGGAATACAGGAGCCCAATTAATGAAGCATTTCATTAATCCCTACTCTGAACTCCACCATTGACACGGAAGCAGGTTCTCTCTGTCTCTGCTCCTGCCACTCCTGTCCCCACAAACCAAGTCTAGGGACCCTCTTCTACCTCATAGCTTGTATACTCATGGTTATGGTGTACTCCTGGACTCTTCCATGTCATGATATCAGGTCCTTCCTTCTCTCGGTGTGCTGTCCCATTTCCGCTCCTTCTACAAACTAATCAACCCTCTGGCCCTAACTATAGTCAAGGGTTCTGAGGAAGACTCCCTATGTCCCTGTTTGCCAGAGTTTTCGTGCCATGAGATGTCATAGGTTGCCACTACCCAGCCTATGGATTTCCTAATGTATACATTTCCTACTCTGTACACCTTCTACTGGTCTAATCAAGTTATGAGGCTGTGGCCAAGACAGACTTTTCCAGGCTTAGCTTATTTGAAATAATCAGAATGTCAGAGATTTATTGTCAATTAGCTGAGTATACTTTTGCATATCTCTTGGATTATATTAAATCAATATCATTTTTTAAAAACAGATTTTGTAGAAGCTCATCCTCTCCATTTAAGAAAGACAGTAACTATAAATATTTGACCCAATTTCACTTTAAATGGAAGATATCACTGAGCAAAAAGTGAGATTAGATGCCTGACAAAGGGTCAGTTTAAGGGGCTTCCTACTGAGTGTGTCAGGCTTATTGGGGTTTCCTGATGTCAGCAGGTGATTCTCCCTGAATGGGGAAACATCTCTTCCTGATCATGAGAAGCTCTTGTTTCTAGGACAGTTCAAAAGACAACCTGCTCGGGAGTTCTGTGAGAGCCACTCGACCTTGCTCTGGCACTGCAGCTCCCAGCATGGTCGACTAGCCCGGTGCTGTGGTCCAGGAGGACCCATGGATGTCCGCCCAGGCCCTGGACAGGCTGCTAAAGATGCCGCTTCCACTGCCACGGATTCGCACCCGGCCCTGGTGGTTTCCTGCGCTGGAGCTGAGAGACCCATTGGTGTTTTACCTGGAGGCATGTCTGGCTGACCCCATCTTCGGCAAAAACGGAGCCATGACTCCGGAAATAGAGTGGATGAACCAGGTCCTGCTGATGGTGGAAAAGGTGAACTCCGGGAGCTTAATCGAAATCACTGTTTTCGGACAGCCCCGTGTCCAGAATAGGGTGAGAAGCGTGCTCCTCAGCCTGGCAGCAAGGCACCGGGAAAACCGTGCCCGAGATAAGAAGATAAAACAACTTGAGAAGTTCTTGAAGGCCCATGGGTCACCTCCCCCGACTCTCCAGTCTGCCCGGTCTCGGTTTCCTGTTGCATGATATTGGCAGGAGCATTATGAGAACCGACCTGCTCCTGCTCCTGAAGTTCAAAAGAAGCAAGTGTCCTTAAATCTCAGCTTCTTTCTTTCTTTTGCTGGATGGATGGGTGGTTTGGTTATTCTGATGCAGATGTGAGTGCTGTTGTAATAAAATGAATTTCCTTTTTGTCAAAAAAAAAAAAAAGACAACCTGCTCAAAGAGGTGTGGTTCCACTGCCTCATCCGTCAGCAAGCAGAGTACTGACATGGGTCTGAAGCTGCCCCGTGCCTTCTCATACAAGACCTGTGCCCCAAGCAAACATCCTCTGGCATCTGAATCTACAGGGATGGCTCAGCAGGAGGGGGTTTTTTGGTCACTGGAGGCTTAGAGGTTGCCTTTGTGGCCTCCCAGGGTCTTTGGCCTCCCAGAGTCTGTGGATGGGACTCCTGCCTCCAACCCCATGTCTCCAGAAAGTGCCACTTGAGCCGCAATCAAACAGGCCAGCAGAATGAGCACACTTGTGCTCAGTGGTGCATCTACAAATTGGCCTTCTTTGGCTTTTAACATGATATTTCTCAACAGTTTTATGATTATCAAGGACAATCAGGACAGTAGGAAACCTGGAATATTTGCACCCTTTACTCTGTTTGAGCCTCAAGCACCAAAAACATTAAGTCAGTGCCCCAGAGGGTCCCTCCCCTTTAGAGAAAATGTTTTAGTAATTAAAAGGCACTGTATTTCTGTACTCATTAATTTAAAAATATTCCCCAGTCAACATTCTTAGCAATTAACGTGATTATTTACTGCTTAGTGCTGAGCTGAGGATATGACAACAGTCTATCTTCTACTACCCTCTGTTTTCTATCAAGAGTAAGTAGCAGCACTCAACTGACTATTCACAATATCTATTAGCAACCAGTGTAACTTTAAGTAATATACATAAATACCTATCTTTTTGTTCATCAACTATTGGTAGTATTTCTTGCCCATCACTTGCCACTTATCTTACTGTCACTAATTCACTGTCCCAACTTCTCTACTTTTCTTACCCATAGTTCCATTGTGTATCTTCTTATACATGGATGATGACAATAACATTTAAATGCTATTCCATAACGTTAAATCTTCCATGCTTTATTTATAGGTTGAATCTAAAACCAACAAGCCAATACCCTTTTTTCTGTAATTACTATGTAAATATTATTCACCACAGAGCCAAACTGGATCATATAATTACTTTTTTCTTCAATACAGATAAAACACCATAACTCCTCAGACATTTGGAGAACATTTTTAGTATCAAGGTCAAATACATTATCTGTCCCAACACTCAACCAATGCTCCAATCATGTCACAATATAATTAATGTTCTTTATTTCTTTTTTTTAATTCAATAAACTGATCATTTTATTTGTATGTCTAATTATTCTCCAAAACAGTAATTCTTTTTTATGGTACATTTTTATTGTCAACTAATGTAAAATAGTTTTAATACCTTTTACTTTATTAAAAATATTTTTATTGATTTCAGAAAGGAAGGGAGAGGGAGAGAGAGAGAGAAACATCAATGATGAGAATCATTGATCAGCTGCCTCCTGCACACCCACTACTGGGGATCAAGCCCGCAACCCGAGCATGTGCCCTTGACCAGAATTGAATCCAGAACCCTTCAGTCCACAGGCTGATACTCTATCTATTGAGCAAACCAGCAAGGGCCCATTTCATTTCTTTCAGATTATGTTACATATATTTAAAATATGAAAGGACCTGCTCTAAAGTTGTTTAAAACAATTTATGATAAGAATCTGTACTAAGCATCAGTTTATTCTTATCTTTCTATGTGACCCAGGACTTTGTTACAAAATGATTTGGTTTTTCCTGAGATTTCTTATTACCTTTTATTTTCTTGTTAAAGAAGATTAATAAGCTGTTCAAGTACCCTCAATTTTTTTCTTTTTCTCAATGATAGTTTAGCATGGAAACTCTATTTTCTCAGAGACAACTTCCAACAGTCTTCTCTCCCTGAGGACTGAGTGTTCTCCTGGCCTGACGCACAGCTGCCATGCTGGATTTCCCTCTGCCACAGCATTGGGGAAGAGACACTCTTTCCATAATCATGGCTTTCTTTGCACCTGGTTTTGCTAGAAATCACTCCCTTATTTTGCCAAGTAAATATTCTGAGACCGTGTATGTCTAAAAATGTATTTTAGTCTCCCACTTGATGGGCAGTGTGGCAGGATACGGAATTCTAGGTTAAATAAAATCCAGGTCAAAATAATTTTCTCTAGGAACTTTAAGGCATTGCCCCATTGACTTCTAGCAGTTGTTGATGCCAGCTGATTTTGTTACAGTGCATGCTATTTGCTTTGCTAATTGTTTCACACTGAAAACTGTGAGGATTCTTTCTTTATTCTGACATTTTTGAGTTGGGATGAGATTATTCTTATGTGTGGATCTTTTTCCTTTCATACTGCTCAGCACTTGATGAGCCTCTTCAAACTGAAGACATTTGCCTTTCTTCAACTCTTGGATATTTTCCTCACAACTAAAAACTTTCTATCCAATATTACATAGTCTAAGTCTGGAACTACCATTAGTCATATGTTGAACCCAGGATTGATCTTCTCTTCTCATATATATATTTTTATGTCTGTCTATCTTTTTGCTCTATAGTTTGGAATGTTGCTTTCACTTCATTATCAATACCTGCTATTGATTTTTAACATAATTTTTATTACAAGAGTTAATTCTTTGACTATTCATTTATTATATCACTCTAGTTTTGTCTTGAACACAATGTCTTCTGAATTCACTGTGAAGACATGATCAGATTTTTAAAAGTGATCTTCTATTTCCTGAAATAGCTCCTCTGGGGTCAATTATATTTATTTTGGTCCTTCTTTTACATACAACTCTTCTTCCTCACACATCGTTCACTCACATTCAGGAATAAGGGTCAAGGCTGATTATCCTAGGTATCCGGTATGGTTTTCTTCTGCTGTTTTGTAAGTCCATATGATCATTTCCCCCAAAGGAACTCCGCCCTGAATTGTAAGGCTGATTGTTCCCTTTGTGTATCTGGATGGGACGTATTGAATGACAGGTTTTGCTTTAGGGTGATCAGGGAAGAACAAGCTGCCTGCGTTCCAGGAGGAAATATGCTTTATTCTGGGACAGCAATATTCATCAAAAGTCTTAGGTCTCTATAGATTACTTGCTCTCTTTATTTACAGAAAGAGAACATTTTTCAGGTTTTTTTATATATATATTTTATTGATTTTTTACAGAGAGGAAGGGAGAGAGATAGAGAGCTAGAAACATCGATGAGAGAGAAACATCGACCAGCTGCCTCCTGCACATCTCCCACTGGGGATGTGCCCGCAACCAAGGTACACGCCCTTGACCGGAATCGAACCCAGGACCCTCCAGTCCGCAGGCCGACGCTCTATCCACTGAGCCAAACCGGTTTTGGCAACATTTTTCAGTTTTGCTTTGTTTTGTTTGTTTTTGGCTTTTGTTTATTTGTTTTTTAGTTTCGAGTAAATGCAATCTATTAGTTGTTCTATAAAAGGAGGCCAATAGAAGGGGAGAACAGAGCTGACTTCTGCAGCTCTTCTCTCAAACTCTTTTCAGTTCTCTCTTACTACTACCCTCTGCAGCTATAGGCTCAGAGTGCAGAACCCCTTAAGAATTTCACAGGTAAGATCAGTTTCCACCTCTCCTCTAAGCCAGACGGTGGCTTCCTCTTCTTTGCTCACAAATCAACACATTTCAATTTTCCCTCTTCTTGGAATTTCTTGAAATAACTCACCAGTGATCTCTCTTTCCAAACTTATTGCCATTATGAGCTTATTCCCTTTTGTATTTTCTCAGCCTGGTCTCGGGGAATAAGGAGAGGCCATGAATGAGCAGGTTTTCCATCTTGAATCAGAAGCCCCAGCACTTATTATTGGGGGGATGTTTAGACAAGAGGAAAACAGTATTTCCTCTCCCCCACAGCCAGAGAGGAAACATCAGTAGTGGTCAGCTGGGGAGGACAGTTGTGCAGCAGAATGGCTCTCACAGGAATCCTGAGTCATAAAGGCTGTGTGGCCACAGAGCACAAAGGCCAGGGTAGAAGACATTAAGAGACAATTGTAATTGTGTCAATTGTCTGGGTCAGACAATTGTGAGTAGGTGAGTCAATTGTCTGCAGAACTGGAGGTCTTTTTAAAAGAGGACAGAAAATAGGGAATTAATTTCCCAAAATGGCCATTGCTTCCCTACTTTTTCTAAAAGTACTGGATGGCCCTATTTTTCCCAAGTAATTTACCTTTTAGACAGACATCCTGGGGTTAGGCAATCAACTATTCTAATAATTATGTTATTGTCTGGTCCTTGCTGCTCTAGCCCTCCCCTCTATGCTGACTTCTACCTTTTATGCATAAATCCCCCTTCCCCCAGGACTCACTTTAGCTCTTTTCCCACTTGAGACACTGTTATCATGGCTATCTGCCTTCACAACCATCATCTTTCTTTATAAGATAAGTGTATTGAGCAGGATAATCTAACAATTGTAACCACCTATCTCCGAATTGAAGTGGACTGACCCTATAAATGCTAATTCTTCTTCATGTCGCAGTCCAGTGCACATAGTCAGGATGTATGGGTGCACCCTATGTTTCAAACAGTTATTCAAGGTCCTAGGGTCCTTCATTCTTTAGGCTCCATACTCATCTGGCTCTGTGGTATTCTCTCTCTATTGCCTGGGAGGGTTTCATGGACCAGCTCTAAAGCGGCACATGTGACTTCTGGCTACATTGATTAGTCAGACTCTAATCACTTGATCTCGCCTAATTAATTACAAGGGAGTCTGGGAAAAGAGCCCCCAGGAAGAAAAGAAAAATGTTGGTGAACAAGCAGACATTTTACACAGCAACAAATATTATATTATGGTGTATAAGATAGGATATCATCTGACAATACTGATGATTTAAAAATAGTATATCACCCATATTCCTGGCTAGATTTTGAGATTTCTTTTCATTTAAATTTTACTTTATTTTAGAAAGAGGAAGGGAGAAAGAGATAGAATCATCAATGATGAGAGAATCATCGATTGGCTGCCTCCTGCATGCCCCCTACTGGGGATCAGGCCTGCAACCTGAGCATGTGCCCTGAGCGGGAATCGAACCATGATCTCCTGGTTCATAGGTTGACAGTCAACCACTGAGCCACACCAGCCAGGACAAGGATTTTATATCACTTTTTCTAAAAGTGTATCTAACACTTAACAGTAGTTGCCCATTAGATGTTTGATGAATGAATTGTGGTGCACTGAAGCTAAAAGAGTCCCTAGAGATTTTCTAATCTAAACGCTTCATTATAAATGTAAAGAATCAGAAAGCTAGAGATGCTAAGTACTTTGCCCATGTTCAATGGCGGGGCTGGGACCCATTTATCTCATATCCCAGATCAAATGAGACAATCTTTTTAAACCAACTTATCTCATTTCCCTAACCAAAGGAGACTCTTTTTAACCAACTTATCAGAACTTGCACATCTAAACAAGTATTGTTTGCTCCAAGGAAGTCTCCTTGGGACTCTCTATAATAGTCAAATACTACTGCCATTTAAAAAATTCATGGCCCCCGCCAGTGTGGCTCAGTGGTCGACCTTGACCCAAGAACCAAGAAGTTGCTGGTGTGATTCCTGGTTTGGGGCTCGATCCCTGCCGATTGATGATATTCCTCTCTCATCGATGTTTCTCTCTCTATCCCTCTACCTTCCTCTCTCTCTAAAAATCAATAAAAACATATATTTAAAAAATTCATAAAATTTCATTTTAGGAATTGCTCTTATTACCTATGGCATTGTCTTAAAATCCCATTAATAGTAGCTGATAAATATTCTTTGGGAATAAATTTCATTTTGAGGAACTGTAGTTTGAAGTCCATCTTGATAGATAAAGGTGAATGGAGGTGATCCAGCCATGTGATATTGGGGGGGAAAAATACTGGTTTTGACTTTTAAAAATGAGACTGTGAATCATTTTGACACAGGCCATTTGCCAACCAGCTTGGGGAACAACTCCAAAAGAGGAGATGTATGGACAATTGAGCAATGACATCATTGTTGGAATAAGTTCATGGATTCCTAAGTTGACTAAGTTGAAGAGAAATCACAGCCATCTGAAAAGTCTACTTCTAATTTGTATAACCCCCGTGTCAGAAATGCCTGTGTTGCCAAATGCCCATCTTAATGTCTAGTACCTTGAGATTCCACTAAGAAATTTAGATGACTTTTAGGCCCATACTCGCTCCTTATTCAGAAACCAGCCACAGGATGGGAAAAGGAATTATTATTAGAAAAAATGGACAAAAAAATTTCTGTATGAAATAGAAGAAAGCTGATAACCTGATCCACCATTTTCTTGGGAAATAGAAAAAAAAACTTAAAACAAAAGGCTGCAAAAAATTGACTGTGCATCCAAGTACCCTTTCAGTTCAGGAGCTGAGAGGATTCTAAGAGCAACCACATGCCCAGTGAGGCTCCAAGAAGAAAACTGTCCTCTCTCTCAACAGGCCCCAAATCAGGGGAGACCTTTCTTCTTTAGAGATAAACAAATAAAGCAGCAGCAGCAGGGACCCTTGATGAAAGTTTGCAACATAAAACAGCAATGCTCTGCGGAAAGTGTCCAGGGTTCTGCCTTAATTACCCTAAATTAAGCTGGGGAGGGAGGAATCCAGAGTTCAGAATCAGTGCCTTTGTTTTACCCGCTATATAAAAATTTAAACATCAGTCTCATTACTTTACACTCACACCTGGCCTGTTCTGAGAAGCTCCACGACATTTCTCAGACAATCCAATTTAAAGACTTTTCAATTGCATGATTATGCTCTTGTGGTAAATTATCATCTTAAACAAGGGCCCAGGTGGAAAGAAAAGGACTGTTGGGCATGCGCTTCCTGGGAAAGTGCTGTTATTCTGTCCTGGGAATCTTTTCTGAACTAAACATTCATTTTAGGAAATGGAAATGTGAACAAGTGGCTCCAAAATACTTATCCAAGGACTCAACAAAGACCCAACGCCCTTAGCTGGCCCCTTGTGCACACACAGTTACGTAATAAGAAACCACCAGGACTCTTCCCTCTCACCCTTTTGTCAGGCTGAACTCAAATGCCTCTTGGAAATGGCACTTCCAAGGAAGGGGGAGACATGCAAACACACATGTGAACTGTCCAACCACAGTGACCCCTCATATCTGCCTCACCCAACAGCTGAGCTTCTTAAAACATCCCCCCCCGCCCCCCACCGCCTTGGCCTTTTAGATGACATTTAACTGAGGAAGTGATGAAAGGGCAGTTATTCACAGACACTACCAGGGGGTTTCAAGTTTGACCTCCTCACAATCACCTACAGGTTAAATTGTCCTCAGTTAACAGTCAGTCAAAAGCTGGCTCCTCTGTCTGCCAGTCCTGCAAACTCCACCTGGGGCGAGGGACCCAGCTGTGCTCTGTTCTGCCTCTCACATCTTCAAAACTAATAAAGCCTCAGCAATTGGAATTTAACTGTCAATTTTGCTGATGAAGCAGCAGGAAAATTAGGAACTATTTCCGAGCCTATGGCTGTGTTGGACCCAACAAATGCTAACTGGAGCAAAAAGTTGTGGCTGCACACTTAAGTCAGCAGCCAGGACCAGGGCTTGGGGAGCAGACACACTGACTGAGAACAGGTCATTTTAAAATAGTCCTCTTGCTACCTTAACTCCTACTTTAAAGGAGGCTTCTCTGATAATTGAGGGTTATTTAAAAATCTGATCTCCTTCGTTAAAATCAAAACAAACAACTTGGAAATGCCTCAAGCAGATTCCATGGAGACCAATATAACCTAGAAAATGTAATAATGCAAAGCCTAGCAGCTGAGTTTTTATTCGTGCCTGGCTTCAGAAAGCCAAGCACCTAAGGGGTCTGAACCCAAGGTTCATTTGTTCTTAATAAGCTCACTTCCAGGGGTGCTGTCAGCCTCCGGCTAATGACACCACCAGCAGCTGGGGTAGCTGGATTCCAAAGAAGAGTGAGCATCTAATTGAGGTAAGAAATATAAGGGTGGACTCATTAATGTCCAGACCCCACGTCTTATGTTTTCAACAGTTCGTTCAGCCTGGATTCTCCAGCCCTTGAAGAAAGAGTACTTCTTGGTGTTAATCAAGATGGCACTGGAGATGGAGACTGTAACAAGCCCCTTCACCCACCATCCACAGACCTAGTTGCGTAGCTACTCAGAGAAGCTTGTCCTGGCCACAGGATACAGAGGCCGCTGCCCAAGGTCACATTGCAAACTGCTTGTCTCCTCCTGGTCATGAGAGTCTTTAACCCAATGTCATGAACTCACGTTTCACACCCTTCCCAGGGAATTAGGTGTTTGCTCCCTAAGGAATTCAAGGCTCATAGAGGCCATGTGAAGTGAAGGATCTGCCCTCTGGTCAGCTTGTTCTTGTAAAACAACCATCCTAACAAAGGTCTCACTCAAATCACCTTTCCAGGGCTCCCAGACGGAGTGGCTCAAGTGATCCTCCCTATTCCCTTAGTCAGACCCATTAGTAAACAAAAGCAAAGGGTTTCCAAAATGGTGTCAGCAAAGGAACAGAGTGACATTAACTGGCCCACAAGGGGTTGGTTCCTGCTCTAGATGGGCCTGCATTGTGTGTCCCTAACAGAAGATGAAGAGGGGTTTCCTAGCAGGGGACACATCAAAAGCAGACAGAAGGACATTCTTGGTAGAAACAGAAATCTAGGTGGCTTTCCTGGTTTCTGGTCCCCCCCTGTCTGCAGTCTAGTCCAAGTACAGAGCCTTATGCTTTAGGAAGATGGGGGTTTTGCTTTCTAAACTTGTAGCCTGAGCCACAGAATCAGATCTACAGTTCAGACCTTTCCTTGGGTCTGGATCTACAGAGCCACTGTCTACTCAACATCCCCACTTAAACATTTCAAATGATTATTGAATTCAACCCACCCAAAATTAAATTTGTGATAGTCTCCCCGAACCTGGCTGTCTTCCTGTGACATCTCCATGGATGACCCATCACCATCCCAGTCACTTTAGCCAGAAACTAGGAGTTGTCTTTGACATGTTTCTCTTCATCACCTCCCTGTCCCCCACCATATCCAACTGATCATGAAGTCCTGTATTTCTTATCTCCCAAATGTCTCTCAAATATACCTCCTCTCCATATTTACAGACATTGTCTTTCTAGTTCAAGCAACCTTTATCTCTCCCTCAGCCTGTTGTCATTGACTCCCCTCTCATCTTCCTACTTTCACCCCTGCTCCTTTACATTTAATTATCTGCACAGTATCCAGAGGGACCTGTTTGTAATACAAATCTGATATGTTACTCTGGTATTTACCATTCAATTGTTTCCCATCACTCCTAGGACAAAAGCCAAATCCTCAGCTTAGCTTACAACAGTGGTTCTCAACCTTCCTAATGCCGCGACCCTTTAATACAGTTCCTCATGTTGTGGTGACCCCCAACCATACAATTATTTTTGTTGCTATTTCGTAACTGTAATTTTGCTACTGTTATGAATTGTAATGTAAATATCTGATATGCAGGATGTATTTTCATTGTTACAAATTGAACATAATTAAAGCATAGTGATTAATCACAAAAACAATATGTAATTATATATTCAATATGTGTTTTCCAATGGTCTTAGGCAACCCCTGTGAAAGGGTCGTTCAACCCCCAAAGGGGTCGCGACCCACAGGTTGAGAACCGCTGGCTTACAAGGCTTTCCATAGACTGCCTCCTACATGCCTCTCCAGCTGTACTTGCTGCTCTCCAGACACACTGACTTTCCCTTGGTTCCTCAGAGGTGCCATGCTTACCTCCTCTCACAAGAATCTTACACCTACAGCTCCCCCTCCCTGGGTGCCTTCTCCTTCTACTTTACAGTCACTTTTTCAGGGGCTCCTCTCTGACCTCCCAACCAGGTCAATTCTCCTGTGACATGCTCTCATAAACACCAGGTACCTGCCTTTCAAAGCCCCTACCACAGTCGTCTTCTATGATTAATTGGTTAGTGTCTCTGTTTTCCAGTTTGCTGTAAGCTCCATGAAGTCCATTTTTGCTCATTAAGGTATCCTCTTGCTGAGCTGGCATTCAAAAATTGTTGAAGAAATTTATTAAATTAAGTGCCAGAGGCAGTAAAGCAATGTCTACAGATTTTTGAAGGAAAAAATGTTACGGCCCAAAATATTTAAGTTTTAATTTAATTGAAATGCTTCACACCCTCCTTACTTTAAATAATTAAAATCTTCTAGTTAACATGAACAGGGTCTTTGATCACTACCCACTCCCAACACTATACTACACACATACACACACATACACACACATACACACACACACACACACACACACACACACACACTACTCCTTACTTAATAGAAATAACTACTGTTGAAAATTTGATGTGTATACTTTCAGAATTTTGTCTATTGCTTTAAATATACACACATGTAACCAGAAAAACACTTAATACTAGTTTGGAAGGATGAAGGGGTAAGGTCCTCAAGAATTTTCAACTTGGATCAGTTGTCTTTAACTTGGGAGGACAACAACAGCAAAAAATTCCCAGATAATACAAGTTCTAAAAAATATGCACCACCAATGTAGTCTTGAAAAACAGCTTTGGAAAACTCATTTCATCAAGGGAAGATAAAAATTGTGATAGCAAAAGACGCATAGCTCATCTCCACACAGTTCAGATGCCAAAATTGTACTGTATGTGTTCAGAGAAGGTATGTGCCAGAAGACCAGCTTTCTTTACAATGTTTCACACACCTTCTAGTGACAGGAAACTGGGTCTTGAGCCATCTACCTCAATCCCCAGTAACTGCTAATTTTGTTTAATAATATCATAAAATATAATAATGCTGTTCCAGTCCTTGCTAATAATGATCAAACTCCATATGGATAGGATGCTGTCCCAGGGGAACTGCTAGAAAAATCTTTTTTTCTCCACAAAAGCATAGCTGTAGTAAGAACATATTGTTCATTTCATTGCCAAGGGAATTGAGATAAGATTTGCTGCATTAAAACTCATATAGTTTTGTAAGTGGTAAAGAATAACAAGCCAGATGCTGTCATTTACACTTTATCTTTTATCTTTTTAAATCTAGTATCTATGAAAGTATCTGTGTGAATGGTACTTAAAAATCAATACACAAATAACTATGTTTTAAAATATATACAAAAATAAATGTACCAAAATGTTAACAATTGCTACATGTGAATTTAATTATTAACTCAAATATTTATTGAGACCCTGTTATATGACACTAGAGGCCTGGTGCATGAAATTCATGCACTTGAGGGGGGGCGGTCCCTCTTGTGGCCTGCGCCCTCTTGCAGTCCGGGAGCCCTCGGGGGATGTCTGACTTCTGGCTTAGGTGTGGAGTGGGGCTAAGCTGGCAGTCGGACATCCTTAGTGCTGCCATGGAGGCAGGAGAGGCTCCCGCCACCACCGCTGCGCTCGCCAGCTGTGAGCCCAGCTCAAGGCTTCTGGCTGAGTGGCACTCCCCCTGTGGGAGCGCACTGACCACCAGGGGGCAGTTCCTGCATTGAGTGTCTGCCCCCTGGTGGTCAGTGCACGTCATAACGACCGGTTGTTCCACTGTTCGGTCAATTTGCATATTAGCCTTTTATTATATAGGATGTACAAGGGATCATGCAATGGACAAGACAAATAAGAAAGGGTAATAGAATTCTGGCTGCTTTATCTCTATTTTATACTCTATAATAATTTATACTTTCTACAAATTTGAACATTTCTCATATTTTGGGGTTCACTGACATTAAGCTCTTCATAACATTCTTTTATAGTATTTTTAAACTTGTTTGCATCAGTAATTTTGTCCTCTGTCTCATTCTTGATATATTTCTCTGTGGCTTCTGCCTTTTTAAAAAATATTTTTTTATTGTTTTCAGAGAGGAAAGGAGAGGGAAAGAGGAATAGAAACATTAATGATGAGAGAGAATCATCAATCAGCTGCCTCCAACCTGGGGATCCAGCCTGCAACCTGGGCATGTGCCCCAATTGGGATCAAACTGTGACTCCTGGTTCATAGGTCATCACTCAACCACTGAGCCATGCTGGCCGGGCCTTTTTTTTCTTAAGTAATTCTGCCAGAGATTTGTCCATTTCTTAAAGCTTTCAAACAAAAACTGTTAGTTTTGTTGATCCCTCTCCTGTAACTTCTTTTCCATAGATTATTCATTTCTGTCTTTTGTTGATTATTTTCTTTCTTGTGTGTGTTTGGAAGTTTATTCTATTCTTTTTAACTTTGTAATTTGAATGCTAATAAGCTTGCTTATTTTCAGCCTTATTTTCCAATATGAACATAATAGACTATAAAGTTCCCTCTAAATGCCACATATATTTAAGACTATAAATTTTCCTCTGAATACACTATTACACATTTTAATATATAGTATTTCTTTGTTATTTAGCTCCAAATGCAAAAGAATCCTGTAAGTAATACCTATAATCTGTACATTACTAGCATTTACAATCACCACAATCTGTCACAGTCCGTATCTGATCTAAATTTTCCAATAATTCCCAAACAAGAAGCCATGGAATACTAATTAGCACTCAGAATATTATGAATAAGTACTGATTTGAGCATAAACTCTGTCTTTAAATCTGAATACAAAGACTTACCATATAGGCAACAGAGGTTCTCAACCTGTGGGTCGCGACCCCTTTGGCGGTCGAACGACCCTTTCACAGGGGTCGCCTAAGACTATCCTGCATATCAGATATTTACATTACTATTCATAACAGTAGCAACATTACAGATATGAAGTAGCAATGAAAATAATTTTATGGTTGGGTCACAACATGAGGAACTGTATTTAAAGGGCCAGAAGGTTGAAAACCACTGGGCTAAGACCACACAGCATTCATTCCCTGTGAAGTTGCCAGTCTATTAATTTGGTAAACAACCTAATCTTACTTTTTCTTATCTTGAATAAAAATTCTTTCCCAAGTATCCTTGGCAAGTCATTTTTCTGACTATCTCATGTTGTACATCTATGCATTTGTTGATGTATATGTTTTTCATAACCACTTGGCTGGTGCTCAGTTCAGCTACTGCTTTGTGCTTTAATACATTTTTAATACCCATGATTTCTGATTTATGGATTATTTAGAAGTAACTGTTAAAGATTTCAAACGTGTGTCCTCTTATCTTTCTTGTGTTTAATTTCTAATTTGTTAGCATTGATTGCATATGATCTGAATAATACCAAATCTTTAAAATTTGTAAGGACTTGATGAATTACTTAGAATCCACTTTTTTTTAACTGTTCCATGGGAACTTAATACAAAGATACACAGGGTTCCCTCATAATGTGTAGAGTGTTCCTATGAAAACTTTTGCAAGCCACATTGTGAAAGCAAACAGTATCCCTTACTTTCTGCAAGTTCATGTTAAATCATTTTAATTTTATGAAAGACCCACATTAGTACAGTAACACTTCTTTTGTAAAAGTGAAAATCCTCTTTGGATATATTTTGGTTAGCAAAAAAAAAAAAAAAAAAAAAAAATGCATACCTCTTGATCAGGTCCAGATCATTCTGAAACCCAAACAGTTCTTTCCTAATGCCTTTATATGGACACATACGGAAGCCAAGGAGCCTCTGCTGCAAGGGGAAGCAGTAAATGCGATGATAAACAGCCCAAACGTCAATTCTCTGCAGGTATATTATGCTTAGGTCACGGGATAAGTGCAGCCTCCTGTCCTCCTGATTCCACGGTTCTGGGAGATCATAATTGTCAGACAAGCAAGGTGTTGAACTGGCAGGGATTACACCGAGCCCCTGTTTTTTTGTGTTTCTGAATACAAGATTCAGGCTTCAATTTATACAAAGGGAGAGTATGTGGAAATTAAACACCACCCTCCTGTACAACCAATGGATCACAGAAGAACTCCAAAGGGAAATAAGAAATATATCTAGAGACAAACAAAAAATGGAAACAGAGCATATCAAAACTTACAGAATGCAGCAAAAGCAGTTCTAAGAGGGAAGTTTATAGTGTTAACACCATAAGAAAAAAAAACAAATATCTCAATAAGCAACCTAACATTACACCTCAAGGAACTAGAAAAAGAAGAACTAAGCCCAAAGCTAGCAACAACAGGAAATAATGTAGATAAAAGAGAGAGGACTAAAATAAAAAAATATATAAATGAAAACGGACACATTACAACACAGAAATACAAAGGATCATAAGAGACTACTACGAACAAGTATACACTAACCAATTGGACAACCTGGAAGAAATTGACAAGTACCTAGAAACATAAAATTTACCAAGATTAAATCATAAAGAAACAGCAAATCTAACCAGACCAATAATGAGTTAGAAAATTGAAGCAGTAATCAAAAATTTCCAAAGAAAGGGGAGTCGGGGACCAGATGGTTTCACAGCTCTCCCTACACACATATAAAAAAATAATAACTGTGAAGTGATGGACGTATTAACTAACCTTATTGTGGTAATCATTTTGAAATATATACATACATTCTCTCATAACATTGTACACCTTAAACTCAGACAATGTAATAATGCAATTATATCTCAATAGAGCTGGGGCAGGGGGAGGATTTCTCTCCATGTTGCTCTGTATTGACATACAGTAGAACTAGCGGTAGTGTTATTTTTTCTAAACCATTCTACTATATAGTTATATATTTCTGGGTATTAGAAGGGTCTGATTCCTATATATGTACCTACTATCTTTCTTTGCGGTGACTCCCTCCTTCACTTGCTTCTATTGTCACCTACCATTGCTGTTTCTTTTTTGGTTTCTTCCTTAGACTCTGCCCAACCCCAGGCTCAGCACTGGGTATCCTTATCTTCATCTTAAGTTCTCAGGGCCCACCACAGCAGCTGAGCTGTAGAAGGCCTTGTGTGGTGGAGGGTGAGGGGTAATCCCATGGTTATATGAGTGATGGACTTTGGTGGTACAACTGGAAGACAGTTTTTCCTCACATGCATACAAAAAATTCCCCAGTGCAACAGAACACAGAGCCTCAAACTCCACCACTGAAGAAGCATGCTTTAAAATAGAAAGCCTGTTGTTTGAGATCTTTATTAAAAATAAAATGCAAAAAGGCCAGTAGCCCCAACAAGAGCAACAAATCAACTTGTTTTCACTCATGGCTGCCTTATCTTTAATGACTTCAACTAATTAGACAACTGGGAGAGAATGATGAGCCTCAATTCAATTCACAACCATCCAAACAAATGCTTGAGATTGTTTGCTGGACACCAGGAGAATTCATAAATAGGCCAGATAACGTCTAAAGGCAGGTCCAAATGGGGTAACAGGCAGGGAGGAGCAGCTTCAATGTGTGTGTGGCGGGGTTGGGAGGTTTGCCTCGAAAGTTGTTTGAGGTTCAAATGACAAAATACATAAAAGTCTTGGTGAACTAAAAAGCCCCCAAGCAAATCTTCGTGGTTGTTTTTAGTGTTCTAGAAAGAAAGCCTTCGTGAAGTGCCAGAAGGAATGTCGCCGCACTCAGGATGCAGGCTGGGGCTGACCCTGTTCAGGGACAGATGCAGGGAAAGCAAGGACCCAGGGTGTCTTTGAGAAGTTTCAGACTTTGTGCTTGTCGAAGCTGCCACCCTCCTGGGTAGCAATGGGCAGAAATACTCTTGTGTGATGCACGTCATGGAGAGCCATTACTACCAACCCCACAAGAGCGCTCAGGCATCTTGAGTTCATTGGGTCGTACTTCCTTCACACCAGGCTAGTTTCTGCTCAGAAACCTTACCAAGCAGGTAAATCCCCCCAAAGCCTCCCCCTTCCTTTAAAGACACCGTAAGGAGCAATGCACCGCAATCAGCCCTCCAGGGCCCAAGGAGAGCTCTGCTTCCAAATGCTTACCCAGCACACCAGGGTAAGGAGGAAACAGAAGGCACAGAACCCGCTTCCCTATGCAGAGCTGCGCTGGGAATTCTCTCAGCTTCACAGGCCCCCTCCCTTACAGCTCTTAGCTCATTTTTAAAAAGATAAAAGCAAAATGAACAGATGAGTCCTTAACATCCAATGGTTCATTTGTTCAACATGAATATAGGAGCTTAGCATAGATGGAGGGAATTAAACAAAAAGAGGCTTGCGTTTGTATCATCCATTTGATGAATCCAATTTGAGTTCAAAAACAGTGGGAGAGATGAACCACGAAGGCACACAGCATGAGAGGCCCAAACCCCCAAATAATGGGTCTTTGCCCAGAGATGTGTATCCAGGGTATTCTAAGCAGGAATTTTAAACATTGGATATTGACACATTTATAAAGGTCTTTTTTTCTTATTTCCTTGTTGCTAAAAATTTCCTTTGCAAGGACCAAGAAATGCCCAAGCCCTGCCCAGGCAATCATTTCAGACCCTCTTCCTGTACTGCCCAGCCCTCCCTAGGGAGCTCTGCACAACTACACAGTAGTAAGTGGGAAAAAATAGGACAATGGCACTAGAGATGTAGGTTGGGTGGGAATTGTAATAAAAATCTCATTCTCATGTTGTTTCCTATCGAGGTTACAATTAAACAAATGTAATGAATTTTCTGTTTTAGCCAGAAACACTTGCAGATTTAGCTTTCTGGAACAGACTCTAATTAGACAGGAAGATGGGTACACAATTTGGAGAAGGAAAGAGAAAAAGATTTGAACTCAAGAGGAAAAAAGAAACTATGCACAAACTTAAAATGGGGGTTGGGAGAAAATGGTGACCTCATAAAGGCAGCTAGAGGCTGCCTCCACTTGCAAAGTAGCCCTCACAAACCTAGTGCATTTCTCCTGGAGCCCCAGCGTTTCAGAAGAAAGGTTTGGAAAATGCTGCACTAGGAGTCACAGCCCCAAGGGCAGCAGCTGTGCTGGGTGAGGCCGCAGCATCCTGACAAGAACAAAAGAAAACGGAAAGGCAGTTGAGAGCACGACCTTGCAAGTCAGATAAAACAAAAAAGAATGGCCCTCCTAGATCAGACATAACATTTCCTGTATCCCATTGTTATAAATGCCACCTGCAGATACGAATGCAAATCCTGACACCCTGACTTACTTTGAGAACTAGAGCAAATAATTCCTCAGAGCTTCATTTATAATACTATGACCTACCTGATAGGGCAGCTGTGAAGGTCAAATAAGAAAGCACTTCAGACACTATATCTAGCCATCAGCACTTAATAAATCTTGGCTGGTAATTATAATAATTATTTCTCATGCTATCAGGAACTGCAGCATGTTTGAGGCAAAGGGAGGAACTGTTTGCTTACCTTGAAGGTTAAAGCCTTATTTTCATCTATTCTCTGCTTCAACAAGTCCCATACATAATGTCATGGTCTCCCTCACTCTCTTTTTGTTCACTGACCTTTCCCACAAAGAGGTATCTACTCTTTTAAAAAAAAATACAAAAATCAATTTTATTTCTGTATACTAGCAATGAACACATGAAATTTTACTATACAATTTCAATCACTCTGAAAAAAAAAGGAGTGTATAAATACAAAGAAATATATACAGGATGCTTTTGATGGAAATGATGACACAATGATGAATAAATTCAAGGATCTAAATTGAGGCATCTATCCTGATGATCCATGATCTTTGTTTCAACCATGTGTCTACTGAGAGATGAGTTTCTGCTTTATTATTATTATTTGTTGTTATTTTAAATAACAGATAAAAGTTAAAGCCCCTAATACTTGGGTGCCTAAGGAATGGGAATGAGGGCCCTAAAGTGTGTGGAGCATACCCACTCCAAGGCTGATCTCCACGGCATCCACTTATGTGAACATCTTCTCTAACATGATTTGTCAAAAATAAAAGCTTGCCTTAGCTGTTTTGCCTCACTGAATAGAGCATCAGCCTGGAGACTGAAGGGTCCCGGGTTCGACTCCGGTCAGGGGCACATGCCCAGGTTGCCGGCTCGATCCCCACTTGGGGGCATGCAGGAGGCAGCTGATCAATGATTCTCTCTTATTATTGGTGTTTCTATCTCTCCCTCACTCTCCCTTCCTATCTAAAATCAATAAAGTTATATTTAATAAATAAAAGTTTGTCAAAATTATTTTAAGTCCCTTTTCTGAAGTTGTTCAAGCCCTTTGAATCCATCACTCCAAGGACACATGAGAAACAGATATCTGAGTTTGGCTTAATAATAAAGACCAGCTACAAAGCACTGCTCCTCCTTAATGTAATACTTGCACTGAATTTTCAATGCCTGTCCCGTTACACATGCCCTCTGAGCACCAGTCTTATAAAGAATACTAGAGGCCCAGTGCACAAAATTTGTGCACGGGGGAGGGGGATCCCTCAGCCCAGCCTGCACCCTCTCCAATCCGGGACCCTTCGGGGGCATTTCCGACTGTTGGTCCTGGTCCTGGGTGCCTGCAGCTGGCCCGGGTGAAGCCGTCTCTGGTCCCAGGTGCCTGCGGCAGTCGGACATGCCTCTCGCAACCCAGGACCACTGGCTCCTAACTGCTCCCCTGCCTGCCTGCCTGCCTGATTGCCCCTAACCTCCTCTGCCTCTGCCCCATACCCGGGACCCAGGTTTCCCTCTTCCAGCCACCCACAGGAACCCAGGACCTGGGCTTCCCTCCCTCTGGCCACCTGTAGACACCCAGGACCCGGGCTGGCTACAGGTGCAGGTGCCCGGGACCGGGGGCAGCTTCACCCAGGCCAGCTGCAGGTGCCTGGGACTGGGGGCAGGAGGCTTTGCCTGGGCTGTAGCTGTAGCCACTAGGGCTTGGGGCCACAGGCAGGTGCCTTTTCCCAGGCCCAGCTTTGTCAGGAAGGATGTCCGGAAGACGTCTGGTCTAATTAGCATATTACCCTTTTATTAGTATAGATTCTTGCTCTTCAGTGGGGTTCTATTGGTGCAGTTCATTGAGAATAGAAAACTCTTAAGAACCACATATTTGGAGTTGGAAAGGATTCTGGAGATGGTAGATTTAATCATTTTTAAAAGTAAGGCCCAGAGAGGTCATGGAAAGCAAGACCCACATATCTTATAGGGGTGAAACCAAGATTAGAACCAAATCCCATCTCATGTTTAGGCCTCTTTTCAATATCCACATTCAGAGAATGGTCAGGATTTTCTACTCTCACCAAATACTCATTTATTCCCAGTTTGTTCATGGCTGCCTTGAAGGCAACCCGTAACACAATAGCTCTGGTTCAGAAGGGCGGGGGACTTCTTCAATCAGCAACTCCTCTTTTCCCAGTGTTACATCGGCACTGACATTTTTCAGAAAGCCAAGCTCTAGGGCCTCACATTATTCATCAAAAGGTAAACGGACAATTTGTATTGTGACCTACAAGAAAGGTTAAAAGCACAGAGGTATATTTTCTCCTGGTCTCTTCTGGGTGCTAATCAGCATACAGCCTTTGAACCTCAGTCATTTGTATTCCCGCAGGCCTCTGCCACCAGCTGTGACTAGAGATGTTTTGAATTAAGAAAGCTTCCAGGTTTTGTGTCTAAGAAGCAGAAATTCCTAGAAGCGAGGAGTCTGTTTCCTGAAGAGACTGTCCTCCTGATAGCCTTCTGAGAAACCAGGAGGCCTTCTCATTGGGAGCAAGAAGAAGGAGGCCAAAAAAGACAGGGGCTTAACAGTTTTTGAGAAATTGACGCTAAGACAGGAAAGGCACCAGAGATAGGAGAGGAAGAAAACAACCACCGTATAAAAACAGGCAGAAAGGAGAAAGCTGAAAAGTAGAACTGGGAGCTGGTGAGGCTCTCAGTAAAAAGAACATTGAGGGCAGAAATGGCAGGTGTTCCACGGAAGAGACTTTTGGTAACACCATGGGTCTGAGGCATCACAGGATATGCTACCCCTAAATATACCTCTTCGGTATAAGGATTATATTCGTCTTGTTTTACTTTTATTAGCCTTTATTTTATGTTGAATTTACTCCCGGGCCATAAGTTTTTGCTTCTTCAGTTTCTTCTGGGATATCTTTTTCTTCTGGGCAACCTCCTCTTCTGTTCAGGAACAATCTGCTCTTTTCAGTAGGATCATCTCCATGTGGCATGGAGGGCTCACATATGATTTAATCACCCTCCATGTGGCATGAATGAATGGCTCACGTATGATTTAAACTTCTGAGCTCTGTAAGTTTAGTGCTTATCTTCAGAGCTGTGTTCATCTGGATATGCTCAATGACCAGAGAATCTACATCTAAACCCTCAAACTCAGCATTACTCTCTGCATTTTCAAGCATGTGCAGCAAAAAAAAAAAAAATCAGCACTTTTGGGGGACCAACAACCCTATGTCTAGCCCCATTGTTTAGCCTGGGCACACCTAACAATTCCACCACTGTAACGATGGCATGGCACACCTTGCTTCTGTAAGGTGACATCCTTCAGATACTTGGTGGCTTTTCATATATGTTAACCTTGATGGCATGGACTGCCGCAACCAGCACGGCTAGGGTTCAGGATCTGAAGAAGGGGCCAATGCACAAATGAAAACACTAGATAAGAAATATGAATTATTAAGGGGTGGGGGCCAGGTAGAAACCTCCCTCTAGGAAAGGCTCACTGAAACCTGGCCTTGCTCACTTTTATTCAATTTTAGATACACATCTTGCCCTCAGTAAAGCATGGCAAAAAGGTAGCAGACAGACTGTCTCAAAGGTCAGTAAAGATTTACTTTGAGGCTATCAGGTCAGGAAATCGCTTCGAGCCATCGCTACCTCAACACAGAACAACTGGTGTTCATCAGCCTTCCAAGTTCCTTGATGCACTCTCATGATAGTCCTGACAATGGATGGCTTTCCGCAATGGACAATTTCTTTTTTTTTTTTTTTAAATATATTTTATTGATTTTTTACAGAGAGGAAGGGAGAGAGATAGAGAGTTAGAAACATCGATGAGAGAGAAACATCGACCAGCTGCCTCCTGCACATCTCCTACTGGGGATGTGCCCGCAACCAAGGTACATGCCCTTGACCGGAATCGAACCTGGGACCCTTCAGTCCGCAGGCCGACGCTCTATCCAATGAGCCAAACCGGTTTAGGCACGCAATGGACAATTTCATGTGTGTTCTTAAAGTGAACATGGAGATTTAAACCTCTTGATTTGCATGATTTTGTGGGATTTTCTGGGTCAAGGGAATAGTGAGCCATTATCAGAGGTCATCAGGGGCTGCTTTGAGGAAGAGCAGTATAAGGATTATCTTGAGTGAAGGCAATTGAAAATAAGCAACTACAAGAAAAACTCTGGTCCTCCCCCTATTATCCAAAAGCAGGACATGAGTTTGCAAAGGTGAACCCCCTCTCCAGTCTACCGTCCAAGATAGAAGTTAAGCACCAGAGACAATTTTATTCTTATCAGCCCACAAATGGCATGAGAAGAATCTACACATACTTTACTAACCGGCCCTTTTCCTCCATTAGATTCCTCATATATTTGCTTCCCACAATTTGTCATCCTAGAACAGTGGTTCTCAACCTTCCTAATGCTGAGACCCTTTAATACAGTTCCTCATGTTGTGGTGACCCACAACCATAAAATTATTTTCGTTGCTACTTCATAACTGTAATTTTGCTACTGTTATGTACATATTGTTACTGCAATGTAAATATCTGATATGCAGGATGTATTTAGGCAACCCCTGTGAAAGGGTTGTTCGACCCCCAAAGGGGTCTCGACCCACAGGTTGAGAACTGCTGCCCTAGAAACTCAAAGTCCTTTTCCTTTGTCTGGTCACCTCTCTAAAATGTATTTTTTTTATTAAGCTGCTATACAAGTTCAAGTTCTAACCACTTTGATTTACTCATTGCTAGGTGTTCTCGTGTATTTGATCAATGAAGATTAATCTATCTTTTGTCAGTGTAATTTATTCGGCCCCAGCCAATGAACCTAACATGGTGCTATGGACTGAATGTTCGTGTTCCCACAAAATTCTTATGTTGAACGAATGTGATGGTATTAGCAAGTGGCATCTTTGGGAGGTTATTAGAACATGAAGGCAAAGCCCTCATGAATGGGATTAAGGCCCTTATAAAAGAGACCTTAGCAGTGGTTCTCAACCTTCTGGCCCTTTAAATACAGTTCCTCATGTTGTGACCCAACCATAAAATTATTTTCATTGCTACTTCATAACTGTAATGTTGCTACTGTTATGAATTATAATGTATATATCTGATATGCAGGATGGTCTTAGGCGACCCCTGTGAAAGGGTCATTCGACCGCCAAAGGGGTCGCGACCCACAGGTTGAGAACCACTGCCTTAGAGAGATCCCTCACTCCTTCTGCCATGTGAGGAAACAGAAAAAAGATGGCTGTCACCAGACATTGAATCTGCTGGAGCCCTGATGTTGCACTTTCCAGCATCCAGAACTGTGAGAAATAAATTTTTGTTGATTATAAGCCACCCAGTCTGTGGTGTTTGGTTATAGCAGCCTGTGACAGACGGATAGAGATAAAAAAGAATGTTTCTCCTCCGATAGGTCACACCAGCTAGGGATGGTGGTCTAGCCTTCAAAAAAGAAGGGAATCACATTTAGACTTGCATGGTTTGACAATTCTTACCACCTCCCTGAGTGAGGTGTGATGGATGATGCAAGACATGTGGGGTTGCTTCTAGATATCTAAATAATCATGCTCAATAAATCAAAGTTAAAACCCCATCCAAATGTCAAATGTCTTTGAGACATTTTAAAGGGACACGAGGCTAATGCTACTGGAACCAGTCCCCAAGGACGAGCTAGCTGTATCTCTGACCCACTCATAAAAGCAGAGGCAAGAATTACAGAATAGAAATTAGAAGGTTGCAGTTGTATAGGTTCAGAATGAATTTCCCTAAGATGTGCCACTGTGGAATGTGAATTGTTTTTGAGCTAAAGGTAACTAAGACTCTGCAGGCTCAAGAGAAACTTCTGTGCCCGCTGCACCCACCAACACCCTACCCCCACCCTATCTGGCACTACCTAGAAGAATTTAAATTAGGGGCCTTACTCATAATAAGAGATTATCAGAGATAAACATTTTGGTTTATCTATATGGCAGGGCAAACTACTAATTACTGTATTGTCCTGCAGTGATCATCCTCCCCTGTGAAGCGCCAAGTTGCCTTACCTCGTTCTTAGCTCAGAATGCCATATATACCTCAATTTAACTTTCTGTCCCTAAACTTCTCATGCATGTGGGCTCTCTGACTCTGATGTATGTGGGTTCCCATATGTTTGTATGTCTGTAATAAAACTTGGTTATGTTTTGCTGTTAATCTGTCTCCTGTTGATTTAATTATTAGACCAGCTGAAAGAACCTTGAAGAGTAGAGGAAAGTTTATTCCTCTCTCACACAGTAGTGACACACATCAATAGGACTGAGCTCTTATGGTCCCAAAGTGGAAAGCAAAGAACTCTAGCAGGCAAGGCTTTCCAGAGCACTCCCTAGAAACACGTGGCTCACACACCTGGGGCTGTTTCCCTATCAAAAAGAATAGGAAATCTAAGAGAAAAAGCACAAAAGAATAACCTTCCTGGATCAAACACGGCACTTCAAATATTCCATTGCTACAAATTCTACCTACAACACAAAAGCCTCTAGCTGTCAGATTTTTTTATTCCATTTTCATTCCAAAAAAAAAGAAAGAAAAATATTTCCTCCCATATATCAATTCAACTTCTTGGACCTTTTTTTCCGAACAACTTGTATGTCTGAGGAATTTTCTGAATTCAGAGCTTTGGTTCATAATCCTCCCATCAGCAGGTTGGGTTTTTATATTTAAGCTCCATATTTTGTAGTTTTACCATTATACTTGTAATCCATTGCATATACTTAATCTAAAATCTTTAAAATCCTAAATACAGGTTTACCTATAGCGTTGAATGAAGAAACTTTTTAGGAGCCCCATTTGGAACTATTAATAAGAAATTAGGTATAATATGGCAGATAGCGACCGGCTGCCCCCAAACCACTGTGTGCTCCCTGTCATCTTTTGCTCCCCTCCTATAGAGCACAAAAAGCCAGAATACTCACCTTCCCAGTGTCCCTTACAGATAGGGGGAGCATATGACCCCTAAGGAGGCTTCCCCCTTCCCAAATATGAAGAGAAAATCTCAAAAGGAGAAGGATGAGGGCTTCTCCCCTTCTTCCTGCCTGGAATTCAGAAAGAGATGCCTGGAGGCATAGCAGCCATCTTGAAACCATGAGGATGAACCTAAGGATGGAAAGCAGGAGATCGAAGGAGACGGGGTCTAGTGCCTCTATATCCCACTGCACCAGCTAGGACTGCTTGTCTCTAGGTTTCCTGGTACAGGAGAAAAATAAACACCTTATTGCTTTAAGCCACTGCAGAGTAAAGAAAAAAAATTAAAGGACTTTAAAATGGACCAATTGTCTTCAAGGGAAAGTAAGTCATTATCTAATGGCAGTGGGCTCTTCCAGGTTGTCTGAGTCTATGGGGTTTTGGCCTGTTTCAGTATTGGTGAGCTATTTCGCTTCTCTGGAAATTATATGGAACTGCCAGTGATGTAAATGACTCTTGCCTGTAAATTTGCAATTGAATGTTGTTGGCAGAGGTGTGCCTGATCTCCCCTAGTTTTACTCTACTAAGCAAATTCATTTTGGTATTCCTCCTTACCCATATAGGCCTCTGTCCTCTGAATTTTTCCTTAAATCATTTGTAATATCTTACTGGCTCCCTCTTAATTAATGAGTTAAATAAAACAATTGGTAGATGTTCATTCTATATTTGGATGACAGTCATAATTTTACCTTTCAAAAAAAGAGACATACTTTACCATGGGTTTCTATTACTTTCAGCCTTTCTAAACCAATCTTAAGTGATGTGTATACCTCACATGACTATATCCAAGTAAACTGGTACCCAGGCACAAGCTGAAGCCATCACCAACACAGCAGGAGAAATAGCTCATTCTAGCAGACTCTGATCAAACAGTGTCATCGAGACTGGCCATTTCTTATTCATCATCCCCCACAGCAAAGAATGAGCAGGAGTGGTTGCTTGAAAAGAGCTTACTTTCCTTACTGACTCCTGAGATATTGTGGCAGGAGAGGAAATGGGCTATAATAGTCTGGAAGAACTGTGTGGCTTTTACAGATCTTGCTGGTGCTGACAATGGCGGGTTTGATTTTGCGGGAGCTGGTACACACTGAAGGAAGCATCACTCCCGCTCCATCCACTCTCTTTCTTAACCCACAGCAAGACTCCAAAGGGAGAAGAAAGGATAATTAGGTTCAGTCCCTGGGTCTCTGACATAGGAAAGAAAGGTCAAGCCCCCTTCTCCTTGTCCTCTGTATTTTGTGTCTCGCCCTCTATGGCCCCAGAATGTGTCATCTTTCCTTGATAGAAATCCCCTGAGGGTTGGGGACTATGGTCTCTGGGATGGATCTCATAAAGCATCCAGCACACTGGGGCATTTAATTTGAATTAAATGGCACACTGGTAATTAAAATAAAAAATTAGCATTTTTCTTTCTCCCAGGGATTTTGTTGCTACAGTCCTTGGAGATGATCTAAGTTATATTCTAATAACTGTGGGGACATTTTTCATGAGACTATTCGACCATGTCATATTCCATCTGACCCACACCATGATCTGACCTTTAGGAGGAATTAAATTCCACTGTCTATGTGTGAAGGTGTACCCTCTTGTGTATTAACATGCTAAATGTTGGTGCTAGACCAAAGAGCACTTTCTAGAGATAGGTAAATGAGGGGCCAGAGGTGGAAAGTAATTATCTTAACATTTAAAAGAGAATATTTTAATAATGATACTATTTAAGCCTAGACCTACTTGATCTAAAGGACAATAAACACACACAAAGACACACACACACACACACACACACACACACACACCAAAAAACTCCCCTTGTAGGAAGAATGTCTAAAAATTGTCCTCCCTCAAAGATGTGAATTCTAAAATAACCCTCTACTGGCTGGGTCTGAAGTACTTTTCTTAAAGTAAATTAGGGTTTTAAGATGCTACTATTTGAATGATGGTAAATGGTCCAGGACAGAGCTTTGGAGTCAGACAGACCCCAGTTGCTGTCACTTTAAATGAGATGCATAGGGAGCTTGACAGGATCCTTGGCACATAACACCAGCAAATGGTCATCACTGATGAGGCCAGCAAAGTGTACCTGGCTTGTATGACCGCACCTTTGAGGGCTGATGGCCTGGACTTAGTCAGTTGGGTTTATTAGGTGAAAGAGAACCTTTTAAAGAGAGACTGGTGAGACAAAGGGCACTAGAATCAATCTGAGAGCAATAAAATAAGGCCAAAGACTTCGTCTTACTTACCCTGTGTCTCCAGTACCCTGACAGGGCCTGACACCTAGAAGTCACTCAGTAGATGCCTTTTGAGTCCATGAAAGACAGAACAGAGGGAGGACCAGCTCCCTCCCCAGCACTTCGGAGCCTCCAGGGGAGACGGTGCTTCCACTCCATGGTGGTTGTCACTCCTTCTCTGAGCTCCAGTGCCTCTCTGGCCTTTGAGTCTTGGTCACCAAACATAGACACCTGGACACTGGCTGCTTTCTCTTTTAGTCCCGCTAACATCTCTGACACACCGCTCGTGTGTGAAGCAGCTGAGGATCAGAGAACTGTTCAGGAAAACACTCCCCTTGAGAGCTGGACATCACTCTCCTGCAGCCTCTGCATCTTCCCGCCACAGTAGACCCATCTTAAACCAGCTCTCCCTCAGCGCTTGGGGCTGGTTCTCCCCTCTCCTTTCTCCCTGGAGAGACTCCTAGTGTTGCCTCCCATGATGACACATTGGGGGTGACAGGAATGGGGGGACCCAATACTTCTGCTCAGAAAGAGCAGGCAGATCCCTTTTGTTTTGATCTCTCTCTTTCAAATTACACCAAACCTTGTCTTTCAGAAGCAAAAAGGCCATTAACCTAGTTCTTATAATAATCACCCCCTCTTCTTTATCTCCCCTAATGTACCCCAATACCATCCCCAGGTTCAAAGGCAAACACTTTCAACTCTCTCACGGTCTTCTTTTCTGCGTGTCCCCCCCTCCCTGGCATTTACTTCCGTATTTTTATCATGATGCTTACACTGCTATTTCTGGATTTATCCATTTTAGACATTATTAATTGACTTCTGTACCAGTCAGACTCCATAAACCTATGCCAGATAATCCAATAGAGGACAATTTAATCTAGGATATGAGGAGAAAATGTTAGAATTGCTGAAAGAGCAAACAGAGATCAGTAACTCCTGCTTCTGCCTGCCCCCAGGGCTGGAGAGATCAGGGGAAGGGGGTGCTCCTGGGGCCCACCTAATAGGAGGGGAACCATTGGGGCCACTGGGCAGATTATGTAAATATTATTCACTGTTGATCCAGGAAGGAAAATCTTACATTTTCCTTCTCAAACAATTTTAGTTGTTTCTCCTGAAATAATTGCATTTTTTGTGACTTGCTTACTTTACTTACAACCAGTGACAAGTGTTGCCAAACACTGCCAGTCTGTGAAACCTCTCTAGTGCTCTCCTCCGCTTGACCCAACACAGAGATGGAGAATTTCAGAACACACTGCCCCAACATATGCTGCTTTGGAATTTCATGATTGTGAGCTGAAGGCACCTGAGAAATAGCCGATGCAGGAGGGTTCTCTCAGCTTCCCCTTTCTACCTAAAAGCAGGTCATGAAAGTCCCCATGAGAAAAGTACCTTTCCTGCCCGCCAGGCGTGGCTCAGGGTTGAGTGCCAACCTCTGAACCTGGAGGTCATGGTTCATTTCCCAGTCAGGACACATGCCTGGGTTGCAGGCTCCACTTCCAGTGTGGGGCATGTAGGAGACAGCCAATCAATGATTCTCTCTCATCATTGATGTTTCTATCTCTCTCTCCCACTCCATTCCTCTCTGAAATCAATAAAAATATACCTTTTTAAAAAAGAAAAGTACCCTTCCTGGACCAGGAAGAAAAAAACAATCTTGTCACCAGATTCTGGGAGTCTATGCCAAAATGGACCTACATGAATTTACTCAAATAACCCTTACCTTCTCTCATTGCCCACCATGCATTTCCTAGTCCCGGGCCCACAATTTACTGCCCCAAACCCACGCTCCTTTATCTTGTCACATCCCCACAATTTATTGTTTTTTGTATAATAAGGTTTATAAGCTTTTGAGCCTAAGGGCTTCTTTGGTTCTTCCTTTTTATTTTGAAGACTACAGTGTGCACATAAAAAATATTAAGTGAATTTGTATGTTTTTCTTCTGTTGATTTGTCTCATGCCAGTTTGATCCTTAGGCCAGTCACAGAATTTGAGAGGGCAGGGGAAGTTTTCCTCCCCTCCATCGACAAGCCATCCGTCCCATGCTCTTTCCCGGAGGTCCTCCCCGCCACCCCTGCTCCTGCCTGCACTGGCTGCTCTGTGGGCCTGGAACACGGCCGTCATCCCAGGATCTCCCATCACCGCCCCGCAGAGAGGCCTCCGTGGCATCTTCTTTCTTGGTTTCCTCCTTTGTGGTGCCAAGCACGTTTCCCACAGAAAACTAAAAGTACAATGTTTGAGCCACGGCTGTCTGAAAACACCTTTATCCCATCCTTACCCTGGATTGGATTCCAGATTGAAAATTGTTTCTCCTCTAGTGTTTTGAAGGCAACACTCAATTTTCTTGTAATCGCCAATGTGGCATGTGAACAGTTCAATCCCTTTCAGATTTCTGATCCTTTTTATGTGACCTTCTTTTCTTTCTGGAATCTCTTAGGACTTTTTCTTTATCCCTGGTGTTTCGAAAATTCACAGTGGTGTCCTTGGTCTGGGTTGTTTTTGGTGTGTGTGTTTTTTTTCATTGTGTTGGTTAATGCCAGGATTTTTTTTTTATCCAGACAAGGAGTCAGTCAAATATTTTTTTGGAAAGGACATGATAGTAAATACTTCAGGCATTGTGGGCCGTATAGTCTCTGTCAAAATTTCTCAACTATCATTATAGCAAAGCAGTCAAGGACAACATTTAAACAAATGGTCATAGCTGTGTTCCAATACAACTTTACAAAACAGGTCACAGGGTGAATTTGGCCCATGGACCAAAGTTTGTTAAGCCCTTATCTAGACTCTAGATACCCATGGTCCTCAGTTCAGGGATATTTTCTTGTGTCATTTGATAATATTTTCCTCTCCATCTTCTTTATTCTGCCTTCTAGGTTTTCTATCAGATAGGTATTGGCCCTCTTAGATTGGTTCTCTAGTATTGTGATCTTTTCTTTCTTATAGTCCACATTGGTCTTTTGTTTTACTTTTTCGGAGATTTCTTCCACTATTGCATATTTCTGTTCTATTGTTTAATTTCTAAGATCTTTCTTGTTCTCTGATTCTCCCCCCCCCACCCACCCCCCACCCCCCGCAAACAATAGCTGGCGTTTGTTTCGCAGAGTAAATATTTTTGTCTTTCTAATAATATTATTATAGAGGGTTTATCTTTATGTTATGGGCAATATCTGTTTCCTCTGAGAACCTTCCTTCCCAACTTTTTTCCCCATTATTTTTTCGTTTTATTTTGTTTCTCTGTCTTTTATGTTGGATGTTCTCCTCACACTTCTACTGATCCTTAGCTGTGCATTTATATTTATTTATTATTTTTAAAATTATATCTTTATTGATTTCAGAGAGGAAGGGAGAGGAAGAGAGAGATAGAAACATCAATGATGAGGAAGAATCATTGATCAGCTGCCTCCTGCACATCCCACACTGGGGATCAAGCCTGCAACCTGGACATGTGCCCTAACCGGGAATTGAACCATGACCTCCTGGTTCATAGGTCAATGCTCAACCACTAAGCCTCCCTGGCCAGGCAATGTTCATTTATATTTAAAAGTAAGGTGGAGAAAAGTGATGGGAGAATAAAAGTTACCAAAAAGTAATAACTACCAAAATGTAGTTTCTATTAGTTCCTATCAAACCAGCCTTCCCCAAGAGAGGGAGGTTCATAAACCCTGAACAAAATATAAAAAGTAACTACATGAAGGCACTGAATAGCAACCAGAAAGAGCCAGATATTGGAGAAGAGTTGACATTTAGAAGCAAAGGATCATTTCTCATTCTGTTACAGCTTCTGGCCAGAGAACAAGTATCATTCTGTACCAAGCAGAGGGCAAACATTTTAATAGAAACCCCCAGGCTTACTGCCTTGAATAATCAGAGTCCTGGGCAACAACAAAGTGAAAGCACAATCTGGAAAGGAGAGACTCAGACAAGGGGAAGCCCAGATGCTGTGTGTAAACTCCCAGCCCACCTCTGGCTGCCTCCTGAACCACAGTGCGCGGACAGGCTCCCCCTCCCCCTGAAATGTTTTTATTGATTTTATAGAGGGGAAGGGAGACAGGGAAATAGAGAGAGAGAAACATGAATTACTTACTTCCTTCATGCCCCCTAATGGGGACTGAGCCCAGACATGTGCCCTGACCAGGAATCAGTGACTTCTTGTCTGATGCTCAACCAACTGATCCAAACCAGCCAGGGCTCCTGGCAGGCATGAAGCCATTCAGCTAAGACTAACATATGGAACCCAGATTTCAGTTGCTGTCCATCACAGGGGAGGAGTTTTTCAGTTTGAGCTCAGACATGTTAACTTCCTGATAAATAAATATATATATATATATATATATATATATATATATATATATATATATATATGTATATATTAATAAAAGAGAAACATGGTAATTGGCATACGACCGCTACCCTTCCCATTGGCTAATCAGGGCAATATGCAAATTAACTGTCAGCCAAGATGGCGGCCGGCAGCCAGGCAGCTTGAAACTAACATGAGGCTTGCTTGCTTCAGTGACAGAGGACTCCAACGTTCCCCACCTGCCACTGCAGGCCTCTGAGCCTGCAGTTTCAAACATTGTAACAAATATAGACGCTAAACAAAACCCCAGAAACCAGCTTTCAGCCAGCCGGGATCTCAGACCTGGAGTTGATACAGAGTTTCGAGAACCAAAACAAACCAGATACCTGCTTTCAGGAGCCGAGGCCTAAGAGCTGGAGCCTCAGAGCTAAAGCTGGCCCAGAATAAAAAATAAAAAAAAAGAAAAAAAGGAGCAGTTGGGAGCTTCAGTCCCAGCCTGAAAACAGCCCTCAGCCCCTCACCCAGACTGGCCAGGCACCCCAGAGGGGACCTCCCACCCTGAAGGGTGTGTGACCAGCTGCAAACAGCCATCATCCCCTCATCCAGGCTGGCCAGGCACCCCAGTGGGGACCCCCACCCTGATCCAGGACACCCTTCAGGGCAAACCAGCTGGCCCCCACCCGTGCACCAGGCCTCTATTCTATATAGTAAAAGGGTAATATGCCTCCCAGCACTGGGATCAGCGGAGCTGAGAGGCCTCCCGGCACCGGGATCAGTGTGACAGGGGGCAGTGCCCAAACCCCCTGATCGCCCTGCGGCTCTGTGTGTGACAGGGAGCAGGGCCACAACCTCCCTATCGGCCCTGCTCTGTTTGTGACAGGTGAAGGCGCCCCAACCCCCTGATCGGCCCTGCTCTGTGGGTGATAGAGGGCGGCGCCCCAACCTCTCCCACCCCATGGGCCCTGCTCTGTGTGTGATGGGGTAGAGCCATAACCTCCCCATTGGCCCTGCCCTGAGTGTGACAGTGGCGGCGCCCCAACCCCCTGATCTGCCCTGCTCTGTGTGTGACGGGGGCAGTGTGCCAACTCCCCTATCGGTCCTACTCTGTGCGTGACAGGGGGGAGTTCTGCAACCCCCTGATGGGCCCTGCTCTGTGCGTGACGAGGGGGGGAGCTCCCCAACCCCCTGATCAGCCCTGCTCTGTGAGTGACAGGGGGCAGCACCTCAACCCCCTGATTGGCCCAGCTCTGTGCATGATGGGGTGGCACCACAACCTCCCCATCGACTCTGCCTTGAGTGTGACAGGGGGCGGTGTCCCAACCCCCCAATCGGCCCTACCCTGAGCGTGACTGAGGGTGGCATCGCAACCTCCCAATCCGCCCTGCTCTGTGCATGACAGGGGGCGGCGCCCCAACTCCCCAATCGGCCCTGCTCTGAGCCCAACCAGGGGCTGCACCTAGGGATTGGGCCTGCCCTCTGCCACCCAGGAGCAGGCCTAAGCCAGCAGGTCATTATCTCCCAAGGGTCCCAGACTGCGAGAGGGCACAGGCCAGGCTGAGGGATCCCCCCCCTCCCCCCCGAGTGCACAAATTTTTGTGCACCGGGCCTCTAGTATATATATATATACATATATATATATGTATATATATATATATCAACACTAATAAAAGAGAAAAATGGTAATTGGCGTACGACGATACCCTTTTCATTGGCTAATCAGGGCTATATGCAAATTAACTGCCAAGATTGGCAGTTAACTGTCAACAAGATGGCGGTTAATTTGCATATGTAGGCACAATGCAGGGAGGCGAAAGGGAAAGCAGGAAGAAGCCCCCTACCACTGACAGTGATCGGAAACCCAGGGGGGAGCTAAGAGCTGGGGGGCAGGGCAAAGGCGGCCCTGGGGCCGCCTTTGCCCTGCCCCCCAGCCATGATCGGAGAATCAGGTGCCTTATCCGCCCTGGCCAGTGATAGCAGGAAGTAGGGGTGGAGCCAGTGATGGGAGCTGGGCACGGTCGAAGCTGCCAGGAGCTAGGGGCCCCTTGCCTGGGCCTAAAGCGAAGCCCATGATCGCGGGGCCGCTGCAGCTGTGGGTCCCCGCTGGCCGGGCCAGACGCCTCAGCCAGAGGCATCCTGCAGGGGCAGGGGCGGAGCCCGCGCGATCGCGGCGCCCCCCGCTGCCACTGCAGGTCCCTGCTGCCCGGGCCGGACGCCTAGGCCAGAGGCGTCAGGCCTGGGCAAGGGGCCAATCCTGCGATTTGAGGGTGATGGGGGTCAACGCCTGAGGGCTCCCAGTATGTGAGAGGGGGCAGGCTGGGCTGAGGGACACTCCCCCCCCCACACACCCAGTGCACGAATTTCGTGCACCGGGCCCCTAGTGTGTATATATATATGGCTAAGTGACTGGCAGACCGGCCAGTACATATGATGCACACTGACCACCAGGGGGCAGGCCCTCAACGAAGAAGCTGCCAAGCTGCAATGACTTGGCAGCGATGGTTCTTGGATGACGCACCCTGGAACCAGAGAGGAGGGAGTCTGATTCCTCGCGGGGCCTCGCGATTCCACCTTCAGCCATGGGTTATGTTGTTTTCGGGGCACTGTGGGCCCTGAGTCTGGTTTACTGCTGAGATGAAAATCTTCTAATTAATTTCCTTTCAATATGCATGAATCCGTGCACCGGGCCACTAGTTTTATAAATAAATAAATTAATAAATAATAGAAATAGAAGTGCTGAGAAGTTCTAGATTGCCTAGGCCAGGCTTATCAACTTCCAAGGTTTGAGGGTGTCCTCAAACAGCAGGATCTATAAGCATTTTCTGTTCGGTTTCCCTGGAGAAGAAGCCACTCTCCTGAGGAGGGTTAGGCCCTGGCTGTCAGCATATGGAGGGCAGAGCAGGGGCAGGTAGCTGGGGGCCCCTCATTCTGATTGTAGACATGTAATTAATCCCCATCGCCAACCTGTGGGGTGGCCGATGTCCTCGTGGCCTGAGCCTCTCAGCATCAACTTCTAAAGGAGAATTTGGGAGTGTTGGAGGGGAGAGGTTTAGTCATCACCTCTCTGCAAGGATTGGAGAGGGACCTGGGGCTCTAATTGTACCCTTTGGCCCAGCCCATCAGCCCCCGTTGCACATTGGCATGCTTCTCTGCAGTGTCCTCTGGGGCACTGGAGCCAGAGCCTTCCCCTCTCTGGCAAGCCAGGCACCATTCACTCTTTCATAGGCTTCCCACCCTCTAAGAATGTGCTGACATCTTTCATAGTTTCCCACATTTCCTCCATCCTGTGCTTCATTGCATATCACTCTTTGATGGTCCTTCACAGTGAGGGTGCAGGAGGAAGAAGAGCCGACTACAATGGATTAAACTGCCATGTTTAACTGGAAGGAACTATGATTTTGGAACATGCTAAGGCACTCAGCACCAGATAATCATGGCATTGGGCAGCCCAGGAGAGAATGCCACAGGAGAGAGTGCGGTCATCACAGGTGGCCCTGGAAAAGCAGACTTAAGAAGAGAAATGTCTAAAGAGCCATTTTGGGGTATCCAGAACTGTCCTCTATTCTGGCCGAATAGGATAGCAGTAGGGGCTAGGATTTTCATCTGTAAAGAATTGATTTGTAGGGGGTGGGAAGAAGAAGAGGAAGAAAAGAAGCACAACCCATTTCCCCAGCAGGTCATCATGGGTAAAAGCCATGAGAGCCCTAATGTTCTAGTTGAACCTGCCCTCCTTTCCTGGTGACCAGGTGATTGATGCCAGGGCCTCGCTCAGGTGACAGCTGCCTCTCTGTTCTCCAGAGCTTCTGGCTGCTTCCAGACTCCTTTTGAGGAAAACAAAATAGCATTTTTTTTCACAGAACATGAGAGGCCACATTGGGTTCAAGTTTCTTTCCCAATTAAACTGCTAGAGAGAGGGGAGCCGGGGAGCCTCCTGGCCATCTGTACCTATGACAGTTTTCACTTAGCCAGAACACAAAGGGAGCCATACCTGCCTCACAGAGACTTCCAAGGCAACCCCAGACAATGGTGCTATTTTGGGCTGGATTTTACAGCTGGGTGAACTGTGGTGCTCACCCCTTATCCCCAGGCCCTACACGGTGTCTAGCATGTGCAGTGGGAACTCAGTAAAAAAACTTGTGACTATGCAAGTGAATGAGAAAAGGTTAAGTACCCAGTCAAGTGCACACCACTAGGACCTGAGGGAGGGGTTGATGGAAGCCAGGGCTGTCTGACTCGCAGGCTGAGGCTGGAGCCGGTGCTGCATGGACAGAGGGGAGGCCAAGGGAGAAGGTGCTCCTTACTTGAGCTACAGAAGGCCTGCAGGCTCCACCCACTCTGGCCAATCCCAACTTGAGTCTGCCTGGCTGAGCCACAGTTCTGCTTCCTTAGCCAGCCAATCGTGCGGAGTTTTTCTACAACTTGAGCAGACCAACTGCAGCAAATCAATACTCCTGGATCAGGAGCTGCCACCTTCCATGTGCAGAAAGGCTGTTTTCAGCAGTGAAAGAGCTCGATCCCTTCTGCATTTACTTTAGCCCGCCTCCGGACGATAAGGCAGCGTCCCCTGCCCCTGACGCAGGCTCTTTACCCTGCAGGGAGGGCATCTGCCCGGGGCCTCAGGAGGGCTCTCCCAGGCACTTTCTGGAAGAAACAGACAACTGAACCAGAGGCTGCTGCAGGATGGATGACATGACCCCTCCAGCCAGAGCTATACCCGCTCCAGCCTCTGTGCTCACAGTTCTGCATGCACGTCCATGCGGATCAACAAATCACTGCACTGGTCCATGCTTCCCCATCAGGGACGGCTCTCATTCATTCACTTAGGAGCCAGAGAGAATCTTCCCACCTCAGCAGCCCCATAGCTATTTTCCCTGAAAACAAGCAAAAAATCACCCAGCCCCAACCAACCAGCCACTTAGGAAGCTTCTAGAAGTGGGAAGAAAAGCACTAATTGACATCTCTTTTAGAAGAAAGTCTGGAAATTGGCTTTTCTTTAGCATCAAGGAAAATTCATCTGCCTTTCTCACCTCTCTCCTCATCTGCTCCCAGGAAAAAAGGTCTCTTGATTGTTAATCTCTCCCGGTAGGGGAATTGTCCCTTTGCCATTCCAGGTACCTGGAAAGCTTAAATCTCATTTTGAAAAGGACCCCAATTCACAAGGAGCAAAAGAATCATGCAGTATAGATATAAAATAGGATGTATGGGGGCGGGGGGAACCTGTAAGTAGAGAAGCAGCTGAGCAGAGGTAACACCCGGACTTCTCACCATCCCATAGCTCACACCAAGTGTGATGGTCCACAGGCTCTGCCCAGAGTTCCCATCAAAGGGTCCATCCCTGGAAGGCTCTACATTGAGAGGGGCAGAGAACAGCTTGTGACTGCAGAACAAGGGAGGCTCCCTGGTGGCTTTGTTAGGGACGGGCCTTTGAAGCCCAGTGGCGGTTGATCTATTGAGCTTACTCAGCCAGCACTCTGTGAAGCTGCCAGGGATGGTGGGGAGGTGGGGGGTGTGGGGATATAGGGGGTAGAGAATGAGCTGCTGAAACATCCATATTTGTCTCTCAAACCAGAGGGAAAAAATGCTGCAGGGATGCATTGTTCCTTCGACTGGACACAGGGGTTCAGACAATACCAGATCTACAAGCAAAGGGTTACTCAAAAGATGCAAATGTTCTTCTCTTTCAAAATCAAAGGGCAGCAAAGTATCTCTCAGCTGCAATTGGGGAGCCAAGTCTTCAGCTTCCCTCACACCCTCTTGCCCTGTTTTCATCATTTCCTATCTGCATCTCATCCCTCATCCTCCTCCTCCCTGGAAATGAACTTGGTAAGTCATTAAAATCTTATAAGCAGCTCTGATATCTAACTGTTATGTAGCACTTTAGTATTTACAGGAAACCTTTGTGTCCATTCCATTTGAGATGCACAATAGTTTTTTAATATACACCTAGCAGGTACCGAGCACTGCACAAAATGATGGAAGCCCCTAGAAGAATAGAATTTAAATGTCACCCAAATGTCTGCTACCTGTGTGTCCCAAATTACCAAGCATTCCCAGGTCACCCTTCCCTTCAATTTAAATGATTAAATGTGTTGAGCCTCCCTCCCTCGCTCCATTAAACCCCAAGGTTTCTCTGTGTTTCTGAAAGGGCTCATGTCCTCATGGTCATCCATCTGGTTTCCCTCCCCAGTAACCTCTCAAACAACCTCCTTTAAGAGCTTCCTGCAGACGCTTCTCTCCAAGTCACTGTTTCCAGCCCCGCTCCCTCAAGATTTTTGACAATAGTTTCCCATTAAAACTAACTCCAAGGGTTTACTCATATTTTTATTTAGAACACACTTTTTCCTCATTGAATACTGCCTGATACAAATAGGCCATTGGGAATCACTGGGCTGTAGAGATTTTCATTGCAGTGGCATTTGCTATATGGCATTGCACCCATGTTTAAAACTTTCCATTGGCTTCCTTTGAATTCTTTTCTCTGACCTTCCACAAAGTAAGATGCAATTGCTGAAAACATCATCACAATTTTAAATAATATGGAGCCATCCACCTCCTTCCCCTAAAAGAAACAACTTCTCTTCAGGGTTTCAGGAAAATCTGGTAAGGACAGAAATACATTGGCATGTGCAATATCAGGAAAATGTACAGATCTCAGGATGCACGTTAGCATCTCAGAAATAGTTGAATGTTAACCTGTGAACCAGGAGGTTTGATTCCTGGTCAGGGCACATGCCCAGGTTGTGGGCTCAATCCCTAGTGTGGGGTGTGCAGGAGGCAGCCAAGCAATGATTCTCTCATCACTGATGTTTCTCTCTCTCTCTCTCTCTCTCTCTCTCTCTCTCTCTCTCTCTCTCTCTCTCTCTCTCATATATATATATGCCAATACAATGCCTCAATGCCTCAAGCCTATCTCAAAGTAGTAAATTTTGTCCCCAAATATATACAGGTCAGATCCTTCCTCACATTATAGTTTTCATAATATCCAACCAGCTCAACATTATCTGACTTCTAAAACAACATTTCATAGCAAGCGGTAGGCATATTATTTTTTTTAAAAAAAGATCGATGGCAAGTCTTCAGATGTAGTTTATGCCTTGATTCAAAGTGCTTGTCTTCAGGCCTAGTACCTGATGCTACTATTTGAGGAGTTCTTGGTCTCTTATGAGAATCTGATGCCCACAGGAAAGCTCCTCAGTTGCTCACAAGCATTCCCAATGTGTTGAATATCAAGGCTATCCCTATATACTCTCCCCACCACACACCCCACCTCTCAAAATTATTGTCCAAATTCATATAAATTCTAAGAATCATAGTTCAGAAAACCTACTACACTCCAACCACAAAATGAGTCTATAAAATGCTCTAAGTACGCTACAGGGCAATGTAGAAAGTCACTGGGGCAGGGAATTTCCTACCCCAAAAACATTATACAAAGTAAAGAAAAGGAAAGAGAATTTATAGGCCAAAGCATGTGTGAAATGTCTACTTAGTGCAGGACTTGCCTCTTATGTTTGGTACTTAGTATAATTTACCTCAAGTATGAGCATCTCACCTTTTAAAACTCTGCAACCCATGTCACCTAGGATTGAGACCGCCAATGATCCCTGGGTTCACTCACCACAAGAACCTGGTCATAAGAATCCAGCTTGTGCTGGCTGATGGCGTGTGAGCAACTGCCAGTGCATAAGCTGTGTGTGTGGGGTGCCTTTGAATCCATTTCATTTGGGCAGCTGCTTATGGAGACTTTCCCCCAGAAACCGATTTAGCCTAATGATTGTGAGTAGCAATGACTTCTGCTTAATTAGTACAGTAATCAGTGCAAATTCCCCCTAAATGGGAGAAACCCATTTGGCAGGTGTCAAGTAATGCTTAACCAGGTGCTAAATAGGTGTGAAAGCCGCAGTCCTGGTCTTTCCCAGCTAGTTGCCAAAGGCATAAAGAGGAAATGAGGTCCTATGTATGCCTGGATGGATGAGTTGTTTAAAACTTCCCTCTAATTGCTGATAAGAGCTATCAGCATCCCCATTCCTTCCCCTCCTCTCAGTTTGTCATTCTGAAAGCAAAGAAGGCACAGGAGTGGAACAGAGCAAAAGTCAAGTCAATAACACTTTGGTATCTCTGCTCCTGACTCTCAGTTCCTCCTTTTTCCCAGCTCCCACTCAGCATTCCTTTCCTGTCATATGTCCATATGTCCTAACTTCTGCCTTTGTACTTTAAAATGAAGCTGCTTGCCCGACCGTTGTGGCTTAGTGGTTGAGAGTCCATTCATGAACCAAGAGGTCACTGGTTCAGTTCCCAGTCAGGGCACATGCCCAGGTTGCAGGCTCGATCCCCAGTAGGGAGTGTGCAGAAGGCAGCCAGTGGTTGTTTATCTCTCATCATTGATGTTTCTATTTCTCTCTCCTTCTTTATTCCTCTCTCTCTAAAATGAATAAAAACACATTTTAAAAAACAATAAAACCACCTTAGGATTGATTAACACTGAAAGAAAATGAAGATCAAATTTAAAAATAAATACAAATAAGTAAGAAGAGAAATGAAGCTGCTTTCCATGTACAAATAAGCCCAGGTCTACCTTCCTGGTTTGTGCGTGCCACTCTGGTAGGAAGTGAGATTGTGCCCTTGGACTAAAGGAGGGAGTGAAGATAAACATTAAAGAAAAAGAACATTCCACATAGGCATATATATGTAAGTGACCCAAATAATACTTTCTTCATTATTAGAAAATATAACTAACTTTTATGGGGTGCTATCTATGAGCAGAAAGGCCTGTGGGTTATATTAATTAACCCTTCTCCTCACCCTGTCCACCCCATGCTAAGCCAGTTCATGTGTGGTATTTTGCTGCTGGCTATTGGTCCACGGGTAGGCATATGTTCCTAGAGGGTCCTAACAAATGGAATACAAGTCCTGATATTCAACTGTTGGGGGAGGGGATTTTCTGTCTCCTGAACTAGACATGAAGGAGAAAGCATGTTGCCCCAGTTACTGTTGATGATCCTCTCAACAAAGCTGAAAATCAGAACAGGACAGAGACAGGAGAACTGGAGAAAACTTAAACTTGGCCCCAATTCCATTTGGACTGGCGCCTTCTTTACCTCTGGACTTCCCTCTTATTGGATTGCTTTGAGGATTATAGAGGACAATGAATACTTACTGATTTAAAGGATGATTAAGTGAGAGCTCATTAAACATTTATTGCAAGACCAGGTAGATATTAGATATTAAATGTAGGCACCAATCATCATTACTATTGTATTTACCATATTAATTACCATACAGTACATGGTGGCTGTCACCAGTGATCTAACTTCTTGGTTGGGCATTTAAGCTTCACCTGGATTCCTAGGCTTATGTATCTGTCCTCTCTTATATCAACACTACAATCCAGTCATACTCTTCTGCTCACTGTCTTCTAAATGTGAGTCATGTATTCCCAGCTCTAAACACTAGTTCCTCTGCTACCCCCTGCTTAAAGCATTCTTTACATACCCCTTCCTTTATTTAAATTTTATCCTCCATTTAAATCATCCCATCTTCTATGGTCTTTAAATCATCCTATCTTCTAAGTCATTTCTGACTGCACCAGACCAGAGCAATTTCTCCGTCAACTAGGCTTATTCTCCATACCAAGCATCCACCACTTAGCCTAAGTGGGTCTTCTCAACTTGAGTATAAACTGCTTGAGGGCATGGACCTCACCCTATACTTCTTGGATCCACAGTCCTTAGTGAAGCTTACAGCACATAATAGGAACTCAATAAATCTTAACCATTATTACTATTATCATTATAATGTAGATAGGCCACAACAAATGCTTTTAAAGTATTAGCATAGATTACCAAGTATCTATTTAGCAAAATCTTCTCTCCCTGATTTTTGAGGTTTTAAGTATGGGTGAACATTTCTGAAGTTAGAAATATGATTCTATCAGAAGTTCATTTAAGTAGACCTTGAGAAAATTGGTATCCATAGAGGCTGTTTTGGTTTTTACTGATTCACATGTCTAAAGATATATAGATCTCTATAAAAATATATTTATAACTTTATATTTATACTAGTGACCTGGTGCATGGATTCGTGCACATTGAAAGGAAATTAATTAGAAGGTGGCCAGTGGGGCAAGACTAGGAGAGATGGGCTGGACATGCCCTGGAGCCAACCTCCCATGGTCCCTCCCCGGCGTCTGTGGAGTGAGCGAGGTCCCTCCAGCAGGTGGGGTCCCTTGGCCTGGCCTGTGGGGATGGGGCTGAAACCAGCTCTCCAAAATCCCCCAAGAGGTCCCAGAGTGAGAGAGGGCACTCGGCAAAGTTGCTGTCATACAGGGTGTGGAACACAAACATAAGTGTGCAGTAAACCAGATTCGGGGCCGACAGTGCCCTAGCAACATCATAACCCACAGCTGAAGGTGGAATCACATGGCCCTGCAAGGAATCGGGCTCCCTCCTCTCTGGTTTCGGGGTGCATTACCTGAGAACTGCCACCGCCAAGTCACTGCAGCTCAGCAGTTCCTGCATTAAGCATCTACCCCCTGGTGGTCAGTGCATGTCATAGCGACCAATTGGATGGTCGGACACTTAGCATATTAGCCTTTTATATATATACTAGGGGCCCGGTGCACGAAATTCGTGCACTGGGTGTGGGGCAGGGGGGAGTGTCCCTCAGCCCAGCCTGCCCCCTCTCACATACTGGGAGCCCTCAGGCGTTGACCCCCATCACCCTCCAATCACAGGATTGGCCCCTTGCCCAGGCCTGACGCCTCTGGCCTAGGCGTCCGGCCCGGGCAGCGGGGACCTGCTGTGGCAGCGGGGGGGCGCCGCGATCGCGCGGGCTCCGCCCCTGCCCCTGCAGGATGCCTCTGGCTGAGGCGTCCGGCCTGGGCAGCGGGGACCCGCAGCTGCAGCGGCCCCGCGATCGTGGGCTTTGCTTTAGGCCCAGGCAAGGGGCCCCTAGCTCCTGGGACTGCCAGCTTCGACCGTGCCCAGCCCCCATCGCTGGCTCCACCCCTACTTCCTGCTATCACTGGCCAGGGCAGAAAAGGCACCTGGGTTTCCAATCACTGTCAGTGGCAGGGGGCTTCTTCCTGCTTTCCCTTTCGCCTCCCTGCATTGTGCCTACATATGCAAATTAACCAATCTTAGTTGGCAGTTAATTTGCATATAGCCCTGATTAGCCAATGAAAAGGGTATCGTCGTACGCCAATTACCATTTTTCTCTTTTATTAGTGTAGATATAAATGTCTTTAGAAGTGAACCCGGGCCTGGACCATAGTAGGGGCTAGGTCTGAATCTGCCAGTGGGTAAAAGTGCTTTCATCTATTTCAGGTCACAGCCCTGAAACCTTTGATTAAGTCCCTAACAGTGGAGCAAGCCTCTCTGTTTATTGATGGTAAATTAGCATGAGAAAACCTTCTGAGTTTCCACTCCAGGGATAGGACCGTGGGAAGAACAAGTTAATAAAGGTAAAAATACTCTACCAACTGTAAAACAGCAGTTCATAGATGAGTATTACAATTATCATCATCATTGTTATTACCCCTGACAATAATAAAATCACAGCTATTCTCTTAAGGGCAGGAGATGGTCTTATACTTCTTGGGATTCCCCCTATCACCTGAATTAGCACCCTTCTCTTTATAGTGACAACTAGAAAAACACTTAGAACATTCTGCTTATTAATAACAGTCCTACAAAGAAAGACTATGAGAGCCTAGGTATGAGTGAATAAATGTCTCTGTGTGTAATAAATGGCCGAAGTTTCTCTAAAATACCTGGAAGGGGACCACATCTTCTGACAGTGTCATTAACAAGCTGTGTATATGGGTGGTTTCCATCCATGGAGCTCCCCACCGTGAGCCGGAATCTATGACCGGAGACCAGCTGCTCTGCCAAGCACAGATTTTAATGAGGGACTCTGCGATGGGACGCCATAGCTGCCATTGCCGTTTACATTACAAGGGGCTGCTGATTGGCACCAAGGAGGCTTGCCAAGGTCTTGGGCATGTGGAGGGGAGCAGCGAGCTGTGTGCGGATAGACTTTTTACATCTTGTTGACGGCTCCCAGCCACACTGAAGCTTGCAAAATTAAACTTATCTGGATAGAAATACAAAATTAAACTTAATTTCATTCAGCTGCATGCCATAGCATTTTAGGCAGAAACGAGTTTGTTTGTTTTGTCATGCAAACCTGTCTTTCTCCAAAACAAGATACTTATAAATAAATTAACTAGATCCAAGATTTGGAGTCAAAGGTGCTGGATGTAAATCCCAACCCTGCACTTTATTTATTAGTTGTGTGGTACTGAGGAAATCCTTTAAATTCTAGGAATCTAGGTTGCTTTGTTTATAAATGAGAATTATGAAAAGACGTTTTTAAAAATTTAGTTCTCACACAGTAGCTATGAGAATTCAATGAGATGACATTGTTTTGAGTCAGGTTTTTCAGAAACAGAGCCTGAGATGAGGACTCACAGGCAAGAGATTCAGTAGGAAACGCTCCCAGGAGAAACAGGTAAGGCACTGGGGGAAGCAGGACTGCAGGGGAAAGGAACCACGCCAGGTGCAGGTGCAGGTGCAGGTGCAGGTGCAGGTGCAGGTGCAGGCAGAGCCCACGTGAGTTCCTTCCACCTGAACCCACTGGAAAACTCTGGAGCAGAAATTATCCCAAGTGAAGGGTTGGGACAAACTTGTGCATTAATTTCTACTCCATACCTATCAGGCATTGGCAAAAAGCGCGCCATCTGTTTCAGGTCACCAGGTGGGAGAGTCTATGCGACTGAATATCTAGGAGCCTGAAGGATTTTCTGCACTATTGGCCCTGCCCAAAAGCTGCATGTTTAATGCCCTGGAGAGAGTCTTGAAGCAGCTTCTTAGGAAATAGAATCAATATTTTCTTCCTCATTGCTAGTCAGGCTGTGAGTGAGAAATCGAGATGAGGTTGACATTAAAATAATGAACAAGGAGCAATTCAGGGGAAATGAACTCAATTCTTGAACCTTTGGAGATTTTTTGGCAGAAGAGAAAAAGGAATCAGGAAATGGTTCCAGCCTTGTTAATAGACGAATTCCCAGAGTTGACTCCTGAAACACATTTCACAAATCCTCTGTAAAGATGTCTCTCACCACATTCCTGAGGCCTAACCAGCTTCCCCCACCCCCTGCAGAGAAATCATCAGGCATCCCCTAGTGCAGTGATGGCCAACCTTTTGAGCTCAGCGTGTCAGCATTTTGAAAAACCCTAACTTAACTCTGGTGCTGGTGCCGTGTCACATATAGAAATTTTTTGATATTTGCAACCATAGTAAAACAAAGACTTATATTTTTGATATTTATTTTATATATTTAAATGCCATTTAACAAAGAAAAATCAACCAAAAATGAGTTCGTGTGTCACCTCTGACATGCGTGTCATAGGTTCGCCATCACTGCCCTAGTGGATGTCTCATTATATTGTCAGTGGATTTGTGTGTGTGTGGGGGGGGGCGGGGGGGTGCAGCGGGAGAGGGGTGGGTAGCAGCTCTTAACTTTTAAGAGACAGGAGGGGCCAGAACTTGAAAACTGAGAAAAGCTTAGATGTAACTTGACTCCATCAATTTCAGAAATCAGGATGCCCGGGCACTTTATCTCCCACGAGACACTAGGTTTGAGGATTTAGTAAGGTGATGAAAATCGGACTCCTACTATGTGAAGAAATAACTTTCTAAGTGTGTTTGCTGTTTCTTCCTCCAGGTAAAGAGATGACAGTGCTCAATACTCAGCCTTCCTGTGGAAGAATAAGAACACAGAGAGAGCTGAACTAGAACCCTAAGCTCCACTTACAGACCCACATTCTCATTCCAATGAACTTACTGAGCTGCCCCTGTAGGCTAGGCTCTCTGGTACACACTGGGGGCACACAGGGATGAGTGCGATGAGTGTGGTGGCCCCTGCAGTCCCAAACTAGGGGATGGTGCACTGGGCAGGTCCTCCAGGGAGAGTGTACCCTACATGCAAAGACAAGCACTTGAAGAAGGAGGCGTGGCTGTGAGGGACAAGATCTGAGGAGGAGAGGGAGGAAGAGTAAAGTCAGGGATTTCGAATAGGGGTAGAAGCCAAGAGGCAAGAGTGAGTGGGTGGTGAGGAAGCAGAAGCAGCTGCAGAGATTGCTATAGTGAAAGTATTTTTCTCTGTGTCTCAGCATTCTTACCTTGAACTTCTTACTCAGCATTTTTACCAGAGAATACTTCTGCATTGGGGGGAACACTGGGGGAAAGAGCTTCTGCCTTCATTCCCTTCCCACATCACACACAGAGCAGGACCCGTGGGGGGGTGGGGTTGGGGTGCTGCACCCTGTCACACACAGAGCCGCAGGGCGATCAGGGGGTTGGGGCGCCTTCCCCTGTCATGAACAGAGCAGGGCGGATAGGGAGGTTGTGGCCCTGCCCCCTGTCACACACAGAGCCGCAGGGCGATCAGGGGGTTTGGGCACTGCCCCTGTCATCTCTTTACCTGGAGGAAGAAACAGCAAACACACTTAGAAAGTTATTTCTTCACATAGTAGGAGTCCGATTTTCATCACCTTACTAAATCCTCAAACCTAGTGTCTCGTGGGAGATAAAGTGCCCGGGCATCCTGATTTCTGAAATTGATGGAGTCAAGTTACATCTAAGCTTTTCTCAGTTTTCAAGTTCTGGCCCCTCCTGTCTCTTAAAAGTTAAAAGCTGCTACCCACCGCTCTCCCGCTGCACCCCCGCCCCCCCCCACACACACACACACAAATCCACTGACAATATAATGAGACATCCACTAGGGCAGTGATGGCGAACCTATGACACACTCTAGCTCTTCCCGAAGGCAGGAGATAAGTCTTACCTAAGGGGCAGACCATACCCCAAACCTCTAAAGAGGATCACAAAGACGGCCCAGAATATATATGAAGGAAGGATTTGGTTTCTAAGCAGATGAAAAGGAGAGATTGAAAAAGCCTGAAACAAAAAACTATTTGAAGATTTCAAAGCTTAAAGATGTGGAGGCAGCAGCAGAAATAGTGATGACCATACATCCACGTTTTTGCAGGACAGTTCTGGCTTCGTTATTAATGTCCCCTTTTACTCTCAATAGTGTCCTCATTTGGACAATAAATTATCCTATCTAATAATAGACAAACATGGTAATTAACCATACCTCCAACACACTTCCCATTGGCTAATCAGGGCGATATGCAAATTAACTGCCAACCAAGATGGCAGCTGGCAGCCAGGCAGCTGAAGCGAATAGGAGGCTTGCTTGCTCCAGTGATGGAGGAAGCCAAGGCTCCCTGCCTGCCGCTGCTGGGCTCTGAGCTTGCACTCTAAGCAACTATGTTGCAATTATAGATGCTAAACAAACCCCATGCTTTAAGCCAGCTGGCCGAGCTGGAGTTGCAACAGAGTTTCGATTATAGAACCCAAACAAACCCAGATACCTGCTTTCAGCAGCGGAGGCCTCAGAGCTGGAGCCGAGCCTCAGAGCTAAAGCCAGCACTCAGTTCCAGTGACAACCATAGAAGGTAAATAAATCCCAGAATAAAAAAAGAAAAGGAAAAAAAGGAGGGGTTGGGAGCTTCAGTCACCCGCCAGCCTGAAAACGGCCCTCAGCCCCTCACCCAGACTGGCCAGGCACCCCAGTGGGGACCCCCACCATGAAGGGGGTGTGACCAGCTGCAAACAGCCATCATCCCCTCACCCAGGCTGGCCAGGCACCCAAGCGGGACCCCCACCCTGATCCAGTACACCCTTCAGGGCAAACCAGCCAGCCCCCACCCGTGCACCAGGCCTCTATCCTATATAGTAAAAGGGTAATATGCCTCCCAGCACCGGGATCAGCGGAGCCACGAGGCCTCCCGAAACTGGGATCAGAGGAGCCGCGAGGCCTCCCGACACTGGGATCAGTGGAGCCGTGAGGCCTCCTGGCACTGGGATCAGCGGAGACGTGATGCCTCACTGCCCCTTTGTCAAGCAGAGCCGTGAGGCCTCCCAGCACTGGGATCAGCAGAGCCGCAAGGCCTCCTGGCCCCTGGAGCAGTGTGACAGGGGGCAGTGCCCAAACCCCCTGATCGCCCTGTGGCTCTGTGTGTGACAGGGGGCAGGGCCACAACCTCCCTATCCGCCCTGCTCTGTTCATGACAGGGGAAGGCGCCCCAACCCCCTGATCAGCCCTGCTCTGTGCCTGATAGGGGGGAGCTCCCCAACCCCCTGATCGCCCTGCTGCTCTGTGTGTGACAGGGTGCAGCACCCTCCCCCCCACCAGTGCACAAATTTTTGTGCACTGGGCCTCTAGTATGGTTATAATAAAGGAAATGGGATCAAGCATACAGCAGGGGAAGTAGCTGGTCTTAATAGAACATCTACTCAGATGAAAGAATAAGGGAAAGATGGATATTTATGGGTGAAAAGTCACTTCAAATGGCCAAAAGAGCAGAACATTGTACCAACCCAAGAAGCTGGATTAAATTATTTCAAAGGCCTCTTCCAGCTTTTAAAATTCTATGACTTTATTATTTTTTCCCCTTAATAAAGATAGAGAGGGATGTTGAGAGCTTTAATGAGTGATTGCTTGGCAAAGAGTTACCAAGAGATAATTATCTTTTGTTTTTTTCCCCTACCTGGGATCTCACCCACTGAAAAACAAGACAAAACCCTAACTGGAAAAGTTTTAATTGCCAAGAAATTACTTGAAATCTAATTAAGCATACAGCAAGTTATATAAAAACAGGAGGAGAGAAAGTCTTCAAGGAGTCTAGACAGTTAGAGGCCAAACAGGAATTTGCTGATATGCTGTCAGCAATGTCCAGAGGATAATGTGTCCTTTTTATTGGCTAGAACTTAACAAGCAATTTTTAAAATTATAACGTAAACTTGTCTTTAAAGAGAAAAGGACACAATCAGGCAATTCAATATTTACACAGACACACATACATAGTCACTGCTACCCCACTTCAATAATTATATATCCTTATTTTATTTTATTATTTTATTTTATATCCTCACTTGAGGCCTGGTGCACGAATTCGTGCATGGGTGGGGTCTGGCTGGCCTGCCCTGATCTGGCTGATCAGGCAGGCCGGGGGGAGAGGCCTGGAGAAGACCCACTGAGCTGGAGCTGAGCATGGGCCCCAGGCTTCCCAGGGAGGATGGCCTCAGCAAGGAAACAGAAACCACCAAAAGGCTCTGCAAACAGGTGCTGGCTGAGCTCCCTTTGGCCAGGCAGACTCAGAGCTGGTGTTTCTGTGTATACATTAGACACAGCCTGGCACTCGCCTTTGTCTGTTGGTCAAATCCATTGCATGGAAAAACTTGTTACCCTTCTTCTCTTTGGGGCCTTACAACAAAGACAGGCCAATTGGAAGACGAGGCCCCGGTGGCAGAGCCAAGCCCCACAATCGCCCAGAATTTAGGCCTAAGTCTACAACTGGGTAGCAATCTCCACGGAACAGAACACACTGTTTTAGAATCTTACTACTCCCCTAAAATGTGCCCAGCTGCTCCTCTTTAACCGGGATAGACTGAACTAAGGAACCAAAGACCGAGTTTCCTTTGAGGTGGGATCCACCAGGAGTTGGCTGGTGGCAAGGCCCCTCGCTGGCGGCTGCCTTCTCAGTGTGCTCTGAGCTGGTCCGTTTCTGACGGTGCTGGGTCCTGGGCTGCTAGTCAAGTGGCAGGTCCACAGGGTTTCTCTCTTGCCTTCCTGGCCTCCTGAGCAGTACCCTCAGGCCTGGCATGCCAGGTGGCTGTCACTAGAGCCGGGACTTAGAGAGCGAAGGAACTGACCCGCTCCGAGAGGGACCCGCAGGTGGCCAGGCCACACCTCCCACCCCCACTTCTCAGCCTTGCTCACGTGGATCGGGCCAAAGCCTGCTGCCCGAAACTGGCGCCACTTGGGGAGGGTCACAATGGGGAGAGGGGCGCCCTGACCTGCCAGCCTTGGTGATGATCATCTTGGTGCCCAGCTGATTGAATTCATCTCACAGAGCCTTTATCTCAAGCTGCACACTCACACTGGCCACCTTCACATTCTTCTTTACTGGTGCCTTGGCAGTGGCCGTGCAACTGGCCCCGGGGCCCTGGGGCTCGGCAGTGGCGCTGGTGGTGGCCCCTGCAGCCCCAGCGTCATAGCCACCAGTCATTCTGCCATAAAGGTCGCTGGGCTTTTATATATATAGATTTTAAATAAGTAACTGGGTTTTCCACATATACATCAAGCTCACATGAGTTTGGTCAGTGTGAGTCAGTTCCCCTAGCCTGGCCTTCTCAGAACAAGAAGACATACTCATATTTCTGAAACCACAATGCTAAAAGGCTGACCCCCAGCCAGGCAAAGTCCATGAAGCCCTGACTGAGCTGCCAGTTCACTTCTCTTCCTGGTAACTCTGTCTATTCTTTCTTCAACATTAATAACCAGGAACTCTGAACAGCTCCAGAGCCTCTGGGGCCCCTCTGCTGTGGGCCAGGACTGACAACTTAAGGAGGACCTTGTTGGGACTGAAGCTCTGATTCCTCCTGTCTGCATCCTCTGAGCAGTACTGGACCACCACCCTGATTTGCCCATCTGAGTAGTCTAAGTCCCCACCCCATTCTCTTCTCTCTGAGACCCACTTCCCAGAGTGGATAGACTGGTAACTCTTACCCTCCCAGATACTTTCTCTCTTTGAGGAGCCTCCTCAGGCAAATAAAAGTTCTCATTAAAACAGTATGAATTTCTATCTTAATTCCTTGTTTTTGCCAATGCACCTGACTTAGCACATGTTATTTCCTGTTATTCTCCGCCCCAGCCAGGCAGATATGGCCAACCCCATGTTCCCTCCAGCCCTCGGGTCCCTCTCCTGCAGTCTTCTCTCCCCTCCTTCCAGCCCCAGCCTGAGCGCCCCTGACTCCAGGAGGCCTTCTTTATGGACCAACTCACTTTTCTAACATCCAACCATTCTCACTACTTGCCAAACCAAATGTCTAGCACTTGCTCACATCCCAGCAGCAAAAGAGGGGCTAGAATAAGGGAGGTGACCACGGTCAGGGAAGCCTGGAGCCCAGGGTATAATGTAGTAGGAGCTGTGTCACTTAAAGTCACCCACCAGCCGATGGCCATTTAGACTTTTAGGCATGCTGAACGTGCTATTTTATGAAGAAAAAGAACATTTCAATAACACACTGGCATAGGATGCTGTCAGTGCAGAAAGCATACTGGAAATGCCTGCTGGTTAGTATTCCACTGCGTAGCTGCATCTTTCAAGCCTGATTAATACTTAATGTGATTGTCTTTAAAATCTGTCACTACTTGGCAGTGATCAGCCGAGTGCCAGTGATAGAAGCACAAATATTTATATTAAGGCTATGCTGTCTGCTAGGGTTCTATGATTAATAAGTTTTGCCTGATCACCCATAGAGATTTTGTTTTCCAATTTATTCAGCCATGGTGTTAACCAGAAATGCTGGAACCAGTGTGAAAAAAAAATAAATAAAAAAGAGGAAGGACAGGTTGTTAGTAGCTTTGGGGTTTTGCCTTTAATTATTGAAAGGGTAGCACATTGCTTAAAGGGACTGGCTGACAAATTTAAAAGTCCTCAAAATCCTGCTGGCACCAGAGCACACACTCTTGAAACCTGAATTTCACCAAGGCTGACACAGTCTGAAGAGAAGAGACAGTGCCAAAGAGCTGCTTTAAAATTTAAAGGGGGGAGGGTGGGGGCAGTAAAAATCAATTTTACTGCAGGGGGAACAATAAGACATATATATATATCAATCAGAGAAAATGCACACAGAATTCCAGATGCTGTAACTTCAACAATCCTAACAGAGCCACACTACATACTTCTGAGCAAGAAAGAACATTCTGAAAGGAGACAGAAGAAAGCAGTGGCAGGCTGCAGCGCCTGTGAACAGCTGTGAAGCAATTACTGAAGGCTCTGCCAGCTCTAGGCAAATCCCAGTGGTCACAGGTGGTCACAGGGGCACCATGTTCTATTTTTTCTGATTTTAGGTGGTGCGAAGGCCCACAGGTGCTCTCTAAAGTTTCCTGACTATGTGATCAAGCCAACTACCTGGAACTGCTGAGTCTTGCAGGGTGGATTGTGGGTTCAGAGGGTGGGTTTTAGCCACTAAGACCTGGTTTGAATCCTAGCTCTGTCATTTACTATGTGTGTGATCTTGGGCAAGTCACTTAAGTTCTCTGGGCTCCGGTTATGTCATCTGTAATATAAGGACAATGCTTGGCCAGGTAGGGTAGGGAGAGGGGAGAGGGGAGATGATGTTTTGAGATTTAAATGACCTATAAAGTGAAAAGCAGTAGTCATTATTCATGGAGAGTCATAATTTCCAAATTTCTCATTTCCTACCTCCTTCCCTTCTTTTCTCCTACCTTCTCATGAAACGTTCATTTTCAGCCATCCTACCAATATCTGCCAATTGGACCTGCTGGCTTACCTGGATATTCATCTCCACAACACACACAATCACCTTTCAAGTACTAGTACAGAGACATTGATCCAAACCATGGAAGACAGCAGTCCCCATAGGATACAATACAAACAGAAGGTGTCTAGTTCAATCATCACTATAGTATTACCATCATCACCATTAATTAGGTGTCTGCTGTGTGCTTATCTTTATAAATGATGACTAGCCTCCTGTGTCCTATACGATAAAACCAATAAATTGTTAGCAAGGCCAAATTACCCTGTGCTAAAAGCCAAACACTGTGCAGGGTGATGTGGCTGTGGAAAGGAGAAACCAACAGAGAAGAAGGGTTTGGATTCAATGGCCATCTCTGGAAGCTGACAATTGCATGAAAGGAAGCTACCTTGGAATAAGGGGAGAAGCCTGCAGGCTTCCTTTTCCCAGCTTTATTGAGATGTAACTGACATATAAAATGGCGTAAGTCAAAGGTATACAACATGATGATTTGATACATGTATATATTTTAAAATTATTACAATGAGGTTGGTAAACACATTCATCATCTCACATAGTTAACTTTCTGTTTGTGTGTGTGTGTGTGTGTGTGTGTGTGTGTTTGGTGTGATAAGAACTTTACAGATTTACTCTCTCAGCATCTTTCCAATATACAAAACAATACTGTGAACTACAGCTCCCATGCAGTATATTACATCCCAGAACCTGTTCATCTTATAGGGAAGTTTATACTCTTGACCACCTTCCCTACTTCCCCCAGTTCCCCAGCTCTGATAACCACTGATCTATTCTCTGTTTCTATGAGTTTTGATCTTTTAGAGTCAAATTTAAGTGAGATTATACAGTATTTTCTGCCTGCTTTTTTTCACTTAGCATAATACCCTCAAGTTTCATTCACGTAGTCACAAATGTCAGTATTGCATTCTTTTATTATGACTGAATATTATTCTAGTGTGTGCATGTGTATGTGTGTGTGTGTTTCCACATTTTCTTTACCCACTCATCCATCAGTGGACACTTAGGTTGTTCCCATGTCTTGGCTATTGTGAATAATGCTTCAATGAACATAGGGATAGAGATATGTTTTCAAGATAATTACTTCATTTCCCTTGAATATATAACCAGAAGTGGAATTGCTGAACTATTCTGCAGCCTTGAAATAGTCAATGAGACTCACTAAGGAATCACCCACAACCTACATCTACATCCAAAATTAAAATTTTGAACATGAAGCCCCAACATACATATATGCAAATACAATTGAACATATATAACCTATAATAATAAAAGCGTAATATGCTAATTAGACTGGACATCCTTCTGGACATCCTTCTGGATGACCTTCCAGATAAAGCTGGGGCTGCGAGGGAAGCCCAGGTCCCAGGTGCCAGAGGGAAGCCAGTGCCAGCAGCTGGGGAAAGGAAGGCCCACTCCTGCAAGAATTTTGTGCATTGGGCTTCTAGTTTATTATATTATTACTAGAGGCCCGGTGCACAAAAATTTGTGCACTTGGGGGGAAGCGGAGGGTCCCTCAGCCTGGCCTGTGCCCTCTCCCAGTCTGGGACCCCTCAGGAGATAACGACCTGCTGGCTTAGGCCTGCTCCCCGGTGGCAGAGGGCAGGCCCAATCCCTAGGTGCAGCCCCTGGTCGGGCTCAGAGCAGGGCTGATTGGGGAGTTGGGGCGCCGCCCCTGTCATGCACAGAGCAGGGCCCATCAGGGGGTTGGGGAGCTCCCCCCGTCACGCACAGAGCAGGGCCCATCAGGAGGTTGAGGAGCTCCCCCCTGTCACTCACAGAGTAGGGCCGATAGGGGAGTTGGGGCATGGCCCCCTGTCACACACAGAGCAGGGCGGATCAGGGGGTTGGGGTGCCGCCCTCTATCACCCACAGAGCAGGGCCAATCAGGGGGTTGGGGCGCCGCCACTCTCACACTCAGGGCAGGGCCGATGGGGAGGTTATGGCTCTACCCTGTCACACACAGAGCAGGGCCCATGGGGCGGGGGTGTTGGGGCACCGCACCCTGTCACACACAGAGCCACAGGGCGATCAGGGGGTTGGGGAGCTCCCCCATGTCACGCACAGAGCAAGGCCCATTAGGGGGTTGGGGAGCTCCCCTCTGTCACACACAGAGTAGGGCCGATAGGGGAGTTGGGGCACCGCCCCCTGTCACACACAGAGCAGGGCAGATCAGGGGGTTGGGGCGCAGCCCTCTATCACCCACAGAGCAGGGCCAATCAGGGGGTTGGGGCGCCACCACTCTCACACTCAGGGCAGGGCCGATGGGGAGGTTATGGCTCTACCCTGTCACACACAGAGCAGGGCCCGTGGGGGGGAGGGGGTTAGGGCGCCGCACCCTGTCACACACAGAGCCACAGGGCAATCAGGGGGTTGGGGAGCTCCCCCGTATCAGGCACAGAGCAGGGCTGATCAGGAGGTTGGGGTGCCTTCCCCTGTCACAAACAGAGCAGGGTGGATAGGGAGGTTGTGGCCACCCCCTGTCACACACAGAGCCGCAGGGCGATCAGGGGGTTTGGGCGCTGCCCCCGTCACGCTGATCCCGGTGCCGGGAAGCCTCTCGGCTCCGCTGATCCCGGTACAAGGAGGCCTCACAGCTCCACTGATCCGGGTGCTGGGAGGCATATTACCCTTTTACTATATAGGATAGAGGCCTGGTGCATGGGTGGGGCTGTCTGGTTTGCCCTGAAGGGTGTCCTGGATCAGGGTGGGGGTCCCCACTGGGGTGCCTGGCCAGCCTGGATGAGGGGATGATGGCTGTTTGCAGCTGGTCACACCCCCTTCAGGGTGGGGGTCCCCACTGGGGTGCCTGGCCTGTCTGGGTGAGGGGCTGAGGGCTGAAGCTCCCAACTGCTCCTTTTTTTTTTCTTTTTTTTTTCTGGGCCAGCTTTAGCTCTGGCTCCAGCTCTGAGGCCTCTGCTGCTGAAAGCATGTATCTGGTTTGTTTGGGTTATATAATCGAAACAATGTGTAACTCCAGCTCTGAGATCCCGGCTCGCTGAAAGCAGGTTTCTGGTGTTTTGTTTAGCTTCTATATTTGTTACAATGTTTCAAACTGCAGGCTCAGAGGCTGGCAAGGCAGGCGGGGAACGTTGGAGTCCTCCGTCACTGAAGCAAGCAAGCCTCATGTTAGTTTCAAGCTGCCTGGCTGCCGGCTGCCATCTTGGCTGGCAGTTAATTTGCATATCACCCTGATTAGCCAATGGGAAGGGTAACGGTTGTACGCTAATTACCATGTTTCTCTTTTATTAGATAGGATAGTATATTATAAAACATATTAAAATAGATAAAGTGAAGGGATAAATAATAGCTATGTTCTTAAATAGAAATTCTAATATTTCTTTTGTTCCCCATGGATCATCTTGTAAAACTTCTGAGATGTGCGCACCCCACTTGGAGATGGTTGTTCTAACCAGCTAAGCCCTAAGCCCCTTCAGTAAGGAGTGCCTGTATCAACCATGTCAGCTAAGTTGGGAAAATCCTAAGGGTAAACATCTTCTATGAACCCTGCGCATAATGCTGAAGATTGAAAGATGAACAAGTCTGTCCCTGTCCTGGCCCTCAAGGTGCTCATGGGCTGGGGGGAGAGAACCATAGGAAACTGCCCTTGTCAGCAGAATGCAGGAAGTTTGTCGGGCACTTAGCCCAGCCTGGGGAGGAAGAGTGAGTAATGCTTCCAGAAGCATAGATGAGTAGGAGGCAGGAGCTGAACTATGGTGATCAGTCGATTGACTGTAAATTTGTCTTTCATGTAGCCATCCATAAAGCACATCGGTAAAAAGGAGAGCACTGGCTAATTGAACCAGAAGATTAAAACCCAGAAAAGAATATAAAAAGGGCATATGTAACATGTCCTGACCTCTGGATAATTAATTTGGAATTACACTAAGTCTAAAAGCCAAAATCTTGGCATCCCATTCCTGGCTTGTCAGCCAAAACTCTGAAAAGCAGGAAATAAAGCATTTAGAACTTCTTGAACCCTATGACCCCATCTATAAAATGCAATGTCAACAGATCATTTACCAACTATAGAAAATACTTTCATCACGAAACATGCAGAAATCCCTTGTAAATTAGAAACAAACATGCTATTTTGAAGCTTCTTAGTTGAATCTAAGCCCTTGCCTAAGTATCGATGAACAGAACTTAACTATTCCAATGAGATAGGACCAATTTGCAAAAGGAGAAACTGAGTCACAAGTGTGGCAATAGCCTCTCTATACTGGCACGGTGGAAGCCCAGGCTTAGTATCAAATCCTCTACCCATTCATATTCTTACTGCCCATGCAGGTCTGCCCTCTTCCTGGTTACCTTACTCCCATCAAGGTGCTGAGGGCCCCCACATCCCTATCTGCAGCTTGACCTCTCTTATGAGCTCCCTGCCCATTCATCCAGCTGCCTCCTGGCCATTTCTCCATTGGAGTTCCCAATTGAAATTATCTTCTCTTGACAAACCTGGTCCTTTCCCTGTGTTTCTTAGTTTGAGGAATGGTAGCAACATATACCAGATTCCCATAGCCGGATTAGGGAATTATTCACTGCTCCCATTTCTCACTCATCAGTCACCCAGAACAATAGATTTCATCTCCCGCTGGCTTTCAAACCTCAAATCTCCCACACCTCTCCATCCCTATGGCCACTACCCCATTGACCTTTTCTGAGATAGCCTTCTTCTCTACCAATCCATTTTAAAATGCTTGAAACCGCCCTAACTGGCTGGGCTCAGTGGATAGAGTGTTGGCACGCAGACTCAAGGGTCCCAGGTTCGAATCCGGTCAAGGGCATGTACCTTGGCTGCGGGCACATACCCAGTAGGGAGTGTGCAGGAGGCAGCTGATCGATGTTTCTCTCTCTTCAATGTTTCTGACTCTCTATCCCTCTCCCTTCCTCTCTGTAAAAAATCAATAAAATATATTTTTTTAAAAAATAAAATGCTTGAAACCCTTCATGGTTTTGTGTTGCCCTTAGTTGCCGGGAGCCGGTCCATCCTTGCTGTGTCAAGGGACCTGGCATATATGGCATACTGTTCTTAAAATGTTTCCTCACCTTCTTGGCACTATGTGTTTTAACCAAGGTCTCCTCTCTGAGAAAGGTTGTTTCCCCAGGTAGGGATTTTCCCCTGAAGTTAGGGAGGGAATAAAACCCCTCAACTAAGTGCCAGGCGGGTAATTAATCACTTTAACTATGAACAATCATGCTTAAGCTACATAATCTTTACTCCCTGGAATGGAGATAAGAAACGCCCTAGCCTTTGTAATAGAGATTGATAGGATTGAATCAACTGGTATAAATACAGATGCAACAAGACAGCGAGAGACAGAATTCAGAAGACAGAACCTACGCGGAACCTGGAGATGGAGGAGCTTCACTGGAGAGAACATGGCAAGGGATCCTGGACTGAACCTGACTGCAGAGGTTGGCAAGAGAGCCTGACTAGAACCTGGTGACTGAACCTGGCTGGAGAACCTAGCAAGAGAACATGGACACAGAACCTCTCTGGAGATCCAGACCAGAACTTGGCTGGAGATCCTGGCTGGAGATCCTGGCTAGGCTGCTGATCAACTGAACACTGTCTCCGTGTCCTTCCTTCTTCACCGACTCCATCTACGCCTTTGGGGACCCCTGGACCTGCTGGGTTTGGACCCCGGCAGAACCTCTCTGGAGATCCAGACCAGAACTTGGCTGGAGATCCTGGCTGGAGATCCTGGCTAGTCTGCTGATCAACTGAACACTGTCTCCATGTCCTTCCTTCTTCACCAACTCCGTCTACGCCTTTGGGGACCCCTGGACCTGCTGGGGTTGGACCCCGGCACTTAGTACAAAGTCCAAATGCCTTAACATGCTTATATGGCCCTTAGGGACCTGGCCGTCTACATCTCCATCTTCATTTCTCACCTCTTCCCTCTCCAAACTCTAGGCCCCAGCCATGTTGAATTTTTTCTGTCCCATGAATGTACTGTATTCCCTCTCTCACTACTGGCTTTCATATAGTTTCTCTGCTTGAAATACTCCTCCCTCTTCACTTGCCTAATTCCTACATATTTTTCAAACCATTTTCCTCTAGAAACTTTTCCCTCATCCACTAAATTAACTTGCTAGCCTGCAATAAATTCCCAGTTCCATCAATAAAGTATGGGCTATGCAGTGGCAATAGTAAACCCCAACACCTTAGAGACTTAATCACATGTATTTCCTTGACATTTAATTTGGAAGTAATTTAAAACTTACCAAAAATTGCAAAACTAACAATAGTACAAGGAACATCCATATACCCTGTACTCAGATTTACCTATTGTTAATATTTTACTTCCATTTGCATCAGTATTTGAGGGTAAGTTACATAAATTATGGCCCTTTACCCCTAAGAACCTCAGTGGGTATTTCCTAAGAATAGAGAGGTCTCTTATATAACCATAGTACAACTGTCATCTTCACAAGTTTACATTAATACAAACCTTTTAAAAATCAAATTTAACATTCATATCCAAATTTTATCAGTTGATCTAACTATATGCTTTTCTAGTACATCATCCATTCTAAAGGCAGATATTGCATTTAGTTCCTTCTTTTTAATCTGGAATATTGCCACAGTCTTTCTTTGTCTTTTCTGACACAGACATTAAACATTTATTTCTCATTCACATCACAGTCTGAAGCAGACTGGGCCACCCTCTTATAGCGATGTTCTCTGGAATGTGTGGCCTCCAAGTCATCCAGGACAGGTAAAAGTGAGCATGGAGAAAGTATGCCTAGGACGAAAGTGACAATCACTTCTGCTCACATGCCTTTGATAAAAATTAATGACACTGCCAAATACTAGGGGCTGAGAAATGTTGAAAAGCAGGCAGATGAGGTGAGAGACAGCCTCTGCCACTCTTCCTACACGAAATGTATCCTGTCCTGTTGTAAATGCATATGGAACTGTTGTCACACGTAGATTTTTGACTGTGTCAGGGCAGGGTTTGCCTTGGTCAGTGTCATCTCTGGGGCACCTAGTGCAGCATATGGAACATAGTCAGGGATCATTAAATATTTGTGAATGAATGAATGACCAAGTTTGCTCAGTTTACATATCATCTTAAATATCTTAACAAGTTCCACTTACCCTCAAGAATCATAACAGCATGCAGAATGCTCAGCATAAAATCTACTCATTGAGTTTGATCAAAGAATTTTTCCAAAACTTCCAGATAAATCATTAATCCTAGGAACAAAAGGCAAGCCTTACCAATGACCATAAATAAAGCCAGGAAATGGTTAATAACTACCTAATTATAGTTTGAAAATCATTTCTAGAATAGCCACACATTCTAAAATGCCTATCCACTGCTGGGTGGGATATGTGAATTAAACGGAAGCAAAAATTCCAATTAAGTAATCTCCAACCACCCTCTCTGGAGGCTTTAACAATTTGTTGGAGAAGATTCTCTGTCTCTTCCTTAAAGTCCTTGGATGGAACTTAATGTATATGTGAGGTTAATAAGAAAAATATGTAAGACCTTAAAACGTACAGCCCACAGCGGTAGGCAATCACCCAAAATCACAAAACTGGCGAATGGCAATGCCAACATTAGAACTGAGGTTTCTGATTCTATTGCACGTTCTATTACCCTTCCCCTTTTACTCAGTAACCTGGTCGATTCCCAGCCTTGATGAACTGTTGCCACCTCTGTTTGGTTGTTTCTATCTCACCATCCACATTCATCTCTCAGTTAAGGTTGTGGCCCCGTAGTGCTCAATCTCCAGACTGAGAATTAGAAATCTCTAATTGTATTTGGGATTGAGGACTTTAATGTCTGTTTCTCACATACAGCTCTGGAAAATGGATGCTTGTTTTCTTCAGTTATATTTTCCCAACGTTGTTAATTGGCCAGAGTTGATGAAGATCTGATAGCATAAACTCCTAGGCTCCTGCCTAGTCAGAAACCTCAGCCTTGAACTCCCTCTGCAATTGGGGCTGGGACATCTAAGTAGATGTGATATGGCAGGCAAAGGCTAAGGCAATATATGCATCATTCTGGCTCTGGTAATGGTGGCTTTCATCATATTTCTTCTCTTTAACACAGCACAGTTCTTTGTTCTGTAAAGCTTTACCTTGACTGTCTCTTACTAATTAAGCCCATTCCTTCCGTCCTGGCAGTCTGTTTCTATGCAAATGGACTCAGCACTGGCTGCTGTGTGATTTGCAGCCACGTGAGCTATAAAGGTGCAGCCTGACAGGGTTGGGAGAGGACAGGGGGCCAAAGGAGTGATAAATGGTTCATTTGTTCTAAGTAAAAATTACATATCCCCTCCTAGCTTGTCTCACTAAGCACTGAATTGTTTTATTGCCTAGCCCTGAAAAGAGCCAGAAAAATGAGTATTAGACATATGGAAAATCTACTTTAAAGGATTAGATCATTTGGCAAATAACGCAAAACAGCACTTTTTATCAGCCTTGCACTTTTTAAAATAGCCAACATACATATAGTGATTGCTTTATGCCAGACACTTTTAAAGTACATAATTTATGCTAATTCTTTGAATCTTGTATCAGTCTTTGAAGTACATGACATTATTATGCCCACCTTACAGATGGGTAAACTGGTACAGGGAGATAGAGTACAGCCAGGTCTTATAACACAAGTGGCAGAGCTTGGACTTGAACTTGACACTTGGACTTCAGAGTTGATGTCCTTAACCACTACACTAAACCTTCGCAGAAAAAAGACAACTAAATTTTCACACTTAGTAAGGGTTTTATTTTGAGCATTGCTTTAATCTCAGACTCTGTTTCCTCACTGGGACAATGAAACTCATAGTATTCACCTTGCCAGTTGGCTAGAAGAATTAGTGGCAATGTTTATAAAATGCCTACGATGGGAACCCACCACATGTACTCCATAGCTATAGTAATTATTATTTTCTCTGTCATTTGTTATATATCAAATATATATAACAAGAGGGACTCCACAACAGCTTCTTATGTAAACAGAATCACCATGCAAAGATGTGTTCATTTAAACCCAAGCCCAGAGGCATCAAACAAATACTAACACGTACAATTTTCAGTATTGAAAAATTTAACCTCAAGTAGACAAATGTCATGGCTCCAAATACCCAGGAGAAATTTCCTGAGATCTTCACCTCATCTGGTTCTGGTCAGTTCCCAGGGCCAGCCTCACATAGGAGCCCTTGGGCAGCTAGGCTGAATCCAGGCCCTCTGGATTCAGGGCTCCCCAGAGTAGACCTCATCCCAGAGTTCCCCCTAGAACCCCAGGCTGGTCCAGATCAAAAGAGCTCTCTGGAAAGGAAAAGAAGGAAAAGGGAAAGCAAAGAAAACACTCCATGGCTCTCAGAGTTTCCTGGGCCCAGAATAAACCCGGCACCAGGCAAAAGTAGTTGAGTTCATTCAGTGCCTTTCAGCTTTCATGCAAGCTTCTTTCATGGAAGAAAAAAGTCATAAACCACAAAGCTTCCTACTGGGGTCTTATGACCACAACGGGCTTCTAGCCCAAGGAGGGAAGCCCAGAGGAAACGCAGGTGGAGAGAAGGGAGATTAAACAAAGTGGACGCCCCATGGAAGCTCAGCCACATGGAGGATATCCCTGGAGAACAGTGGAGGAGGGTCAGACAAGGGTGTCTGTCCTGCCTGGGGTCTGTGGAGGCAGAGGGAGAGCCTCAGAAGCTTACAAGGCCTTGTTCCTTCAACATGGGGGAGGGGGTCAGTGAGAGACACTGAAGCTCTTTGAGTCTGAAGTTGAAAGGTAAAATGTTGCTGTGCAGTTTTGTCAGAAGAGGATAAAAACTGTCACTAGAAAAGGAAAATTGCTCATGAAAGGGCATGAGCCTTTCTCATCTCCTCAGAAGAGTGAAAGAAAATGCCTCTGCCCAGCTGCTGAACCCGGCTTGAAAAGCAAAGAAAAACCTATGAACCAGGAGAACTAACAATATCTCTGCCCAGGACAAGAATTCCTGGTCAAATTAAAACTTCAGTGTGAAGAAACTGTTATTAAAATCCCCAGACATGAAATTCATATAATTAAGTAATAGCTCCTGAACTTAGATCTTTCAGCAAGCTGAGGGGGGTGCAGGGGGTGGGGGGCAGCTAGACTGGACCTCATTAAAACTAAGTGAAGAAATCCCGGCTTGCAAAAGACACCAAGAGAAAAAAAATTGCCGTGAGTGTAAGCTCGGGAAGGGGCAGAAGCAGAGCCATGGAGCAGAAAGACCTCTGAGCCGGGTGTCAGGGAATGCGGGATTGTGTCCCCCTGATAGCCACATGACCTTGGCAAAACAGCTCAAACCAGTGTCTTGTTTTGTTCTTGAATTAGAGTTGACATACAATATTGTATTCATTTTAGGTGTACAACACAGCGATTAGACATGTATGTAACTTACAAAGTGATCACCTGGGTAAGTCTTCTACCCGCCTGGCACCACACATAGTTAGAATATTGTTGACTATCTCCCCTCTGCTGTACTTCCCGTCCCTGTGATTGTTAGCCAGTGTTAGCATGAAGCAATCCTCTGGAGGGCTAGTTAGAATGCAGATTGCTGGGCCCCACCCCCACTTTCAGATTCCATAGGCGTGGAGTGGGATCTGAGAATTTGCATATCCAAAAAGTTCCCAGAGGAGGCTGATGCTGCTGGTCCCAGGATCCACTGGGCCTACCTGGGCCTCAGTTTCCAAACCAGTAAAATGAAAAGGACACCAGGTGATCGCTAAGCCCTCCTTCTGTTGCAAAAGTCTATGAGGTGAACAACCAGGGGAAGCAGGGACAGCAGCAAGAGAATTACTCCCCAGTGGCTTGCACTCTGCCTGGACTTGCAAGAAGCAGGTGTGCAAACACGCTGTTGGAGAGGAACTTACTCGAGGGGGCTGACAGCAGGCCGAAGACCAGGCAGCAGGACAGGGCTGTAAGCAATGCATCCTGGGTGGCAGCAGCACCTCCAGACACACGTGCTTCCTCCCCATCTGTTTAAAAGGAAAAGAGAGAAAAGTGGAAAAAACATCAAAAATATCATCAGTCAAAATGATGTTAATTTGGTAAGAGTCCCAGTCAATTTGTGAAGAAGAGGCAGCTAAAGTGACTGATGAAAGATACTCTATTTTGTGATTCTAGAGCTGGGAGAACTATTTCAAAAGATAAACAGGAACCTGTTTTAAATTGAAATGCAAAGTCAATGATTAGTTTTTGTGCACCCTTGACCATTTTCATAGGTTTCTATATGAACATATTGGCTATGCTTGACTTTATGTAGGAAAAATAAAACAACTATTTAAAAAATTACATATAAACTATAGAGTCCACTTAAGGGTCTAAGAGCCCCATGATCACTTTATACTTGTTAGTTTATATAAATAATCTACACTAATAAAAGAGAAACATGCAAATTGGTGTCACTCTGCTATGCCCACCAGACAATTGGACGAGTATGCAAATTAACCCAACAAAGATGGCGGTTAATTTGCATACACAGGCGCGGAGTGAAAACTGAAGGCTGAAGAGGCTTGGCTTCTCCGCTGTGGCCAGAGTGAAGGCCTGGGTCCCGGGTGCCGGAGGAAAACCAGTGCCGGCAGTCAGGGGAAGGGAAGGCTTATTGCACTAATCTCTTCGTGCAACGGGCCTCTAGTTAAAGTAATAAACATTGACTCTTTGGTATTCCTTGACTAATCAGTCTTTTCCCCCTTCACTTATTAATAAATACATATCTCTTATAACCATATGGACATGTGAGAGTAAACCTGATGTGGCTAAGGACTGTTGAGCAAATTTGATAGAAATGTGTATTTTTATTCATATTTATAATTAGTTGAGTATATATATACTAGGGGCCCGGTGCACGAAATTCGTGCACTGGGTGTGGGGCGGGGGGGGGGGGGGGAGTGTCCCTCAGCCCAGCCTGCCCCTTCTCACATACTGGGAGCCCTCAGGCGTTGACCCCCATCACCCTCCAATCGCAGGATCGGCCCCTTGCCCAGGCCTGACGCCTCTGGCTGAGGGTCCAGCCCGGGCAGCGGGGACCCGCAGCTGCAGCGGCCCCACGATCATGGGCTTCGCTTTAGGCCCAGGCAAGGGACCCCTAGCTCCCGGGACTGCCAGCTTCGACCGTGCCCAGCTCCCATCGCTGGCTCCACCCCTACTTCCTGCTATCACTGGCCAGGGCGGCAAAGGCACCTGATTCTCCGATCATGGCTGGGGGGCAGGGCAAAGGCGGCCCCAGGGCCGCCTTTGCCCTGCCCCCCCAGCTCTTAGCTCCCCCCTGGGTTTCCGATCACTGTCAGTGGCAGGGGGCTTCTTCCTGCTTTCCCTTTCGCCTCCCTGCATTGTGCCTACATATGCAAATTAACCGCCATCTTGTTGGCAGTTAACTGCCAATCTTAGTTGGCAGTTAATTTGCATATAGCCCTGATTAGCCAATGAAAAGGGTAGCTCATATGCCAATTACCATTTTTCTCTTTTATTAGTGTTGATATGAATACATGGGTGTAGAATTAAATCAATTTAAGTTTCTTAGAAAAACTATATAACTTTTCATATAATAGTCACATACTATCACTTCCACATGTGTTCCCTGATCCCTCACAATGAGTTTCGTGTAGTAAAAAATCTTGCTTTTAGATGAGAGCCTTATTCAATTACTTTTGTAGTTAAAAATATGACTTCAGAATGAAGCCACCCTAAGTTCAAATTTTGGCTCTATCATTTGGTAGCTAAGAGACACTATGTAAGTAATTTAACCTCTGAAACTTGGTTTCCTCCCATGGAAAATGGGGGTAAAAATAATGAACTTACAGTGTTCTTGTGAAGATTACATGAACTAATATATATAAAAAGCCAGCGACCGGAACACCGTAACAACCAGAACGACCGGTTGCTACGGCTGGCCAACCTCCCGCAGCCCTTCCCCCCAGCTGGCCCCTCCCCTGATCAGCCTCTCCCACCCTGATGGGGGGGCAGGGCTGGCAGACAACCTCCTGCAGCCCCTCTCCTAGGCTGGCCCCACCCCTGATAGGCCCCCACCACCCTGATCAGATCAGCCTGCAGGTGCTCCCCCCAGCTGGCTCTTCCCCTGATCACCCTCCCCCCCCCCCCCCCCAGTAGGGAACAGGGCCGGGTGGCGAAACTCCTGAAGCCCCTCCCCCCACCCAGGCCCACCCCAGATTGGCCCCCCCCCCACCCTGATTGGGGGCAGGGACAGCCATCCCACTGCCCACAGCCCCTCCCTACAGCCTTCCCCAACCCCAATCAGGCCCCACCACCCCGATCAGCCCCTGGACCCTCCCCCGAGCCAACTCCACCTCCGATTGGCCCCCCTACATCAATCAGGGGAGGGACTGGCCGGCCAACCTCCTATGACCCCTCCCCCCACCGCTGACCCCTGATTAGCTCCCCAACTTTGGGATGGGGCTGACCTGCCCACAACCCACAGCCCCTCCCCACAACCAGCCCACCCCCAACTGGGCCCCCCACCGGCCAATCATCCATGGCCCCTCCCCACAGCTGGCCAGGCCCTGATTGGCCCCGATTGGGGTGGGCCAGCCATCCAACCTCCCGCCATCTCCTCCTCCTCACAGGCCCAGCCCCAATCTTCCCTGACTGGGGCTGAGCCAGCCAGACCCCACCCATGCACGAATTCATACACTGGGCATCTAGTGTATAATAAAGCACCACATTTATAAAATGGTAGCTATTACCATAAAACAATGTGACAGTTTTTTAAATTAAAATATTTAATAAATTATATATGGGAGCTTTAATAAATATTAAATTAACATAATTAGTTTCTAACTTAAATAATTAGGTCTCTGTTTCCAAGGTTACCTTAAAAATTTTGTAGAGCCCATCAGATGGATCTCAAGAAGGGAAATGTTGATAAATGTGGAAACCTAACAAACAAAGCCCTAAACAGGATCATTTCATGGATCTTTCTGTTAGATCTTTAGCCATGAGTTATAGTCAATGATTCATGTTTGAAATGGTCTTTTTTGCCCTTATCTCTGACCCTAAGTACTGGCTCTTTGGATTCTCCCACCACAACCTTCTGTTTGACATTCTCTGCCTATTGGCTATTCCACATACATCTGTCTTACATGGTATCATTCCTCACACCACCAGTCACATTTACAGATAGCTCAAGGCACACACCTATTGTGTGCAAAGTATGCAAGAAGACCCAGATTTTGCCTTAAGCTTCAGCTCTTATCTAAGGTCTTCCATTTTATGTTTGGTCAGTAATGAATTATGTTTACTAAATCAGCAAGCATTTAGAACACCACTACCTGGAAGAGGCTCTGGACTGAGAACTCTGGTAGACTGGGGGGCAGGGCTCACAATCTCAAAGTCTAACAGGAAAAATATCTCTATGCATGTAACTGTCATAGGGAGAAAGTAGAATGCAGTGAGTGTCACAGAGGAGAGCGCCACAGTAAGATACAGTTCAGAAGACAAAATCCCTCCCTACTAAGTGAGGTCTGAGAAAACAGGGTAGAGGAAAGAACAGTGAGCAGTTTTGAAATTTTGTATTTCTCTAGAATAGCATAAATTAAGAGAAGAAACTCCAAATATGACATAAAAAGTTTCCTTTGGCCATAAGCAACATAGGGACTGTAAAGGAGTGGACAATAATTGTTAACACTGACTAACATTTGCTGAATACCTGCTAGGAGCTTTATGTGCTTTTGTCCATTATTTTGTTTAATTTTCATAACAACCTTATGAGGTATTAACTGAAACCAACATATTTCCTATCCCTGGAAATAATACTAGCACCAGGCAAAAATAGTCTATCCATTTGTTGCTAAAATAGGTTATATCCTATATAATAAAGAGGTAATATGCAAATTAACCCTCATGCCCTCACAAGATGGCTACCTATGACTAGGCTGGCAGGGGGGTTAGTGAGGGATGACCAAACGACTGAACAGCAGGCTGCATGGGGTGACCAGGCCGGTGGGGGGGGCCATGAGGGGAAACCAGGCCAGCATGGGGGGCAGTTAGGGGTGACCAGACCAGTGGGGGGTGCAGTTGGGGGTGATTAGGTTGGCAGGGGGGGCAGTGAAGGGCAACCAGGTTGGTGGGAGGGGGCAGTTGGGGGCAACCAGGCCAGGAGAGGGGGGCAGCTGAGGGAGACCTGGCTGGCAGCAGGGGGCAGTTAGGGGCAATCAGGCCAGCACGTAGAGGCAGTGAGGGGTGATCAAGCTGGTGGGGGGAGCAATTAGAGGCGACCAGGCAGGTGACCGATTAGGAGCCAGCGGACCAGGATTATGAGAGGGATGTCCGACTGCCAGTTTAGGCCTGATCCCCACCTAAACTGTCAGTCGGACATCTCCTGAGGGGTCCCAGATTGGAGAGGGTGCAGGCTGGGCTGAGAGAACCCCCCCCCCCCCCCGCCGCCGCAGGAATTTCATGCACCAGTCCTCTAGTTGGAAGATAAGATGGTGAAACACCTGAAATAACTCACTTTAAGGCTCTTGCCTCAGTACCCACCAATCCAAAGCTATTGTCCAATCCCAACCTCTGCCCAATCCCAACCTTTCCTGCCTTTCAAGACCCATCTTAAAATCATGCAGCCCTAAAACCCTATAAATACCCTCTCTTGACTTCCCCCTTCTGAGACACTGCAGTCTTTGCCAAGTGGTGACCTTTCCATTACTGTAGTAAAGTCTAATAAGCTTGATTCAGTCTAATAAACCTGTGCTTGATTAACAGTTTTTTTAAGTTGTTTTTGAAGAATCAATTGTTGTCATCCATCCCCATTTTACAGAAGAGGAAACTGAGGCACAGAAAGGTGAACTACATGTTTAATGTTTCCAAATTAAGCAGCAGAGCTGAAATTAAAACCCAGATATTTCTGATGCTAAAGTCCAAGATCCTAACTAGACAGTGGAGGCTATAAATGGCAAGTTGGGAATTTGCATATTGTAGGTATCATCCCAAAGGGTTGTTCAAAGTCCCCCTCCTCCTAAAGCAGTGATGGCGAACCTTTTGAGCTCGGCGTGTCAGCATTTTGAAAAACCCTAACTTAACTCTGATGCCGTGTCACACATAGAATTTTTTTGATATTTGCAACCATAGTAAAACAAAGACTTATATTTTTGATATTTATTTTATATATTTAAATGCCATTTAACAAAGAAAAATCAACCAAAAAAATGAGTTCATGTGTCACCTCTGACACGCGTGTCATAGGTTCGCCATCACTGTCCTAAAGCCTTCCTGCCCTGTGCCCTGCTTAGGAACTCCCTTTACAACATCACTAGCAAGGGACCACGTAGCTTCTGTTTCAACGTTTCCAGTATGGGTCCTTGCTGACTCAAAAGGTCATTCCTGGCATGACTCAACTAAATTAAACACTTTTTAGCACTGGGAATTTTATAAAAGAAAAGTAGCCTGCTTATTAGGAGCATTGACCCACCCAATATTGGCCCAAGAGTAGAAGATGCTCCAGGGTTCTCCTCTGGGTGGAGTTGGCTTAGAATGTCATGATTTTAATGACTCCATCTAAACCACAGTTCAGCTTAGCAGGTCTCTTGATTTTCATTCTGCAGGACCCAGGGGAGTAGAGTTGGGCCTTCAGACATCTCTGGATATTTCCTTCTAGTTAGTGCCCAGGGCTCAGACATCTCCTGAATTTTCAGACTCCTGTTTATCAGAGCACAGCCAGCTTCTCATGGGTCTTTTTCCACAAGGCTACTAGCTCAGAAGCAGGGAGAGGGTAGGGATTGGGGAGGTGTGGAGGAAGGTATAAGTCATTGATTTATTACCTCCTGAAACTCAGGCAGAGGATTCAGGATTTAACTCCTATTTGACCACTTCTTTTCTAAATTTAATAAGCAAGAACATCCTTCTGGCTCAGTTGTGCTGACTGGTACAAAGTTAGCTTAAATTTAATACTAGATCACTTCTAAGCCAAAATATAATTAAAAACTCCTTGGCTTCTATCTTTTCCAAAGAGGATAAACATACACAGAGGAAAATTATTATACATAAGACAATATATCATTTGTCTTTTTTTCATTCTAACATCAAGTTTTGAAAATTACCCAGAGAATTTTAAGAATTTACTACTTGGAGAGCAGATTTTTTTTTTTATTATTGCTTAAAGTATTACAAAGGGTATTACATATGTGTCCTTTCCCCCCCCCCCCCGCCCCCACCCTTGACAATCCCCTGGCCTCCCCTACCCCCCAGTGTCTTATGTCCATTGGTTATGCTTATATGCATGCATACAAGTCCTTCAGTTGATCTCTTACCCCCCTCCCTCCTGCCCCCCAACCCTCCCCGGCCTTCCTGCTGCAGTTTGACAATCTGTTTGAGGCAGCTCTGCCTCTGTATCTATTATTGTTCAAAAGTTTATAATGGTCTCTATTATCCATGAATGAGTGAGATCATGTGGTATTTTTCCTTCATTGACTGGCTTATTTCACTTAGCATAATGCTCTCCAGTTCCATCCATGACGTTGCAAATGGTAAGAGTTCCTTCCTTTTTAGAGCAGCATAGTATTCCATCGTGTAGATGTACCACAGTTTTCTAATCCATTCATCTACTGATGGGCACTTAGGCTGTTTCCAGATCTTAGCTATGGTGAATTGTGCTGCTATGAACATAGGGGTGCATATATCCTTTCTGATTGGTGTTTCTGGTTTCTTGGGATATATTCTAGGAAAGCAGATTTTTATGGATGACCTGCTGCTCTCCCATTCTGCTGGCAGTATTGGAATAAATTCTCATACATGATTCAACCCTGTCTCTGCTTAATTGGCTCAAGTAGTGACGGCAACACGGACCCATTGATTGTCCGGTTACATATTCTGGCGACCACGAAGGGATGTAAGCAAGAGTCTCTTCTAGGGTGAGTGCCGGGGGTCCTGCTTGCTGCCTAGACTGGAGGTTCCTGGGGCTGAGGCCTGGGCTCTTATTTTCAGCGCTGCAGGAATTTTCCTGTTTTGAGTTCCAGCTTCAGCCTTAGCAATCCCATTGTCTCACCTGAGACCCAAGTTGAATCAAGCATTTTTGTAGGAGGAATCAAGTGTGTTTGTATGGCACAAGAAGTACTTGCTGCCTCTCATTTGGGTTTCCTTGAAAGGAAGAATGTACTGTATATGGTAGTACGGTGAATGGCATGGGAGGCATTTTACTGTCTCTTGTCTGGGTGAGGCTGATCAGCTCCAGGTGGCAAGGGACCTCCAGCAGTCCTTGCCTGGTCTCTGAGCCCTTAGTCTGATCCACTCTGGGATGAGAGACATTGCTTTGCCTCGGTCGGTTTTAAACACAGGGCATTCTGAGGTTTCTGTGGCTGGACAGACAAGGAGCATGGTACGAAGCTCTTGTCTATGGGTTGTGCGTGCCTGTAAATATGGTACATAGAGTGTCTCTGTTGATTGTTTTGTGTCTTAGTTTGATTTAATTTGTTTACATATGAGCACATCTCACTTTGGGGGGCCCAGCTCCCTGTAGCAGGCTGACCCCCTGGCAGGGATTGCAGGAACTTCCATCTTAAGCTGCCAGGTATTCTTGGGGTCCCTTCCAGCTCTCCCTCTCATGGCACCAGCCATTAGAAACTCTTAGCTAGTGAGAGTTCTTGTTTGTGATGTAACTTGGTTACTGATGTTCTTTGCTCGCTTTCCTATATTTGGGGGACTTAGTTTGTGCTTCGCCGTTTGATGAATATAGGGAATCTTCTGTCTCTGCTGTTTGGGCTTTGGGCCACTCAGAACCCATTCGCTGTGCTGGGTTAGTGTGAGATGAGATTCTAAGGCTAATGTTCCAGTCCACTCTTTTGTGAGTACTCATTCATTTACTGTAAGGGATATTCTGTTTCTGTTTTTAAGATCTGTTCTTATATGCAAGATTTCATATTGTTAGTCTACTCAAGAAAGAAAAAATATATAGGAAATAAAATCTTCAAAACCTCCCAACTTCTTTTTCTAGGAGGACCAGATCTGCACAAGTGCCCTCCAGCAGGTTACAGAAATAGTAGTGGGGGCTATTCCTATTTTTGTAAGAAAATAAAATAGTACTTCTACATTGAAGCCACTGAAGGGCAGTGAGTTATTCCTGTTACAAAATTTGCCAAGAAAATGCCTTGGGTAGTAATAATTGGCTTTAAAATCTCAAAGTTGTTAAGTCAAAATAAATATAACTAAAATGAAAGGTATATGATAAAGCTTTTTAAATGATAATTATATATGCCTAACCAGTTTTCCAAAGTCTTTGGTAACTTAAAGTACATAGCTCTATAGGCCTACCTCAAAAAACAAGAAAAAAATGGTAATAAATTATCTAACCCTATAATTTAAAGAATTAGAAAGAAAGCAACAAGAAAATCCCAGAATAAGCAGAAGGAAGGAAATAATAAAGATTAGAGCAGAAATAAACAACATAGAGACCAAAAATATAATACAAACAATCAATCAAACCAAGAGCTGGTTCTTTGAAAGGATAAATAAGATTGATGAACCTCTAGCCAGGCTCACCAACAAACAGAGAGGACCCAAATAAACAAAGTCAGAAATGAGAGAGGTGAAGTAACAACCAATCTCACAGACATATAAAGGACAATAATAAAAAATACTACTAACAACTCTACTCCAACAAACTGGACAACCTAGATGGAATGGACATATTCCTAGAAAAATACAAGCTTCCAAAACTCAATCAGGAAGAATAAAAAAAAAATGAATAGGCCAATAATTACTGATGAAATTGAAACAGTCATCAAAAAACTTCCAGCAAACAAAAGCCCTGGACTGGACAGCTTCACAGGGGAGTTTTACCAAACATTCAAAGAAGAACTAAAACCTATCTTTCTCAGACTATTCCAAAAAATTCAAGAGGAAGGCACTTCCAAGCTCTTTCTATGAAGCCAGTATTACCCTAATCCCAAAACAGATAAAGACACTACAAAGAAAGAGAATTACAAGCCAATATCCCTGATGAACATAGTTGCTAAAATCCTCAACAAAGTCCTAGCAATCAGATTCAGCATTACATTAGAAAGATCATACACCATGACCAAGTGGGACTTATTCCTGGGATGCAAGGCTAGTACAATATCTGCAAATCAATAAACATTATATATCACATAAACAAATTGAGAGACAGAAATCACATAATCATATCAATTGATGCAGAAAAAGCATTTGACAAATTCCAGTACCTTTTCCTGATAAAACTCTTGGGAAAGTGGGAATAGAGGGATTATACCTCAACATAATAAAAGCCTTATATGAAAAACTACAGCCAACATCATACTCAATAGGCAAAAACTAAAACCATTTCCCCTAAGAACAGGAACAAGACAGGGATGCCCACTTTCACCACTCCTGTTCGACATAGTACTGGAAGTGTTAGCCATAACAATCAAACAACAAGAAAAAAATAAAATGCATCCAAATTGGAAAAGAAGAAGTAAAACTGTCATTATTCACAAATAACGTGATATTGTACATAGAAAAACCTAAAGACTCCATAAAGAAACTACTAAACTTAATAAATGAATTAGGCAATGTAGCAGGATACAAAATTAACACTCAGAAATCTGTGGCTTTTTTATACACCAATAATGAACTCACAGAAGGAGAAACTAAAAAGAAAATTCCATTTACCTCTGCAACAAAAAAATTAAGATACCTAGGAATAAACTTAACTAAGGAAGTAAAAGACCTGTACTCAGAAAACAACAGGACATTGAAAAAAGAGATAGAGGTAGACACAAACAAATGGAAGAACATACTGTGTTCATGGATTGGTAGAATCAACGTCATTAAAATGTCCATACTACCAAAGCAAACTATAGATTCAATGTAATTCCCATTAAAATACCAACAGCATATTTCACAGACCTAGAAAAAAACTCTCCAAAAAAGCTCTTTTATTTCATATGGAATTAAAAAAAAGCCAAAATAGCCATATCAATCCTGAGAAAACACTGAGAAAGAAGAACAAAGTTGGAGGGATCACAATACTAGATATGAAGCTATATTACAAAGCCACTGTTCTTAAAACTGCCTGGTACTGGCACAAGAGCAGACATATAGACCAATGGAACAGAACAGAGAACCCAGAAATTGACCCAAGCCATTATGCTCAATTAATATTTGACAAAGGAGGCAAGAGCATGCAATGGAGTCAAGACAATCTCTTCAATAAATGGTGTTGGGAAAATTGGACAGATACATGCAAAAAAGAAAATGAAACTAGACCACCAACTTACACCATACACAAAAATAAACTCAAAATGGATAAAGGACTTAAACGTAAGATGGAAAACTGTAAAAATCTTAGAAGAATTCATAGCAAAATAGCGGACATATGTTATAGCAATATTTTTACTGATACAGCTTATAGGACAATGGAAACTAAGGAGAAAATAAACAATGGGGACTACATCAGAATAAAAAGCTTCTACACAGCAAAAGAAACAATCAACAAAACAACAAGAAAGCCCACTGCATGGGAGAATGTGTTTACCAATGTTATTTCTGATAAGGGTTTTATCTCCAAAATTTATAGGGAACTTAACAAAAGGAAGATAAACAATCCAATCAAAAAATTGGCAAAGGATCTAAATAAACATTTTTCAAAAGAGGACATACAGAAGACCAAGAGACATGAAAACATGCTCAAAGTCACTAATCAACCAAGAGGTGGAAATCAAAATGACAATGAGATACCATCTCACACCTGTCAGAATGGCTGTCACCAACAAATCAACAAAGGACAAATGCTGGAGAGGATGCAGAGAAAAAGGAACCCTCTTGCACTGCTGGTGGGAATGCAGACTGGTGCAGCCACTGTGAAAAACAGTATGGAATTTCCTCAAAAAAATTAAAAATGGAACTCCCATTTGACCCAGTAATAGCACTTCTAGGAATATATGCCAAGAAATCAGAAACACCAATCAGAAAGGATATATGCATCTCTATGTTCATAGCAGCACAATTGACAATAGCTAAGATTTGGAAACAGCTTAAGTGCCCATCAGCAAATGAGTGGATTAAAAAACAGTAGTACATCTACCCAATGGAATACTATGAAGCTATAATAAAAAAGAAGGAAATCTTACCATTTGCAACAGCATGGATGGACCTGGAGAGCATTCTTCTAAGCAAAATAAGCCAGTCTGAGAAAGATAAATATCACATGATCTCACTCATTTATGGAATATAATGAACAACATAAACTGATGAACAAAAATAGAAACAGAATCATAGAAGCATCAAATAGATCGTCCAACCTAAGAGGGAAGGCGGGCGGGGGGGGGGTGGGGGGTGGGGTAAGGGATCAACCAAAAGACTTTTATGCATGTGCATGAGCATAACCAATGGACACGGACACAGAAAGTATGGGTGTGAGGGCATGTGCTAGGGGGTGGGAGTGGCTGGGGAGAGGTCAATGGGGGAAAAGGGAGACTTAGGTAATACTTTAAAAATAAAGAATTTAAATTAAAAAAAAAAGAATTTACTACTTCAAAGACATTAACTTAGCTCCCAAATTCATATCAACCATAAACTTGAGCATCAAGTCTTCCACCAAAATCATTAATTTTTTAAAAAGGGGGGTAGAAGCAAAGACAGGTTCCTAAAACACATCTTTATAAATCTTTCTCCAAGTTTATATTATAGTAAAACCTCAATATAATGGACTAATTCAGACAAAGGGTGTCTGTTAAAGCCAAAAATCTGTTGTATAATAAAGTAGGTTTTCAAAATGCGTATGTTAAAAAGTTGACAACTTAGTTTACCTGTTTTTACTAATGTAGACATGTTTGTGTAATTAAAATTAAGTATGTATGAAAAGTTTAATTTCACAGAAAAGTTTTCTATATGCATTAGTATAATTTTAAATGTACACTGAATAGGCCTAGTAAATGTGTGCATTCACCAGTCACCTTGACTAAACAAATGCACACAGCTGAGGCATGGTTTAGTGCACGTGGGAACATCAGCCTCCGCATGGTAAACCTGCTGCATAAAGTCACACCACAGGACTATTACTGCTGTGGTGTGATCACATGCCAATCACTCGCTGAACACTGTTGAGGAGCGGTGACTCTTGGATTTAAATATGTAGACTATACTTGTAGATATGTAACATTTATTTATGTTGGCAAAATTACTACCGTGTTTTTTCCAACATATGGCCTATTTGCTAAAATTTGTTAAAAATAACAGTGACTTAATAACAACAAAAACATAACCTCTTAATTTAATTATAAGCATATCTTGGTTAAAAACATTTAAAAATGAACAGGATATTAATTTTCACATATGACATATGGACTGGAAATTTTGTTCATTAAATCCAAAGTCCATTAAGTTGAGATCCCAAAATTGAGGGTTGACTGTAATTCATTTAACAGCTTAAATCCACCAAACCAAACAATCATCCAGGCTACAGTGTTCCAACTTCTCCATATGAATTTAATTCAAAATGATCAGAATTCTAATTGAAATTCAGATAAACTGAATCTTTATCTCCCCTTGACCTTTAACTCTAATGATCCTATTAAAACAGAGAAAACAAGACCAACCTGAGATGATTTGTTCATAGTGAGTTAGGGTCATCCCATCTTCTTATGAATAAGTTCTATAATATTTCTAAATGTAGATATCAAGCTCACTAGACTATAGACTTTCCTATAATTATTTTTTAATTTAGATATCTGTTCATCTTAAATCTCTGAGGACCTTTCCAAATCACCACCACGCTAAATGTCACCCAGTTACCCAGCAGTTTTCGATTGCATCTCAGTTTCCTGAATGGACATTCACCTACACACAGAGATTTGAGGCCTGTTTCAGAAACAACAATCTCATTGCCTCCTCTCAAGTCTTATGCTCTACTTTTCTTAATAATTCTTACCTAGAATTGCTTTTCCTTTCTGAGAACTTACTGTCTCCCTCCTCTATACACATATAACAACTATTGGTACTCTGTCTTAGCACTTGCTCCCTGTCCTGGCCCATCGCTCATTGCAAGCAGTTTCAGTACAGGACCAGGTGTTGTTCTTTTATGTGTCCCTTCAGTGCTTAATCTCTGGTGGGTAGGAGCCCGTACTGTTTGTTGAGTTGTTGCTGAATGGAGCCAATACAAATGACATTTTGAAAAAGTACTTCAAGATGATTAATCTGTCTGTGGCATGTGGGAGACATGGAAAAGTGTAAAGAAGAGAAGCTAGTTTCTGAAATCACTTAAGGAGCTATGACGGTACCTTAGTGTGAGGTTAGAAGGGCCTTAACTAGGGTGGTGGAAATGGGAATGGTAGGTGAGCACCGATATGAGAGAAAATGTGCAGAAAGAATACGTATGTTTGGCAAGTGATTGAATGTGAGGTAAGTAAGTGTGGCCAAGATGACTAGCTGATGACCAAAAATTCATGCTTTTTGTCAAAAAGTGACTGCCCAGCAAGGGACTATATTTCCCTGTCTTTTTTGCTTGTAGGTGGAGCCACATAACTAGCTTTTGCTATTGAAATGTGAAAGGAGGTGATACATGTGCCTTTTAGTTCAAAATGGTTTAAAAGTGGGTGGAAGATTTCCATGATCTTTTGCCTCATCTACTACCCAGAAGGAGCGAATTCAAGGTCCTGCGGGAGGATGGAATCTCAAGCCAGGGCCTTGAATGGTCACCTACCAAGTGAGAACAGGGAACATGAGACTGTACTTTACAGGAGTGAGACATAGGTTGCTATTGTGTTAAGCCTCTGAGATTTTAGTTTGTCTGTTACAGCAGCTAGTGTTGTCTTAATTAAAATAGAAAGGGGCAGGAAAAGTCATAGATGCTTTCCGGTTCCTCGTGGCACCCTGTACTTTGGAGAATGGTGGTGTTGTCCTAACATAATGAGAGGTTATCAGGAGCAGGACCATGTGAGAGGGAAATATCAGTACCGGCCCAAATGACATCATCATGTGAGGAATGTGTCCAAAACTGGGAGTCAGAAGGCTCAGCTGCCCCCTTAAAAACTATGTCTTTAAAAAAGTCCCTTAACTTTTTAGCCTCAGTTTCCTCATCTGGAAGGTAATATATGGAACCACATTTAACAAGCAATAAAGAGATATTCCGACGTAAAATGGCATTATTATAATATCATCACCCCCTTTTAAAACTATAGGGGACCTTACAAATCATCTACCAGTAAGTGGGAAAAACACTAAGACTCATATGGCAGTTACTATAGCCTGGCACTGCATTAACTCATATCATTTTCATGACATAGATACTATTATTGCCATCACCAATTTATAGATGAAAACAACTGAAACACAGAAGGGTTAAGTAATTTTTCCAAGGTCACACCACTAGTAAGTGGCAAAGTAGGGATCAAACCCAGGCAGCCTAGCTCTCAAATGGGTGCTATTTGCCACCACAAAAAGATGTCTGCTCTCGGTACAGTATCTTCATTTTAGATGTGGAAAGTCAGGTCATGTCACACAGGTGGTTATGCACTAAATATAAACTACAGTGACAGAGAAGGCAATTTTCTCCCTGGGAAAATTCTAGTTTCTTATAAAAGGCTGGTTCTGCAGAAAATCAATGAGCTGAGACTGCATAAATTACTAAAGAAACCAAACCAGATACTTGAGCAGAATATATGTTGATAGGAGAAAAGACAAAATGAGCCTTACCATGGCCATATCTTTCAAATATGAAACAGGAGGGATAAGCAGATGAATTTATTTAAATGTTTTCCAGGTAAACTTTTCCTGTGGTTCTAAGACATATCAAGGTTCTTAGAGAAGTGAACTCCAGTCCCTTGAACCCCTTCCAATCGAGAGCAGAGAAATGGCCCCAGGGTGACCCTGAGGCCAGATCAAGCTCCACTCTCCTCCTGAAAGCACTTAGCCAGCATAAACCAAGTATGAGAAGATGCGAAGAGAGCCCACAGTATCCCCATCCTCTGAGGAACCGGAACATCTACGCAGAGCCCCTGACAGGCGGTCGATGTCAACTGAGCCTCCTTCTGGACAAAGCCACCTATGAACAAGACTCTGCCCCTCCAAAAACTGTCTACAGCAAGCATGTCAAACTCAAAGGCTAACAGGGGCCAGATAAACAAGGTTTAAGTTTATGTGGGCTGCAGAAAAACAAAAGCTTCAATTTTCATAGAAACATAGGTTTATATCAATAGAGACATGCTGAATACAATGGGCTGAAATAAATGAGTAATCGTTAACATAAAATAGTAGAACATTTTAATAAAAATTAATATTTTTTTCTTGAACATTAACTTACCAGACACTGAATAACTGTGCAAATTAATAAGCGTAATGCAAATAAACCTATTTTTCTTGTTCTCCGAAAGCGAAATATTTCCTGTTGTGCACACCAAACAAGCCAGTCCAAGACTAATGACGTGGCAATTGGCTGCTAAAATATTCGCTGCTAGTATTAGTGGAAATGGTGCACCTGCACGCAAGGCATGTAAGGGAAATGAATGCAACACGATTATAGTAATCAGTCATTAGTGAACTTTGTAGTTCGTTATTAATAATTATGTAGAACAGGATATTGTAAAAATTAAGTTAGGAAATTGTTATTAAGACATTTCTTACATACTGTTACATTGGCTGGGCCGCAAAAATATTCGTTGTGGGCCGCATGTGGCCCGTGGACCGAGAGTTTTACACGGTTGGTCTAAAGTGATCATGGGAAAGAGTGGTTTCTCTTGGTAACAGACCATTCACACTTGCTTACATTCAGATCAGAGAAAATCTCATGTTTCTGAAAGCCCCAGAGGCAATATGGTTCGCCCCTGGAACCAACTGATGCCGGGATCCACATGTCTTACTCATTCCTACTGATTGTGGAAAGTCTTCATTCTCTTAAGACACAGGTGGAACAGATGAGTTTCCAGATGGCTAGACGGATCCTTCCCTTCTCCCACACTGAGAGAGATGCAGGTCTATTGGTTGCTACAGACTTGCACAGACACTTTTAAATATGTTTATCATCCTTGTATGGACTATTTATTTCTGACCATTCATTGACCTTGAATATTTTTTTAAAAGACTCAAAATTCAAAACAGTACGAAATGTGAATAAATAAGATGAAATCTAGAGGAAAAAACAAACCATAAGAACAAAAGAGGAGAGGTTAAAGTGGGGGGATTTGCAGTCTCAGATGAAGAGGAGAAAAAAAAAAACAATGACTGCACAGACATTTTTTTCTCCCAAAGCCAGGGGTCTAGAAATATAGACAACACCTACCTGCCCCTGCATCAACAGGCTAATGCAGAAAGGCAGGGGAAATAGTTACTTTTTAAATTTGGGCTTCGCCACTGGCAAAGCCTCTGTTAATTGGTGTTCAAACAACCCATTTTATAAGAAACTGGGATTAAAGTATTTAAGTGATTAGTTCAAGGTCATAGAGTTCTAAACAGAACATGTCTACAAACCCCAGCCCCAGCTTCTGTACGCCACTCCCTCCTGCATCGCCATGTGACCTTGTTAAAAACAGTTCCTGCCATCAACCAGCCACATGAGCGAGGACGTACTACTGTTTTAGGGCTCAGTATATTCACTTGGAAAATGAGGTTACACTAGAAATGGATGATGTAAAGTTCTGAAAGTCTATGAATCAAGACTCTGAAAGGCTATGAATCCAGAAGTCTGTATATCCATGAAGACTAACAAACCACTGTTTTTTAAATTGCAAGTTATAATTTATTAGTGGATTATGAAATTAATTTAGTGAGTAGGCACCATTCCCTCTTTTTTTTCCCCTCTCAAAGTGAAATTAAACAGAAAATGTTTGAACAGAGTAAAATGGGTAAGGTGGGGGGAAATGGAGTGGGATAGAATAGGAAAAAAATGCCAGCATGCATCCATGAAGTAAGCATGAACGTTGTTTTGTGTATGTGTACTGAGTCATAATTTACAATTTACTTCTTATGATGGGACACAGTCAAAAATGATGGAAACTCAGATTTAAATTATAGACACACATGACACATTAGAACAGAGTTTTACTGCATTCCCCAACTATATATGCACTAGCTGTTTTTTGTGGTTTATTTTGGCACTGGTTTGACTTTTTCTCCTGTAGCATATTTTCTGCTAGACCAGAAATTCTCATCCTCTCCTTCCCTTTCTCACTTGCTCAGTATCATCCTCCTTGGGGAGTCTTCTGACTGCGACCAGAGAGGTGAGGTCTGAAGGAAGGGAAAGCATCAGTGTTGGGTGGAATTGCATGTGCTGCTAAGCTCATCACGTCTGGTTTCCTGAAACAGGGAAATGCAAAGGATGAAGAAAGTCTGGTTGGGATGATAGGGAAGGCCCTACAGCAGCGGTTCTCAACCTGTGTGGGTCACGACCCCTTTGAGGGTCGAACGACCCTTTCACAGGGGTCACCTAAGACCATCGGAAAACACATATATAATTACATATTGTTTTTGTGATTAATCACTATGCTTTAATTATGTTCTATTTGTAACAATGAAATTGGGGGTCACCACAACATGAGGAACTGTATTAAAGGGTCGCGGCATTAGGAAGGTTGAGAACCACTGCAGAGATTCTGGACAACAATAGTGACAACAACAGTGTCATGGTCTGGGACGGTGGGGCTACAATTAGCCACATCTCTGGCTCTGCTGCCTTCTCCTTGCAGGAGGGTGATTAACAAATGTGAAGTCTTCGAATAAACGTCTCTAAGAAGGAACCCATGTCTAGGGACGTGGGGGTTACATCCGCTTTCCCAAGGCTGGCTGCCCAGAGGAGATGGTCTACATTCAGACAAGAAATGGATGTTTGTGGGGGGAAATGTTGAGGTCTACAGCTTCTAGTCTGTTGCTCAAAACTGCTCTCCCCCCCAAAAAAGTTTTGCCCATTCTAGTTCAAGTTTAAGCAGGTGAGACAGGAGCTCCGTGGAGCCGGAAAGGAGTTCCATCACCCTGGAGCCTCCCATGAAACATCTTCTATTGGGATCCTCTCTTGGAGCCTTTTGGGTACACAACTCTGGCTTGCATATAATTCAAAGCTTGAAGTCCAGGTCAGTGGCTAGAAAACAAATCCCCCCATGCTATCAGGTTCTCAGTCATTCAGCATCTGAGATGAAGGTTGCTAAAAGTGTAATGGAAACCTTTTAATTCTAAAGCACTTGGGTGAAAACTTGAGATATGGTGTCCTAAGTATTCCTATCAGCCTGGTCTCAGGACAGCCTGGCTTGGAATAATGTCCAGGAACTTATTAATAATGAGAAAAAAAATCATCCCTAGCAGCCACAGTCTATTAAAGGCGTGTGAAATGTAAGTGCGATCTCATGGGTACTACACAAATTTATGTATTTTGGTCTCTCAGTGACAACATCATTGCTTCCTTCATTGCTGCAGGTAGGGGTGAGATGAGAGAGACCCCTGGTTCTCATTGGCTCTCTGCACTGAGCTCTTTACTCAGAGGATCACAATGTCCACTTTGGATCTGCCTGGCAAGTTAGTCTTGTCAAGTGTTACTGTGTTAAGCAGCCCCTGCGGCTTTTTACTGGCAAAACAGCTGACCTGCTATTGACCTGTTCCGTGTCACTGGAGTTCAGGAGCAGTCTCTCTGGCTAAATACTTATGGGCCCCATGCTAGATTACAAGACAGATTACAAAGGCACAGCCAAGCCCAATGGCTCCCCACGGCCCCACATACAAAAGCAGTTCCTGTTAGAAGAACATGGTGAGTCCCTTCAGGAAGGTCAGGTCAGCAGCAAGGACTCCAGTGCTGCTCAGGCACAGTCCCCTCCAGGTTCCTACCCCTCCAACCGAAGCCAAGTGGTCTATCGGGGGCAGCTCCACATTTTCCAAAAAACACACTTTTTCTTAATTTATTCACAGACCCAAAGGGGCTGCAACAAATTTCCACAGGCAAAATCTCATCTTTATCGTCAAAAATGGCTTCCAGATGTAGCACAGTTTTTTAATCCACTCATCTGCTGATAAGTACTTAAGCTGTTTTCAAATCTTAGCTATTGTAAATTGTGCTGCTATGAACATAGAGGTGCATATATCCTTTCTGATTGGTGTTTCTGATTTCTTGGCATATATTCCTAGAAGTGCTATTACTGGGTCAAATGGGAGTTCCATTTTTAATTTTTTAAGGAAATGCCATACTGTTTTCCAGTGTCAAATACTACACTGCTGTAAAAAAGAAGGAATTCTTACCATTTGCAACAGCATGGATGGAACTGGAGAGCATTATGCTAAGCAAAATAAGCCAGTCAGAGAAAGATAAATATAACATGATCTCACGCATTTGTGGAATATAATGAATAAATTGGTGAACGAAAATAGAACCAGAGACATAGAAGCATCGAACAGACTGTCCAGCCTATGAGGGAATGTGTGTGTGTTGGGGGGGGGGGGGCGGTAAGGAGGTAAGAGATCAACCAAGACTTGTATGCATGCATATGAACATAACCAATGGACACACAGACAGTAGGGGGCAGGGGGGCAGGTGAGGGCATGTGCTAGGGGGTGGGAGCATCCAGGGAAAAGTTAATGGGAGAAAAGGAGACTCATGTAATACTTTAAACAATAAAGAATTTAAATTAAAAATAATAATAAAAATGGCTTCCAGGGATTATCTTGCTATGCTTGTGACTGAACAAGGGATGTTAAGCATCATTCCTGCCCTGGCTATAGTCAAGTAAGTTAGGCACTTGCAGATAAGAGAACCAGAGCACTAAAGAGATACTTAGGTTAGATCAAACAATGTTGACACCACCTGTAAGATAGGAAGTTCACCAGAGATGACAGGAAAGGCTATGGGCAGTGCACGTTTGGACAGAGTAGGAAAGGCTGCTAAAATTTTTGAGCACCTACTTTGTGCCACACACTGTGTTAGCTATTATGTATATTTTATTTCATTTAACCTTTTATCATACTCTTAGGAGAAAGGTATCATCCCCCTTTTTTAACAAATGAAGAAGCTGATGCTTAGTGAGTATTTTGTTTTGATTTTGTTTTGTTTCTCAGTTTTAAGATATAACTGACAATTTTTAAAATGTATATATTTAATGTGTGCAACTTGATAATTTCATATATGTATACATTGCTAATTAGCATATCCATCAGCTCACTAGTTTCCACTTTTTTTGTGTGTGGGTTGTTGGTGAGTTTTAAGTAACTTGCTCTAATATCAATCCCCTGTTGACATAAAAAGATTAAATGAGATGATGTAAGTAAGTCCTTAGAACTCTTGATAAAATCCCTAATACATACTATTTGGTGATTGTTTAGGTTTTCTCTGCCTTGAAAAGTATGATTGTTATCATTCGCTAAGTGGACATTTGTCATTGGAAGAGACCTAATTGCTGGAGGCTAATTCCAGCATGTCATAAATGCAAGAAGTTTCATCAAAAGGTTGATGGAATTTAAGGCTTCAGCAGGGCTGAAGATATATATTATTGCCTAGTAGAATAGCCGAAAGCATTTCCCCAAACCTGAACATCTACCTGTTATTACCTGCTGCTGGCCAAACAGCTGAACAGCTGTAGGCATTTCCCCCAACCTGACAATGCCTACTGTTTACCAAACTTACCTTTTGATATGTATATCTGCTTTGCTTTAGGTCAAAATGTGTGAATAAAGAGCGCTGGGTCTGGAGATCCAGAGAGAACTTGGTTACTAAAGCTAGGTTTCCTCTGGCTCCTCCATGTATTCCAAATTTATATTTCTAGTCCCTTTATTAATTTACATGCAGCCCCTTTTCTAGATTCCTGAACGCTTCCAGATGCTGAGAAACACCCCGGCACCTAATGTGACAATTACTCAGGATGACAGCCTAGGTCCAGGAACTAAGTTTTATAGCCCATCACTCTCTCTAGCATGGTTTTCTTATTTATTTATCTGTCTGTTTATTCATTTATATCAGTCCTCAATCCCTAAAATATTATGAGATGGATCACAGGGAACCAATACATGTTTAAAATTCAAGATCAAGATAAATAAGAATATATGAAGACCAGGTCAAAAGCAGAGATGGAGACCATCAGGAGCTGCGCAGCTGCTGTAACTGAACCCTGGTTTACTGAGAACTGAGGTTCCTGGACACCACCACACAGGGAGCTTGATGAGTTGCCCAGCTTTCTTTGTACAAGAGGAGGGAAGTGTGCCAATTCCTTAGAGGAAGGGAAGTATATCCTTAGAGTTTTCCCTCTAGTAAATTTCTCCCATGAAGCTTTGGGAGAAATTAGAAGCATTGCATCTAATGCAAGGATAACATCCTCAACAACAGAAAGTGAGTCACAGTTTCAAGAGAGCTTTGTCATTTCTCTCAGTGAAGCCAGCAGGATAACAAAGCACAACTCATGAAAGCAGACTGTTGGAGACCAAGCAAGATGGCCCACTTCCTGTGGCTGACTTCATCAAAGAACGAAGAGCAGAATATCTGAAGACATGGATGTACCTTTCAGCAGTCCTCCATAAAGAGAAGTTTCTTTATGGAAAATACTAGAGCAGTCTATCATGGCCTGCCCCATCTTCCAACTCTTCCTCTTCTAAGATATCTACTCTACCAAGTCCCCATTGGCACTGGGCACAGGTGGTTAGAACAGAGTTGGCATTTCATCAGATGGCCTGACACCTGTGAAGTTTGGCCTGAAAGATGAGCTGAGCCCAACAAATTGTTCCAAGGAATTTTAATCTAATGCTACAGTTAAATTCAGAAATGGTTCTAAGGGCAGGAGTAGGAAAAATTATAATGGGCAATTGCTGAGGTTGGGGAAGAGAAAGTAGATGTCATATGGAAGCAGGAATAGCCAGCTGGTAAAGAATAAGAACAGAACAAATCTATACTCAGAAAGAGAAGCAACGTGAATGAGAGACTATGCAGCCCCTGAAAGAGAGACTGTGATCATATACTGACCCCAAAAGCTGCCTGAATCCAAAACCATCTCCCGTTCCCAGACCTAGCTATGATGAGTCTTGATTTTGGATTCCTGGAAAGCCCTGAATTCTTATAGTAAATTCCTACTTACTTGGGTAAGGTTGAATGGGTCTTTATTCCTTGAAAATAAGCAAGTCTGACTAGAACACAGCTTTTAATAGGAGTTGGGAAAAATCCTATCTAATAAAGAGGGAATATGCTAATTGATCCTTACACTATCGCAAAGATGGCGCGCCCACAGCCAATAAGGAGGGAATATGCAAATTGACTGCCTGCCCTCAAAGATGGCAGCACCCACAGCCACAAGATGGCTGGCAGGGGAGGGCAGTTGGGGGCGACCGGGCTGGCAAGGGAAGGCAGTTGGGGGTGACTGGGCCAGGAGGGGAGGGCAGTTGGTGGTGATCAGGTTGGCAGGGGAGGGCAGTTGGGGTAATCCAGCTGGCAGGGGAGCAGTTAGGCATCGATCAGGCTGGCAGAGGAGTGGTTAGGGGGTGATCAGGCTGGCAGGCAGAAGCAGTTAGGAGCAATCAGGCAGGCAGGCAGAGGAGCAGTTGGGAACCAGCAGTCCCGGATTGTAAGAGGGATTCCAGATTGGAGAGGGTGCAGGCTGGGCTGAGGGATACCCCCCTTCCAGTGCACAAATTTTGTGCACCAGTCCCCTAGTAGGCAGTATATTATTCTAGTTTCTACATTGCAGGCATTATGTTGTTGAATGAGGGCCAATCCAATACATGAGAGATCAAAAGCAGATGATGCAGCACACAACAACATAGACAAATCTCAAAGGCATTATGCTGAATGTAAGAAGCCAGTCTCAAAGGTTACACTCATGATTCTGTTTATATGTGATTCTTAAAAAGACAAAATAATAGTGATGGAGAACAGATCAGTGATTCCCAGTAGGGGCTGGGGGAAAGCATGACTATAAAGGATAGCACAAAGGAGTTTTGGGGGTGATGGAACTGGTATATATCTTGATTACAGTGGTGGTTACACAAACCTATACCTGTGTTTAAATGCAAAGAACTGTAAGGAGAAAAGAAAGAAGGGAAGAAGGAGCAGGGGGAGGATCACCTCTCTCTTGAGTAAACAGTCACTAAATAGACCCTTACTCAGCCAGACTGGAAGGCGGGCCAACTCTCAGCAATATTGCCTTGGCATATTTCTCAGTGGTTGTAGCCTTATCTTTTTGTCCCTCAATGCCTCCTTCTCTTCTTCTTGCCTAGCACTGCCTTCATAACCAAGTCAAGCCAAGGAAATGAGCAATGCAGGTGGAGTTTTATGTATCAGCCAAGAGGTGAAGCAGATTTTGATGGCTCAGATTAGGTCTTGCCATCCTTCCTAAAATCACACTATAGATACAGAAAATCCTCCATTCTTCCTACAAATGATCTTGGTATGGAAGAAGCAAGATAACTGAGAAGCAGCACTAAAACTTCTCAGGAATAAGGAAAGAAAATGCCTACGCAGGGACTAGACTGATAAAAGGGTAGGAAGAATTAAAGCAAAAGCAGCTTTCACTCTAATCAGGATGCTTATGCCCAGGCATTTGGGTCAGAAAGCAAAGCCTTTGCCTGCTCAGGCTTAAGCTACTTGGGCCTTCCCAGTGAGGCCAGATGGGATCTTCCACACGGTCTAGCCCAGCTTTCCGGTCCTGGCTGATAGTGACACCTTGCTTTTCATCACTCCATTTTCCTTACAGACATTTTCTTCAGGAATCTTGCAAGAACGTGTGGCTGGGACAGCACATAAATGAGCATTTCTGTGTCCCCTAACCAAATGTCATCATAATCCTATCACACTCTTGATATCCTGGTGCTCTCCACAGTGGTTTGGAATAGAGCACATAGCAGGAGACAGAAATTTATTGAGTGGGTGGAAAGAGAGGCAAATAGAGAGAGAAGGGAGTGGGCAAAGAAGGGAGGAAGTGCTCCTGGGATTAAGGGGGAACAAGGGCATCGAAATGGAAAAAGCTGAGCAAAGGAGCAATTTTGGGTCAAGTTTGTAGAGTGGCTTCAGCCTGATCTTGCAGGCGAACTGGAGTATAAATCACCCTGCATCAAAGGAACTGGGCTTCCATGCTCCTGAGCCCATCCGTTATTGGATAAGGGCTGCCCCTGAGGAATGTAAATGCCTAGGCACTTCTGTGTGGCCAGGCAGGCTCTAGTAGCCTGAGGGCCGTCTCCTGCAGATGCTGGCTGTTGGTAGTGATAGGACCCCAAAGCCTTATTTGCTGCACTTACCCCTCCCTAACACACACACACACACACACACACACACACACATTATCATTAGAGTTATTCAAGGTGATCTGGGTGGAGCACCAACATTGTCCAAGGCACAGAAGCACTCAAAAATGCTAGTTCTTATGAGGGTGTACCTTACAATGAGCTACCTCTGCTCCTCATGAGGAGTCAAACTGAATGAATTAGGAGGCATTCTCCATGAGAAGATTTACACCAGTAAGACAGGGAGTAGTAAATAAAAGCAACAGATTAGTGCACTATTACTAAATCCCATCATTTAGGCCCCTGCCTGACAGATTTAATAAATGAGATCTATCTCAGTGGATGCACAAGCATAAGTACCACCTAAATCAAGTCTGCAGAGAATAAACTGACCTGATGGATAGCTATCCTCTAGCTCAGTATCAGCAGTGCATGGAGGATTTGGAGGGATTTGTGCCAGGAATTAGAGAATGTGATGTTTGTCTTGAATTAACTAATTTTTATAATCAATGTACTGTGAGTGATATGCTCCTGCCAAGGTAGATTTGTGACCTGCCTGAAGTACCAATTATGTTCCAATTTATACAGTAAAATCTATTTGGTCATATGAGGTGTTGCAGCAATTTTAACACATCAGTAAAGATGGGAATCAATTTATTTTCCTTAGTATTTGGCAACAAACTTTGTAAATAAAAAAAGAGAAAGTGTGGGGTTTCTGGAGCCAGGAAAGTCTTTTGCTTTAACTTTTTGTATTTCTTGGCTACTGGCTGAGGGCAAGGTTTGACCCTCTGGGGCTCTACTCTGACATAAGACCAAGCTAGTGCTCCCTGGGCCACTAACTTCTCAAGTTGTTGGGAAGAGTGAGGTCTTCTTCAGGACAGAACTGGTGCTGGGTGGATGGGCTAGTACTGAGCTTTAAAAGTGTGTCAGATACCGCCACACATTGTTTTACCTGGAAAAGGAAGTTGGGAAGACATCGGCATTCCTACATTACACATAAGGAAACCACATCTCAAATATGACCAGAGATTTGCCAAGGATAAGAGTGAGACTCAATTTCTAACTCTTCTGACAATAAATCCTGATTTTTGTCTATGAAAGTAATTTAATGGTTTAATCACTGTGTAAGCCTGCCCTTATCTTCTGAGAAGAAGATGAGGTCACTAAAATAAGTAGAAGGTTGCCAGGTAGAGGAAAGGGGAGGGGAACTGCAGGCAGAGTGAACATGAGCAAGAGCAGGGAGGCTTATGAGTGCATGATGAGATTTCCACTTGAGATAGAGAAATCTGGAAATAATATCACTATATACTTAAAATCCAGCACATCCCAAAAATGTTTGAAACCATCAGAGAATTCAAGTGATAGAATAACCAACTAACCCAAAACCTAAGGAAAGACAGGTGCTTTCAAAGAGAGATTATGAGTCACAAACTCTTGCTTACCTGGGAAAGATTCTATTGGACATTGAAGAATTCAGCTAAAACTGTTAATGAATTGGAAAGGGCCGAGTAGGAGCTAGCGAGAGTATTTAGAACCCCTGGGCGGGAAGTGGATATATAAGAAATGTGCACCTACTTGCAGTTTCTTCTTTATGGACCTCACTGGGCACTCACAGAAAAGTCTGGCAAAAGTCCTAAAGATCTATCCCAAGACAGTGTTGTAGGACGGAAATAGCAGCTGCTGCAGGAAACCCAAGAAATCTAACCCAAATTCTACTGCTTTATCTCCCCAACAGAACAAAAGCTTTAAAATATTGAGGGGAGAGCAACACACACTGTCACACTCAGGGCATGAAAAAAAACTACTGCGGTTGAGGGAAGAATATAGAAAAGAACCCTTACTCCTGGGGTGGGCAGGAGAACCTTCAGAGCCAGAGCTAGCCCTGGGAGGGGGCAGAAGCACTGAGAGCAGCACAGCCTGCGACTCAGGGACAGAGCACCTCTCTGCGAATGTCTAAACAGAGTGACGGAGAACACCTCTCCACTCCCCACCTCTTCCCAGGACCAGGCTAACAATCAGCAAGTAACAAATAATCAAACAGTGCTGAGAGACTTACAAGAGTGTGGAGAAAGACTCTCTTGGAGGCAAAACTCAAGAGACTATTGAAAGCTGAGAATAGAGAAGACATTAAGAAAAACCTGCTAACAAACTAGCCCCACCCTAAACACAGGGCAACGCCAGAGAAACTTTAAGCCTGCCATGCACTGAGGCTAACCATCCCAACAACAAACTCCAAGCCCAGGTCACACAGAAGAAAAGGTGTGCTCATTCAAGGCACAAAAACCACTTTCAGTCTCTATTATGCTATACAAAATGTATATTTTTTAAAAAATCACAAGGCATATAAAAAAAGAAATAAATAACAATATTATCAATATACAAATCCCCCCAAAACTAGGCAAATCATATGAAAACTGCTGAAAACACAAGACAACTTTAGAAATCTTTAAGATAGCCAGGGGAGCCATAACCAGTTTGGGTCAGAGGATGGAGTGTCAGCTCCGTGGACTGAAGGGTCGTGGGTTTGATTCCAGTCAAGGACACATACCCCAGTTGCAGACTCCATCCCCAGCCCCAGGGTGTGTGCAGGAGGCAACCAATCAATGTGCCTCTCTCACATCAATGTTTCTCTCTGTGTTTCTCTCTCCCTCCCTTCCACTCTCTCTAAAAATCAATGGAAAAAAATATTCTTAGGTGATTATTTTAAAAAGTGATGATTTTAAAGAGAAAGAGAGAGAGAGAGAGAGAGAGAGAGAGAGAGAGAGAGAGAGAGAGACAGAGAGAGACAGAGAGAGAGAGAGAGAGAGAGAGACAGAGAGAGAGAGAGAGAGAGAGAGAGAGAGAGAGAGAGAGAGAGAACCAGGGGGAAAAGATACATACAAGGGAACAAAGATAAGAATTACAGGAGACTTCTTGTCAGAAACCAAGCAAGCTAGAGACAAAGGAATGACATATTTAAAGTGCTCAAAGGAAAAAAACAACCTACTAACCAGAATTTTTTAGGCAGTAAAAATGTCTTTCAAAAATGGAGTAGAAATACATTCTCAAACAAACAAAAACTGAGAGAATTCACTGCCAGTAGACTTGCAATATAATAAATGTTCAGGCAAAAGCAGTATGTTGCCAACAGAAACTTAGATCCACACAAAGAAATGACAAGCACTGAAATGGAATAAATGAAGGTAAAAATAATTTTTTTCTTGTTTTAATGACTCTAAAAATAGTTGACTGTTTAAAGTAAAAAGAGCAGCAATGTATTGTGCATTTATATCATATGTACATTAAAATATAAAAATAGTACAAAAGATGAAAGGGAAGAATTGAGACTATACTTTTGTAAGGTCCTGACATTACACACAAAGAGGTATACTATTATTTGAAGATGTACTCTGATTAATTACAGATGTACAAACCTGTACATTGTAAACCTATTGGCAATCACTAATCCATGAAAAAGAAAAGGTGTAAATAATAAACCAATGGTGTTGATAAAATGGACTCAAACAATTTTTTTATTAATCTAACAAGGTAAAAAGTAGGAAAAACTTTTAAGACTAATGGAAAAACTAGAAACTACTATCTAAATGGTAGACCAGCATTTGCAAAACAAACCTTAGCAAATTTAAAGGAATAGAAATCATACAAAGTATGACCTCTGAGCACAGAAGAATTAGACTAAATGTTGTAAAAGAGGGATCCCAGACAAGTCTAACTAGAAACCTGAGGACACCAGGTTGGGAAAGCTCAGTGGGCTTCTAGGACTATGCTGTTTTCAAGGCATATGTTGCACATGCTGATCAAGATGGCAAAAGCTTTATAATTCGTTCTGAAGTCAACACATGGAGGGAAAAGTATTTGGGGTTGTCACATTCTTTCCCATCCATCAGGAATACCAATTTTTGCTTTGACTTGAGATGCATATACATTGAAAGGCTGTGAAATATAGAACGATGTCTGAGAATCCAAATCCAAGGCCTCCTGCTGATCACGCATGCCCTGTTCCTCCCCCTTCTATCAGATCACACAGTGCAAGCAATACAGAGTGATGATTCAACCCTCGGGCCTTATGGACCTAGAGAGATAGGCCCAATCCTCATTCCACTGTTGACAAGCTATGTGGTTACAGGTACATTGCTTAACCTCTCTAAACCTCATTTGCTCATCTGTCAAGTGGAGATAACAATTGTACCTATTGGTTTTGTGAGAATTAAATGAATATGATGTATGAAAGTACTTAGTACAGGATGTGCAGACCGCAGTCAGTACTCAATAGAGAGAGTTATCACCATTATCATCCATTATTATTATTCCTAGAAAGAAATTCTCTGGAGAAGTTTCCCATAAGGCTAAAATACATGTGTTGTTTAGAGACCATTTATTTAAATTTAGAACCTGGCAAGAGACATAAAATCTATAGGTAGGAAGAAATTAAATCTGCTCTGGTTTCCTGTCTCCTCTCTGGGAAGGTTGGGGAGAAAAATAATAGAGCCAAATATAGGGCTGCCTTATATAGGCTCTCACAGGAAGAGCCTGTCCCAAGTTGTTTTCTCTACCTGAGTGTTGGCGCTTGGAATTTCCTTAACTAGAAACATTGTCATTCCACAACAGAAATGTGACTTAAAATATATGTAGTGCTGGGATAGGTGATATCGATTATTACATTTCTATTAAAATAAAAAAAATGGGTTTTAACAGACCATCAAACCTCAGAGGGAAGGCAGGGGAAGGTGGGGGAGGAGGGGTAAGAGATCAGCCAAAGGACTTGTATGCATGCATATAAGCATATAACCAATGGACACAGACACTAGGGGGTGAGGGCATGTGCTGGGGGTTGGGAGTGCCCAGGAAAAGGTCAATGGGAGGAAAAGGAGACATATTTAATACTTTAATCAATAAAGAATAAAAAAATAAGTGTGTTTATTTTAGGGGGAAAGCCTTTTATACATGAAGAATGAGAAATTAGGAGGTTCTCACTGAAAAAGGAGGCAGTGCATCCTGAAGACACCCCTGGACCCCGAGAAAAAAAGCAAATGAATAAAACTGGAAGGATCCTGGAAGACACACAGACCAGAGATCTACAAACACCAGGCATCAGGACAGTTGGTTAGAATCACCTAAAGCAGCGGTTCTCAACCTTGGCTGCACATTAGAATCACCTGGGAATCTTTTTAAAATCCTAATTTCTGGGCCTCATCCTCCAGAAATTCGGTTTCTTTGTTATGGGGTGGGGCCACAACATCAGTAACAAAGAAACAGAATTTCCGGAGGATGAGGCCCAGAAATCAGGATTTTAAAAAGATTCCCAGGTGATTCTAATGTGCAGCCAAGGTTGAGAACCACTGACCTAAAGGGTGTTAGACGTGCTGACGCCTAGGCTCCACGCTAGACCTACTGAATCTGACCGAGGTGGGGAGGAACGATAGGATTTTAACAAGTGGGAGGAGCCACAGGTGGGAATCACCCATCGATCACACAACTTTTCACTTTACAGAGGACAAAACTGAGCCCAGGATAATGAAGTAACTTTGTCTGGGGTCACTTCACAGCTGTTTTCAACAAACTTGGCTCCGCTGTAATTGCGGGAGAGAAAGCAGAGTGAGTGTGCAAGGCTACTCACCATCCCACCTGCCCCTAATGGTCCACCAAGCATTTCACACACGTGGACAATGTCACCGTCCTGTGACCCCAGTCTGTGTGTTACCCACAGTGGCACCTCTCTCGGGATGGCTAAGTCCAGACTCCTCTGTAAACTCAGCATCTTGATTGTCCCCTCAACTTTTCTCCAAACAATAAAACAATCAAAAGTGGAAATGTCACATTTGGTCCATAGCTGGCGGTCATGATTAAAATACACACTAACAAGAGGAAGTAGCAAGAGGCCAAAAACGAATCTGAAGGGAACAAAGTGACCTCTAACCACCAACAAAACACAGGTCAATAAGCTGAGAAAATCAATGAAGTGAAAATGGTCTGCTCAGGAAAATCAATAGGGTGCAAGTCAGCTGCATTCAGGCCTGTGGCCTTGCGCGCGGCTCTGACCCCAAAGCTGAATTGCATCTTTCCTGCTTCCCAAAGACAGCTCCTCATTTCCACCTCAAACTCCTCACCCCAGCGTCTGCCTATCTACCCAAATGTAGGCTTCTCCCTGAAATGCCTTAAGTCTTGTCACCACATGAAAATGTCCTCTCTCCAGCCTCCATGGCCACCACTCTTGCCCAGCACCTCATTATTTTACATCAAAATTATTTTCAGAACCAGCTCTCTCTGCCTCCATCCTGTTCCTGGTACCGCTGGCGCACAAAGCTCAGAAAAACCCACCACCTCTGTCTCCTATGACCCTCCCTTATAGGACTCCCCTGCCAACCAGGCAGGTCTCCTCATTATCCCTGCCTGAAACTCACAGCTTTTCTTCAGCCTGGTCCGTAGAATACCTGTTCTCTTCTCTCCCTGAATATTCAGATCTTCCACCAGCTTTGGGTTGTGAGCTAAAGTGCCTTCTTCTCCACCAGGTCCTCCTGGAATGCCAGCAGCCCCCAAGGCTCTCCCCTCTCTCAGACCGATGGAACATTTCGTCTGCACCCCTCACTTCTGTATTAAGCAATACCCATTTTCGCTGTTACAATGCTGGGGGGTGGAGGCAAGGGGTGGTATTGCTACAATATTCTCAACTCTTGGAGGGAGGCAGCATGGAGTGAATGAGACTTGGGAGTTGTTGGTTCTGTCCAGCCATTGCCTATAATTACTGTGGGTCCCTAGGCAAACCTCTCAGGGCTTTTTTTTTTTTTTTTTTTAACAAAATAAGGTGATTGTATGGGAGACCTATAAAGTTCCTTCTCATTTTAACAGTCTGAACTTCTAAAGCAAGAATTTTGTCTTTTAATATCTCCCATAACACTTATTAACTCTTTGCCCTTAATCTTCCTTAACCTCTTTCCTCATTTATTAATGAGATTGATAATACCTTCTTCATAGAATTTTTGAGAGACTCATATAAGATACTGCTTGTAAGATATACAGCCTAGTCCTGGCACAAGTAAAGGCTTTATGAATTTTGTTATTATTAAAAAATAGAAGCATATTTGAATATCTAAATGAATGAATAAAAATAACTTAAAACTTAACTATTGTTTGAGGCAAAAATATCAAGAACATTTAATTGTTATTCAAACAATAAAGCATGTTACCGTTCTGTTTAAAACAGAAAGTATTTTCTTTCCCTGAGCTAGGAAATCTCATTTATAACAGCCCTTCTACCTCTACATGGAAAACAGAAACTCAAAGTGATTTCTGCAGCCCACTGTGCTGGACAGTGGCTCCCAGGGAGGCCAGGGAAAGACAGCCTTGCCCACCCTCAATGGCACTCCTGAGCGTCAAGGTTGCTGCCCCTCCTGATAGGAAGACCAAACATCCCCTTTAGGATATCAATGGTTGCTTTAATCTAAGACTCAGAGATGGAGATCCTTGAGAATACAATGAGGAGAAGTCTGTAGTTCAGAGGCTGACAACTTATTAAAATGTCAGTGAGCTCATTGAGTGAATCCTTCTCCTTCCAAAAGCAAATCCACTTGATGATGTTTCTCTCAGAGTCAGAAGAAAGAGAAATCTCACCCCCTGCTGCCCATTTCGCAGCCAGCCAAGTCCAAAGCAGAGGAAGCCTGTCCTGAGACAGCACCCAGGGATGAGATCACACTCTGAGCTAAGCCACTGGGAGGAAGAGTCCCCACTTATCCAATAGGAGAGTTTCAGGGGGCACCATGACAACGTCCCTGTCCCAGTGACTATAAGACAAAACAGCCCTGCCATAAAACAGTGCTCAAAGAAATGGAGTTAGGCTACCGAAGCAGATTAGGAAGCCAGAACCCAGACTAGATTTAGGGAGAGCAACAATGTTCTCCTTGGAAATATAACAGCTTATTAAGCCCATAGAAGGAAGAGCTTCATACAAGAAAAACATTTTACTACTGCTTATGACTCCAAACATGTAAAGTATTGCTTGAAGTGCCACCAAAAAGAATTCTTTAAAAACCCCAGCATGCTTCCTCTGCTTTGACGGAATTCTACTGGGGCTGGAAGGCAGGTATGAGTGAAAGATGTACAAGGTGATTAAGAGAGAAGTCAACACTTTGAAAAATGCATTACTCAGTAACTAGGTTATAGATGAACAAGTCGTCAAGACCAATTTGTAAAGGAACTGTCACAGCATTTCTATAATCTTGCACATGCTCAGTGTGCACCCCGCATTTTATAGGACACACATCAATCCTGAAGTCTCAATCCATCCAGACCCTTTATAGGTTGATGGTTGAAATGGCAGCCACAATGCCTTCTTTCATTTACTGAGAGTCACAGGAAAGATGGAACAAGCACGGGCTTTTTGAATTCTCTCTGCCAGAAGTCAATGTGATATCTGAGGGTAAGTTCAACCACTATTCAATCGTTTTTAATCACCTTTGTTTTTATAGGGTGTGTGTGATATCAGCACATATACAAATTTGGTCAAAATTATTTGGTGACAAGGAAGGGCTCAGTGGTTGGAGTATCAGCCCTCACACCTAAGGTTTGAAGGTTCGATTCCTGGTCAAAGGCACATACCAGGGTTGCAGGTTCGACCCAGGCCCCAGTTTGGTTGTATATGCCAGGAGGCAACCAATCAATGTGCCTCTGTAACATTGATGTTTCTCTCTCTCTTTCTCTCTCTCTCCCTTCTTCAATCACTTCCACTCTCTCTTAAAAAAAATAAGTGGAAAAAATATCCTCAGGTGAGGATTAACAACAAAAAAAAGAAAGAAAGAAAATTGAGAGAATGCTGAAAGTGCGTACAGTTTACCATGGTGAACTCTATGGGTAAGAAGTGGGAAAGAAAATAAAATGCTATAAAGGAAGTCACATAGCAGAAAATATTACATTTAGGGCCAAAAGAATGGACACATGTCATTGCTATGCCTCTTACCGATTGCAAGATCTTGTATAAGTCCTTCTATTCTCTAGGTCTCAGCTTCATTATCTATAAAATTGAGAAAACAGTAACTGCCCCTTGTAAAATAAAAATATTGGTTTTTTTCATGTAGGATCTCAGGGAGCAAAAAAAACCACAAACAATCAGTGACAGACCCAGATCTTGATATTTAACAAGTTTCTGAATCTACTTCAAAGATCTGTTGTTTATGTTAGTATTTCCTAGTTTCAGGGTGACCTGCATGATCCTGGCCATGAAATAAAGAGTCATCCTCTGAGTCCGAGTCAGGAAGATGCAATGCAGTAAGAATGCAACACAGAGCTTCTGCCATGGAAGCTGAGACTGAACACAGGGCACTCATGTCTTTTCACCTGTTTCGGTAAATAAGGTACAAGGGCAAAAATTCATTTTTATTTTATTTCCTATAGAAAGTCTCATGGCCTGGTCTCCTGATTACTTTTCACATCTCAAAAGGAAGAAGATTATTTAAGTAGGTTAGTCCTGCCTCTATAACAGACATTTCAACTTTGTACTATATTACGTTTTTTCATTCACTGAGTGCACACACATGAGCCTGTGTGTGTGTGTGTGTGTGTGTGTGTGTGTGTGTGTGTGTGTGTGTGTGTGAGCGCGCATGCACAAGTCAACCACAATAGAAGGGTCCTGGATCTAGAGAGCCACCGGTTGAGGAGAGAAAGCCACAGTGACAAGCTCGATTCTAGTACCTATGGGAATTGCGTTCCTGACCCACGGCGATGGTCTTTCAGTCTGCTTCGAAAGTAGTTTCAGCAAGTCTAGCATCCCTGCCCTCCCCTCAGTGTCCAGTTCCTCTGTCGTGCCAAGGCTGCCAGCCAAGGGACCAATTAGTGTCAACTGTGATGTCAACACTAGCCTGGTGAGTCCCGCATCCAGCCACATCTTCCTAATGAAGCTCTGAACTATTTAATTAGGAGCTGCTCTGACAATTCTGTCCTTGTCACATCAGCAATAGATTGGAACACAAGGGAGAAAATTTCCATTGAACCCATGCCACGGCATTTGCTCTGTAAATTGAGACGAGTGGGATGCATTCACCTTGCTAATGCACAGAAATAAGAGGTAATGCAGTCTCTCACCGTGTCAAATGGAAAGGTACAAAGACACAGTCCTGCATAAAACAAAGGACTTTTGTTTCTCTCCCCAACCAAGCATTTGTTTGCTCACCATTTCTTCTTTTTGGGACATACATGTGCTTTTTTTTTTGAGGATATTGCCTTTAGAGTCACATATATCTAAGTTTGAATTCTGCTCTAGCCTTTATTGACTGCCTGACCTTGTGCTAGATTCTTAACTTCTTCTGAGCCTGTTTTCCCACCTGTTAAATGGAAATAATTGTAACTACCTCTGAAACTGTTATAACAATTAAAACAAATAAGCAAAAAATATATAAAGCACTAAGCATAAGTACTGGATATCCAGTAAAGGATTCTTCTAATTACTGTCACATCTCAATAAGTCCTGTGTTCTAAATTAAAAGATGAATTCCAGTCCTGACTGGGTGGCTCAGTTGGTTGGAGCATTGTCCTGTACACCAAAAAGATTGTGAGTTCAATTCCCAGTCAGGGCAAGTTCAATTCCTAGTTGAGCTATGTATGGGAGTCAACTGATCAATGTTTCTCTCTCACATCAATGTTTGTTTCTCTCTTTCTCTCTCTCTCTCTCTCTCTCTCTCTCTCTCTCTCTCTCTCTCTCTCTCCTCATTCCTCTCTCTCTCTAAAATCAATGGAAACATATCCTTAGGTGAGGATTTTTTTAAAAGATGAATCACTGTGATAAGTATAGCACGATCTTTTATTGGCCTCTCCCACTCTAGACACTTGTCTTTTCCAACCTAGTTACTTCTTGAGCCCTTATATAACACTAGGGGCCCGGTGCACGAAATTCGTGCACTGGGTGTGTGTGTGGGGGGGGAGTGTCCCTCAGTCCAGCCTGCCCCCTCTCACATACTGGGAGCCCTCAGGCGTTGACCCCCATCACCCTCCAATCGCAGGATCGGCCCCTTGCCCAGGCCTGACGCCTCTGACAGAGGTGTCAGGCCTGGGCAGGGGACCCTCATTTCCCCCCATCACTGGTTCTGCCCCTAGACCCCTCCGATTGCTGGCTCTGCCCCTTGCCCAGGCCTGATGCCTCAGCCAGAGGCGTAGACCCCCATCACCCTCTGATCGCCTGATCGGCCCCTTGCCCAGGCCTGACGCCTCCGCCAGAGGTGTCAGGCTTGGACAGGGGACCCCCATCTCCCCCTGATCACTGGCTCTGGCCCCCGCCCAGGCCTGAGGCCTCTGGCCCAGGAATCATGCCTGGGCAGGGGACCCCCATCTCCTTCTGATCGCTTGCTCCACCCCCCGCCCAAGCCTGACGCCTCTGACCCAGGCTTCAGGCCTGGGCAAGGGGACCATCATATCCCCCCAATCCCTGGCTCAGCCCCCCGCCCAGGCCTGATGCCTCGGCCAGAGGAGTTGACCCTCATCACCCTCCGATCACCAATCACCGGATCGGCCCCTTGACCAGGCCTGAGGCCTCCGGCAGAGGTGTCAGGCCTGGGCAGGGGACCCCCAGCTCCCCGCGGTTGCAGGCTCCGCCCCTGCCCAGGCCTAATGCCTCTGGCTGAGGCGTCCAGCTCAGGCAGCGGGGACCCGCAGCTGCAGCGGCCCCGCGATCATGGGCTCCGCTTTAGGCCCAGGCAAGGGACCCCTAGCTCCCGGGACTGCCAGCTTCGACCGTGCCCAGCTCCCATCGCTGGCTCCACCCCTACTTCCTGCTATCACTGGCCAGGGCAGCAAAGGCGCCTGATTCTCCATGGTTGGGGGGCAGGGCAAAGGCGGCGGCCCTGGGGCCGCCTTTGCCCTGCCCCCCAGCTCTTAGCTCCCCCCTGGGTTTCCGATCACTGTCAGTGGCAGGGGGCTTCTTCCTGCTTTCCCTTTCGCCTCCCTGCATTGTGCCTACATATGCAAATTAACCGCCATCTTGTTGGCAGTTAACTGCCAATCTTAGTTGGCAGTTAATTTGCATATAGCCCTGATTAGCCAATGAAAAGGGTATCGTCATACACCAATTACCATTTTTCTCTTTTATTAATGTAGATAGGTTTCAGCCACCTCACCGCCCCAGGTGTCCTCCTCTATTAATTCCAGTTTGTACGTAATTTTCAAACACTGTGGTTCCCGAGTCTGAACCCTAAGTTGCTATCACAAAGTACAATGAGACTTTTATTTCTGTTGAACTGGTCAACTTGCTCACTAATTCAGTCTTAGATCCCATTAACTTTTCGGCAGTCTTTCCACATGGGGATGGGAAAGGGCCCTTCTAGCCCAAGGGCCAAGAAAAGGTAATTTATTTAGGGGAGGAAAAAAAACACCTAACTCCAACTATTTAAGTTTTTATTAAATGGAGAGGAAGTGAGATCTTAAGTTATATAATTCATTTGTGATTATTATATTCTTTGAAAAGGTTAAGGTGCTTACCACAAGCATAAAACAGTAATCTGCATCTTTACTGCTGAAATTTCAGGAAGGAGAGTGGAAATTTGGAAGGCAATCATTCCTCTAGAGTCTTGGGAGACAAACAGAGTATTAGGATGAAGTCTGACAATCAAGGAAAATGAAGATAAAGAGTGAAATTGATAAAGAGTAAAATTTCACTGGTTCTTTCCTTTTAGCTCAAAAGAAAACAAAAGAAAATGTAGGTCTTTTCAAAAGCTAAAATTGCCTTTTAAAGAAAAAGTATGATGGGATTTCTTTCTTTTTGTAAGGATAATCTTTTTAAACACAGCCCTTTCACCCTTGAAACTGCCACTCCTCCTCCCTGAAGATGCCTAACTAGGGCACTTTGCCCGTGAGCAGAGAACGGATGTTCCAGCAAAGAGACCTGCAATTACCATGTGATCAGAGCACAAGAGAAGATTAACTGGGAGCAAGATCCACTTAGAGTTTTTTATTCCTCATTCAATTTGTACCCAAGTCAATAATGATTTTTTAAAAATTCATTGGGGTGACATTTTTAATAAAATTACACCCATTTCAGGTGTTCAATTCTATACTATCTCATCTGTATATTATATTTTGTGTTCACCACCCCAAGTCAAGTCTCCTTCCATCACCATTTATGCCCTTCTTTACCCTCTTCTACCTACCCCCACTCCCCATTCCCTCTGGTAATCACCATACTATTGTCTGTGTCTATGAATTTTTGTGTATGTTTTTTCTTAATCCCTTCACCTTTTTCACTCAGCCCCACAACCCCCCTCCCCTCTGACAGCTGTCAGTCTGTTCTATATCAATGAGTCTGTTTCTATTTTGTTTGTTAGTTTATTTTGTTTATTAGATTCCACATATAAATGAAATCATATGGTACTTGTCCTTCTCTGACTGGCTTAGTTCACTTTGCATAATACTCTCCAGGTTTATCCATGCTGTTGCAAAGGGTAAGATTCCTTTGTTTTTACAGCCGTATAGTGCACCACAGCTTTTTTATCCACTCATCTACTATGGATAGTTGGGCTGCTGTCAAGTCTGTCAAGTCTTGGCTATCGTAAATAATGCTGCAATGAACATTGGGTACATATATTCCTTCAAATCCGTGTTTAATAATATGTATTTTTTAAATGTCAGGGATTTCCATGTTCCATGTCATCCCAATACAGGTGGAACATCTGCTAAGCCCTTATGTCCCTATAGAGCCAGGCAGAGAAAGAAGGAAAAATGGCTTCACTGGGCTGAGTTTTGTGAGAGCACGAGTAACCTGTGCCAAAAACAGAACGTGACAATGACAAGGATGAAGAGTCAAAACTCTTGCATACTGACAAAGGAGCATTTTCACTGACAACTGAGAGGTACGAGTTCCTTAACTCTCCCATCAAAAGCAGAACGAAGAGAGAATGTAAAATCATTTGTCCCCTCAATCTGAACATGGAACCAGAAATACAGAGGCCCAACTACTGAAAACCAGGGACTCTCATAGGAGATGTAACAGACAGAGAAGGAATGACACAGAGAGACAGAGAGCCTGAGGGGGTCCAAAGAGAGAGATGAGACAGAGAAGGTATGATTCAAGGAAGGCGAAGGAGAGAAAGAGATGGGGAGACAGAGATGCAAGAGGCCCAGAGTGAAGGAAAAAGAAAAGTGGTCAAAGGAAATCAAAGACAGAATGAAAGTTAGAGAAAAGGCACTTGATGGGCAGGCCAAGGGGAACCTAAAGGAAAGGAAAAATAATGGGAATCAAAGTGAAAAGGGAAAGTGGAATGGATGAATGATTGATGGGCTGCAGAGACACTGAGAACCTGATGAGTTATGAGGCCAAGCCCTTCGTGCATTTCTTCAGGGGACCTGGAAATTGCAAAGCGCAGTCTAAAGCTATTGAGGTTTGCTTTCCAAGAGCATGGACTTTGCAGTCAGGCAGATCCTGAGCAGATATTTGGCAAAACAAAAGGTTTAGTTTGCACATCTGCTAATTGGGAGTGATAACCTGCTTCACTGGGTTGTTATGAAGGTTAAATATAATAAAGTATATAAAATCCCATCATAATATCTGACACATAATGGATGTATGATGAGTGTGAGTCTCCCTTCTTTTCCCCATACTAGGCTTTCCACGTTGGACTTTTTAATCATTAATAGCTAGTGGCCCAGTGGCACGAAATTTGTGCACATTAAAAGTGAATAAATGAGAGGAAATAAAACATTGCTATTTGCCCTTTTTCTATAATAGAAATGTCAGAGATGAAAGAAAATTAGTAAAATGTATATGAAAATCCTCCTCCTGTCAGAGTCTGGGGCACGCTGCGGGACCCAGAGTCAAGTCCCAGCCCACCCATGCACGGCTTGAAATCGCGCAAGACCCAGACCCAGCCAGCTCCACCCTTATTGGGCGAGATCCAGATCCGGCTGGCCCCACACCCATCAAGCCTTGCTGGGTGAGAGGGCGCAACCTCAGGTCCCCTGGCCCAGCGCTGGGTGGGGGGCACAGTCTCAGGGCCCCTGTCAAGCCTCACCATGTGGGGGGTGCAGCCTCAGGTCCCCTGGCACACCCTCGGGTTCCCCATCCCAGCACCGGGACAGGGGTTGCATCATGAGGTCCCCCATCAAGCCCCGCCAGGCATGGAGGTGCAGCATGAGGTCCCCCAGCCCAGGCCAGGGCGGGGAGTGCGGCCTGAGGTCCCTCGGCCTGGGTCAGGGTGGGGGGCGTGCTTTGAGGTCCCCTATCAAGCTCTGCCAGGCAGAGGGTGCAGCCTCAGATCCCCCAGCACACCCTCAGGTCCCCCGGCCCAGGGCAGGGGCATGGCCTCAAGTCCTCTGGCCCAGCACTGTGGCAGGGGTACGTGGCCTGAATTCCCTTGGCCCAGGCTGGGCAGGGGGCACAGCCTGAGGTCTCCTGGCCCAGCGCTGGGTCAGGGGGCGTGGTCTGAGGTCCCCCGGCCTGGGCCTGGGCAGGGGGTGTGCTTTGAGGTCCCCCGACAAGCACCGCTGGGTGGGGGCGTGGCCTGAGTTCCCCCGTCAAACCCCACCAGGTGGGGGGGTGCAGCCTGAGGTCCCCCGGCCTGGTGCTGGGGCGGGGGTGGGCCTGAGGTCTCCAGGCCTGGGCCAGGGTGAGGGGCATGGCCTGAGGTCCCCCATCAAGCCTCACCAGGCAGGGGGCACAGCTTGAGGTCCCCCGTCAAGTCCTGCCAGTCAGGGGACACAGCCTCAGGTCCCCCGCCCCGGCTCGGCACCACGCAGCCTCAGGTCCCTGCTGATCGCTCATTCCGGCTCATTCAGGAACCCTGCCTCCGCTGTGGGTGCAGCCATCTTGTGTTACAGGAACTCCACCTCTGCTGTGGGCGCAGCCATCTTGTGATGGTGTGATGGTGTGAGGGTTAATTTGCATATTACCTCTTTATTATATAGGATTCTCCGTACTATCTCCCACCCCACTGCAAAGCCTGGCTTTTGGTTGTAACTTCTTTAAGGGCAGGACCTTTGTCTGGTTAATAAGGAAATCCTAGGCACCTTGCATAGTGCTAGGCATAAGGCCAGTACTCACTAGCTCAGTGATGGCGAACCTTTTGAGCTTGGCATGTCAGCATTTTGAAAAACCCTAACTTAACTCTGGTGCCATGTCACATATAGAAATTTTTTGATATTTGCAACCATAGTATAACAAAGACATATTTTTGATATTTATTTTATATATTTAAATGCCATTTAACAAAGAAAAATCAACCAAAAAAATGAGTTCACGTGTCACCTCTGAGATGCGTGTCATAGGTTCGCCATCACTGCACTAGCTGAATGGATAAATATTTATTGACTGAATAAACAAACAAATGAGTTAATAAGCAACAGTCTTCCTTTGGGAGAAATTTCATTACTATACATCAGGGTTAAGTGCAGAAAACAGAAACTACTCAAGGTAATTCCAGCAGAGAGCTTAATATTGGCTATTGGGGGGCTTATGAAGACATTGGCAGGACTGGAGAAACACCAGTCAGAGAGCTGCCACTCAGCTATAGATTTCAAGGTAACTCCATGGTGACAAGCCACAGGTCAGGAAACTGATGCTTTGGCCATGGCCACAACCATCCTTCATACCCACAAATCTGGTGACTAGACAGGGATTCTGGTCCCCTCACCCCAACTCTTCAAATCTTTCAAGTGATGGCCCGGTCTGCCAGAACCAACAGCTGTAGTAGTAGAATGGCATCTGCCTTCTTTCTTCCAAATCTCAGCCCCAGTTCACCGAATTACAAAAACAAAATTTGCATCCTTGAGTCTGGAGCATGCAGCTTTTATAGCTTTCTAACATATCCATCTAGAAAGAGGGTGGTGTGAAGAATGAAAGAGCCAGTCTAGGTCAAAAAGTTCTTTCAATCTAATGAGAGAACAGGTTTCAGTCATGACAAAGCAAGAGAAGAAGCAGGAGAGGCTAAGAGAAAAACATAACTGCTCCTTGGTTTTCTAAGATTGCTCCTATTCAAAGACGTGGGTCCATTATCAGACCTCATATGCCTTTTGGGGTTTGTAAAATTGCTCACATCAGATGCAGAAGAACAAAATTCACCCCATTCCCCAAATACTATTCCTTCTATGACTTCATCCACATAGACGACAGCCAGCATTCTGGAAATTATAGTCATTGGAGATGAGGATCTGTCCTACCAAATGTTTTCTCAGAATCTTGAAAACATTCCCATCTGTTGCATAGAGGCAGCATGCTTTCCAAACCAGCTTCTGAATAAATCACAAGCTGTGGCAGCCATGAGAAGGGTTTCAGTCTTCCACCGGCTGGGAATGTGACTGACCAAGAGCCTCAAGCTGCTGCTGGCTCTGACACCCATCGAAATTCATCACTGCTCTGGCGCCGTGGCTGCCCTTCCCACAAGCTGCTCCCAGGCAATGACTAAGCACAGCGAAGGCAGGCTCTTTCCTGGAAGATATGGGGCTCATTGAATGGGTGACTTTGGCTCAAGGACTTCCCCGGAGCCTTGCCAAACTTTCCTTAGAAATCTCCTTAGCCAGCTCAGCAGTCCAGGGTGCTTTCATTCCAACTTTCTTTCCTCTACCCTTCACTCAAAGTCGGACTTGCATTCTACTTTGCAGGCTCTCTCAGGCTCTCTCAGCTTCCTTCCATTTCCTCTGACATTTTCCCAGGCATTTTTCTTCATAAAAATCCTGTCTTGACATCTGCTTTCTGCTGGGCCTGGACTATCACATAAGGCATGCCTTATGGCTGGTCTTTAATGTCCTAGTCCAAGCATGTCCCTGGGATATGGAGGGGGATGCTAAGGAGGTGGGGATAAGAGGATTATTATGAGACCATACAGAGTAAGCCTCTTGCATAGGCAATGGAACCATGTTTTGCATATTTAACAAGAGAACAGACATGAGAGAGGAGGAAGTCAGAGAACAACCAGAGAGCTAAGAAATAAACATGACTGCTCTAGGACCTTGAGTTTCCAAGGTTGTTCCAATTCAAATATTCTGGCCCCTCACCAGACCTCATGTACCTTTTTGGGTTTGTAAAACTTGCTCACATCAGATACAGATACGAACAGACAAAATCGTCCTCATTCCCTAAATACCACGTATACATATATATACATCTGTGTGTGTGTGTGTGTGTGTGTGTGTGTGTGTGTGTGTGTGTGTGATTAAGGAGGACATTTTGTACTGTTAATCCCCATCAGGAAAAATAATCTCCATTCATAAATAAATAAAATATGTTTTAAAGCTTTCTTCTCCTGCCTGTATTCAGGCAAAATTTTCTTTTTTATTATTTATTCATTTATTTATTTATTTATTTATTTATTTTTACTGATTTCAGAGAGGAAGGGAGAGGGAGAGAGAGAGATAGAAACATCAATGATGAGAGAGAATCATTGATCGGCTGTCTCCTACACGCTCCCTACTGGGGATTGAGCCCGCAACCTGGGCATGTGCCCTTGACCAGAATCAAACCCGGGACCCTTCAATGCACAGGCTGACGCTCTATCCACTGAGTTTTTATTGTTAAGAGTTTAGTACTTTTGTTTAAACTTTAATTTTATCAGAGTTTGCCTTGCTTATTTTATTTCTGAGTATTCTCTTTGCTAGACTAGATACATGAAACAGATCTATTGCATGATTATAGAACTCTGGTCTGTAAATTCCATATCAGTCTAGTTAAACTCTGTAACATCAGTCCCTAGCACAATACTGGGCATATAGTCAACATGTTAAAATGTTGTTGATTAGCCCTAACCGGTTTGGCTCAGTGGATAGAGCAACAGCCTACGGACTCAAGGGTCCCAGGTTTGATTCTGGTCAAGGGCATGTACCTTGGTTGTGGGCACATCCCCAGTAGGGAGTGTGCAGGAGGCAGCTGATCGATGTTTCTCTCTCATCGATGTTTCTAACTCTCTATCCCTCTCCCTTCCTCTCTGCAAAAAATCAATAGAATACATTTTTTAAAAAAAAAATGTTGTTGATTATGTCTCAGTCTTGATCCTCATGAAGTCTGTCTCTATGGCGAAACAACCCACAGAAGATTCTCTTTGCATTTTTTTCCTAATATTTGCTAATCCCTTAATCAAGAACATATATAGAAGGAACTGCATTTGGAGCTGACTTTCATGGTCCAATGTGTGAAGTTGAGAAAGGGATGCCACCTGCCCATATGGGAACTTTAGCGTTACTGGTTCCCGTAAACACAGTCTATCCAAATATAGTGACTAAAACCCCAGTTGAGACACCCTTACCATCCCTATAATGTGAAATGGGCAGGGATGCCGAGCACTCGGTAAACAGCCTAAGCGGTTTGGGGATTGCTTCTGCACCACTGTTTTGGCTCTGGAAGACAAACCTGAAGACAGAAACTGCTTCCTGGCCCAGTGAGAGTCAGATTCATTGAGCCCACATACCCAGGGCTCCTTTGGCCAACAGGATTCAATTCTAAATAAAATAAGAACTTGGGGTCTGGCCAAAACAGTCACATAACCTAATTGTTAGCACCTTCTTTGGGTAACTTTGATTATTTGTCTAGGGATGGCACTTTTTAGTGGCCTACAATTTGACTTTTATTTATTTTTTAATATATTTTTGTTGATTTCAGAGAGGAAGGGAGAGGGAGAGAGAGATAGAAACATCAATGATGAGAGCAAATTGATTGGTTGCCTTTTGCATGCCCCCTACTGGGGATGCAACTTGGGGATATGCCCTGACCTAGAATCGAACCATGACCTCCTGGTTTCATCGGTTGACACTCAACAATTGAGCCACACCAGACGGGCTAGAATTTGATTTTTAAAAAATCTTTTTAAATAACAAAAATAAGACTATTGATGTGATAAGTTTGTGTCTTATGTTATGATTTTTTTTCTTTACCCCCTCCCACCATTTTTCTGCCCCCATAGATCCTGCTCCTATACAACCAAGCACAATTATCAAGTAGGAAAATCCTGACCTTCATGACTTCATTTTAAAAATTGTTTATTGAGCATATACTATATTCCAGGCCTGACATTAGATTCTATGGAGACCATGATGAGCCAAACTGACAAACTTTCTTCTATCATTAAGGCTTTAACTTTTGGAGGCAGACAGGAATAAAGTAATGTCACAAATCAATATTCAAATTATAAACTAAGGAATGTGCTATAAAGAGCGGGATGCTAGGAAGCATCTCAGAGGAAATAACAAATTGAGCTGATTTGTGAAGCATGAGTAACAGTTAACTAGGAAGAGGGGGGTAGATAAGAGTTGAGAGGGTGCTCCCAGACAGGTAGATCAGCATGTACAAAAGTAGGAAGAAACACAAAACATTTCAAAAACAGGGGTAAGGCCCCATGGGCTGAGCCCCAAGCATGAGAGGGAGTGCAGTGAAATTAGACCACGGAAGGAGGCCACAGCCCGACAGATCATTAGGCCCTTGTACCCATGCCAGGACCCTGAGAATTTTCCCTTTGGGCTTTTCTTTATTCCCCCACCCCAGAGTTCAGTATCAGATCTCCCCCAAGCTTGCATCTGACTCGGTTTTGTACCCTCTCCTTGTGCATTTCAAAGTCCTCTCCCAGCCTCCTTCTTCCCCATGAAAACACCAGGGCACCCATCCTGGGCTAGCTTGCAACAACACTATTGGAGAGCTCTTGTCACTTCCTGCTATCAGCTCTGCCTCCTTGGCCTGCTGTTTTTTTCAGTGTGAAGTGTCTTGCTACTTTTTTCTTCCTCTTAGTTCAATTTATTCTCAGATCCTCCCTTTGTTGTATAAATGCCTGGCTAGAGCCTACTGGGTAATCCTTCCCAAGGATACTGTATTTAAAGGGGAAAGCAATGCCTCTATGCTTTAATCCACAAACAAGGAAGTGTCGAGGAAATGTATCTCTCAGGGAGGGGAGATGTCTGTGGGCACTGCATTCCTGGTGTTCCCTAAACCTGCCAGGTGAGCATTTCCCCTTAGCTCTTCTTGTCTAGCCCCTAGTAGAAATAGATGAGAGAAGATCATTCACAACTGATTATCCATTCAATAAGCCAGTGTAAGTCCCCTGTGGGGCAGTATGACTTACGGAAATGTTGATTGTCACACTGGAGGCCAGTGTTGATGCTACTGGTGGCTAGTAGGTAGAGGCCAGGAAAGCTGCTAATATCCTATAATATGCAGGTTGGCCCTCACAACAAAGAATTATCTGGCCCAATATGTGAATGCTGTTAAGATTTAAAAACCCTCAATAAACCCTTCCAACTTTGACATAACAGTTCAAGGTCTACACCCCGAATCCCTGATTAATATCATTAATTTATCATAATTTATATCATTTGGTTGATAGTGCCTCTACAATGCACTCACATAATTACTGCCTGTGTTTGTGTGTATTTTTGTTGATTACAGTTGCAACCTTGTTGCCTCTCCAACTTAGATATTTAAGGTCTTCAAGAAGCTGATACTTCATGTACACTTAGTAATCCAATACGACCTGACTGAGCAGTTGGCATCCAACAGTCTTACTCTGTGTTCGAGAGATGATTAGATTGTTGAGAAGTATTAGGGTCTCTCTTTGCACATTCTCTTTATATGAGGGATGGGACTGCTGTAATGGGCCCCAGGGCTCTCCCTGGTGGGGGAGATAAAGTTCTTAACTGTCAAGATAAAATTGAACATGCTTTTGTGACCATATCCTCAAAATCTCAGTCATGCTTTAGCCCAGAATTTATACAGGTCACTTCTGCTCACGGGTCTTAGGCCAGAAGTAGTCATAGAGTCCCATATAAAAAGTCTAGAAAATATAGGGGGCAAATGGAATATTAGCTGAGCTTGCGTTCCAACTTCGCCACTTAACAACCTGGGATGAGTTGTTTAACTTCCCAAAGCCTTGGTTTCTCTTCTGTGTAGATGTTACTTCATAGAGTAGTTGTGAGGATGGGATAACATGTTTTCTCTTTAACTGTGAGATAATAGAAAAATATATATTGGTCTCTGTCCCTGATTCCTGGCACAGATCTCCTGAAACTTTGTAAATTCCTCAGTGATGAGAGAACTAGGCACATGTTTTGTTCTAATGAGGCAACTCTGGTTGGGCCCTAGGTGGCTCAGGAAAGGCCAACTCATAATTAGAAGCTGGTTTTCAGCCCTGTTCCTGACTTCTCTTGAAATAAAGAGGGGCTGGAAATGGAGTAATAATTGGTCATGCCTCGTGAGGAAGCCTCTATGAAATCCCAATAGCACAAGTTTAGGTGAACTTACAGGTGGGTGAACACATCCACATACCGGGAGGGTGACGCACCTCAACTCCCCAGGGCTAGAAGCTCAGGACTTCCCCAGACCCTGCGTATTTCTCCCTATGCATCTCTTCATCCGGCTGTTCATCTGTATCCTTTCATATCCTTTGATGAACTGGTTGATGTAAGTAAATGTTTCCCTGACTCTGTGAGCCACTCTCACAAATCAATCAAACCCAAATTCAGGGGAAGGGTCACTGAAAACTCTGATTTGTTGCCAAATTGGACAGAATCCTTGCCCTCCTACAAGTGGGACTTATTACAGCCCCCTCTTATCCTCTATTTTTCTTTCTGCATTTCAGTTACCTGGGGTCAACAGTGGTTAAAAAATATGAAAATTTCATAAATAAGCTATTCATAAGTTTTAAATTGCAAATAATTCTGAGTGGTGTGATGAAACCTCATGTCGCCCTGCTTTGCCCCACCCAGGATGTGAACTATCCCTTTTTCCAGTGTATTCACACTGCATACGCTACGCGCCACTAGGCACTTAGTGGCCATTTCAGTTGTCACATCTACTGTTGCAGTATCATTGTGCTTATGCTCAAGTAACCTTTATTTTACTTAATAACGACCCCAAAGCATAAGAGTAGTGATTCTGGCAACTTAGGTATGCCAAAGAGAAGTTGTAAGAATATGTATGTATAGGAAAAACACAGTACATATAGGGTTTGATAGAAATGGAATGCCATTAATACTGAGGCAAGATGTAGCACAAACATTTAGGGGCTACAATGCAAGGTCTAATGGAATATCAGTCAGACTTCTAGGAAAACCTATTAACATAATCATCATTCAGTCTATGCTACAACTGCAAAGGCTGAAGAAATAAAATTGAAAGCTTTTACACAAATATCCATGGAGAAATTAATCACATACCAAAACAAGACATGGTGATAATTACAGGTGACTGGAAAGCAGAAGCAGGAAATAAAGCAGAATCAAAAGTCATTGGAAAATTTGAACTAGGGGTCAGAAACAAAGCAGGTGATCAGCTCATGGATGTCTGTGAAGCCAACAATTTGTTCACTGCAAATACATGCTTCAAACAACCAAACAGATGACTATATCCATGGACATCACCACATGGCCAATATAGACATCAAATAGACTATGTAATTGGGAGCAGAAGATGGAGAAGCTGTATTATCTGCCAAAACAAGACCAGCAGCAAACTGTGGTACTGACCGCTAACTGCTTATATCAAACAATAGAATAAAGCCGAAGAAGAACTCTAAAAGGATCACAGCATCAACATATAGTGTAAATAACATTCCTGATGGATTTAAAGTTCACATAAAAATATTTGCAATGTTAAACTCAATTGACTGAGACCACAACTGTGGACTAAAACTAGAAATATCATTAGGAAAAAGCGCAAAAAGACAATGTCAGAAGTTAAGAGGAGAGAACAATTGAGTAGATGACGGGAGAAACATTAAAAGTTGTTAAAGACAGATGAGAGGCAAAAGGAGAAGGTAACGAAAGCAGGGTTAGAAAGATTATCTAACCCTTTCAAAGACTACCACATACAGATAAAGAGAACTGTTACATTAGTCGATGGAAGGAGATAGAAGAAAACAACAACAAAAAAGGAACTACAGGAAATCTTTACCAGGAGGTTCAAGAAATAAAAAGAAATGTAAACCTAGACTAGGAATGCTGAACAACCAATAATGAAACCAATTATCTAATCAGGAGAAAATAAAGGGGAGGTGGAAACACTATATTGAAAATCTATACAGAAGAGACAAAAGCATGACAGATACCTTTGAAGAAAATTCTTAGAAATCCTGTAATTCTAGAAAGTGAAGCAAAAGCTGCCCTGAAAGTACTTGGGAGAAATAAATCATCAGAGGTAGATGGGATACCAATATACTGGTAATTAGTTCAAGCCACGGAGACAGACTCTGTCAAAATCATAACAAGCATATGTCAATAAATATGAAAAACAAAACAATGTTCTATAGACAGGAAACAGTCAATACTCATCCCAATCTTCAAGAAACGAGATGCCAAGGAGTGCAGGAACTATAGAACCACTGCTCTAATTTCCCACACAAGTAAAGCAACACTCAAGGTGATGTAGCTAAAGCTTCTACCTTATATGGAGAAAGAAATGCCAGATGTTCCAGCTGAATTCAGAAAAGGAAGAGGCACTCGAGATCTAATTGTGAGCATTTGCTGGATAATGAAGCTCCAAAGAATTTCAAGGTCAGTCTGTGTTTTATAAACTACAGTAAAGCCTTCGACTCTGTCGATCATGAAAAGCTAGGGGTTGCTCTGAGAGAAACAGGAGTGCTCAGCCCTTGAATGTTCTAATGCAAAACTTGTACTGTGGACAGGAATCCTCTGCCAGGGCAGAATATAGATGGAAAGAATGATTTCCTATAGGCAAAGGTGCCAGACAGGGTGCATTTTATCTCCTTATTTGTTTAATCTGTACACAGAACATACTATACAAAAAACTGGGCTAGACTCAGAGGAAGGAGTGAAAATTGGTGGAAGAAATATCAATAACTTCAGGTATTCAGATGACACCATCTTATTGGCAGAAAGTACCAATGATTTGAAATGACTTCTGATGAAAATGAAAACATAAAAGGCCAAAGCAGGTCTGCATTGGAATAGCAAGAAGACAAAAATCATGACTACAGAAGTAACGCACAACTTTAACATAAATAATGAAGACATTAAAATTGCTAAAGATTTTGCTTACCCCGGTTCTATCATCAAGTCAAATGGAGACTACAGGCAAAAAAAATCAAGAGAAGGCTGAACTTGGAAGGGCAGCAATGGAAGAATTGGAAAAAAATCATCAAGAGCAAAGCTGTGTCATTAGGGATCAAGGCTAAGATCAGCCATACTCTTGTGTTCCCCAATACAATGTACAGGTGCAAAAGTTGGACAGTGAAGAAGGTTGATAGAAAAATATTGGTTCATTTAAAATATGGTGTTACAAAAGAGCTCAATGGGTACCATCAGACAGGTGCACAAGTGAATCCTAGAGCAAAGTAAGCCTGAAACATTGCTAAAGACAAAGATGACAAAACCAAAGCAGTCCTACTCTGAGCACATCAGGAGAAGGCCGGGTTCTTTGGGAAAGAAAACAAAACTGGGAAAAATAGAAGGCAGCAGGAAAAGAGGAAGACCAAATGCGAGATGGATTGACTCCATAAGAGATGCCGTAGACAATGAGTCCACAGGAACGAAGCAGGGCTGCTGAGAACAGAATGCTGCGGACATCCTTCATTCATGAGGTCCCCAGGTGTCAGAGCTGACTCAATGGCACATAACAAACTCATATAGTTAGCTACTATTTGTGATTTCAGGCATCCACTGAGGGTCTTGGAATGTATCCCCCACAGATAAGGGGGACTACCATACTTGCAATTGGTATCTGAAGTATAGTGAGGCTGTTTTTGTGGGACTGAGCCCTTAATCTATGGAATCCAATGCTATCTCCGGGTGGATAGTGTCAGAATTAAGTTGAATTGAAGGACACCCAGCTGGTGTTGAAGAATTGTTGGTGGTGTGGGACACACACACAAACACACACACACAAAAAAAAAATTGGGCTCAGAATACTCTAATAACTCATGGCATACTTTATGCATCTTGTGTTGGCTAAATAAATGAAAAGTGCTATTGTTATAACAATGGTGACAATAATGACAGTGTTGTTTTTGGTCTTTGGGCCACCAGCATGAGTAGGTCCAATAAATCATAATGTAAAGTGGATCCCAAAAGAGGTTACTCCCAGTCCATGGTATCACGGTAATTTGTCAAATTTTCTTTTGTATCCCTGAGAATAAAACATTTTACTGTTTGTTCATTCATCCAAAATAGTTTTTGAATACCTACTGTAATCCAAGTATCATGCAAATGCTAAAAATAGAAAAATAAGTAAGACCTCAGTCCTGTCCTTCAAGAGTTCAGTCTGGAGAAGGGGACAGTTTAGGTCGATGGAAGCTCTGGAACAGCACCCTGAAGACCAGGGAGGCAAGGGTCAGGTCATAAAAAGACAAACAGAAATTATGAGGGAAGGGCATGGTCTGGACAAGGAAGAATGACCCAATCAAGGAAAGAACATTTGCAAAGGTACCGAGAGAGCTTGGTACATCCTGTCATTTAGCAAAGCCAGTGTACTGAGTGGGAGGTCAATGTCGAGGGGCCAGCTACACAAAGAAGTTCAAGCAGGACAGAGATGTGATCAAATATATTTTTGAAAAATTCTATTCAAGGGGGTATATTAGTCTGTGAGGGTGGCCATAACCAAGTACCAGAGACAGGACAGCTTAAAAGAACTTATTTTCTCACAGTTCCAGTGGTTGGAAGTCCAAAATCAAGGTGGCTGCAAGGCCTGGTTTGTACTGAGGACCTCTCCCCTTGGCTTGCAGATGGCCACCTTCTTGCTGTGTCCCCACTTGGTGTTTTCTGTGCGCTGTGTGTCTCTACTGTCTCCATCTTCTTATGAAGACATGTCATAGTAGATTATCACCCACCCTTACAACCTCATTGAACTTTAGTTACTTACTTAAAGGTTCCATCTCTAAAACAGTCACATCAGAGGGTAGTGGGAAACTGTGGTGGCAAAAAGGTAAAAGTTACAGCAGCAAAAAAATGATGAGGTCTGCACTGAGTCAGTGGGAGTAGGGACGAAGAAAAGGGGAAGAATCTGAAAAACAAAATGTTGGTAGGATTGATGAAACATGGTCGCTGGTTAACTGTGGGATGACTTAGGCAACTGAGTAGAGAATTATCCTACCATGCACTGAGGTGGAGGAAAAGTAGTATGTAGGCAAAAGGTGAAAAGTTCACTTTTTCATTGGTTTTCAGTTCCTGGGGGACATATCAAGGAATAAATTAAACAGGTAGTAGGTATGTTGTCTGGCTCAAGCAAGAAATCTGGGCTGGAAATAAAGATTTGGGGATTGTCCGCATGGACAGGGGCTGGCTAAGGACATGAGAATAAATAAAATCACCCAAGGAAAGTAAGTAGAGTGAAAAGAAGAGGTGGCCAAAATCCAAACCTCAGGAAAGAAACATTTTAAGAGTGAGTGGAATAAGAATTGCTTGTGAGGATGACTGAGAAAAAGAACCAGGAAGGTTATTGAGAAATCAAGAGCATTTGAGGCCACAGAAGCCAGGGAAGCAGAGGGTTTCAGGAAAAGCCTGGTCAGCAGGGTTAAATGCCACCAAAACATTAACAACATGCCTTGCAAAATAGATGAAACATGCATGTATCACAGCCATCGGGACAGTTCTAGCATAGCACGAGCGGCCCAAGCCACTCTGGGTTGGGGATATCTGACAAGGGGACGTAAGAAAGGGGTCAGTAAACTAACTCAAAAATTTGTTTGTATGAAGGAAATAACAAGAAAAGAAGAGAAACTAACGGGGGATTTAAAAGTCAATTAAGGCCTTGGTTTTGCTCAGGTAAAATACTTACAACACATTTATATGCTGAGGAGGTATGCCAGTGAATGGTAGACTGAAAATATAACCACCTGTAGAAATCTGATGGCCTAAGGCTTCCAAGGAAACAGGGGCATACAGTCCAGGGTCCAGGGGGAAGGAATGGCATAGGATCTTTTGCAGCGACAGATCAGGTTCCTGAAGTCAAAAAAGAGTCAACTTGCTGGGCTCTTAACTCCCCACCCCGGCTTCCTGTCACCACTCGGCCTCACTGGAGGCTTCTGCCTGCTCAGGCAGCTCCCTCTTTATCAGGACAAACACATTTCTTCGTGTTGGGCTATCATTAGCTAGACATCTGGAACTTAGCACAGTCCCAAGTGCCTCGTAGGTTCAATAAATACTTGCTGAATAAATAAATCTGGGGGTGAGGCCTTAGCCTGTTCAGTGCAGACCTTGTACCTTCCCATGGTCACTGAAGACCGGACCAGACAGTGGTCAGGTGAAAAGAAAAGGCAGATACTCTTGCAGGGAAGATCTCTGGGTAAGATTCATTATTCATTCCACGAACATTTACTGAGTGCGTGGTGCTGCCTTCAGCCAGAGAACTGATTGCTCAAGGCAACTAATTCACAAGGACTCCTTCAAACTGGAGGATTCCCTGCTCCCTGCAAATGACAAATCAGTGGTTTCTACACGCACCCATCTGCCGTGATCTGGAGCCCAAATATTCTTTCTGAATCCCCGGCATCGGGAAGTGGATCACAACCAATTTTTCTTTCTGTCAACAGGAGCTAAGGAATAATTATGCCCAGTTGACATAAGCAGCTCCAATTGCCTTCAGAATTTGGCCTGAAGCCCAATTATATTTCTCTAGCTCGTGCCACAGTACATGAACAGTACAATTTGTCTCATTTCTTTCTCTTGCTTTTTAGAATATTCAAAAATTCTGGCTCAGGGAAACCAACCAAGCATGTACTTTAAGAATAATTTTTAGCACAATCCATAAGCCAAGTTAATATGATATATAGTCTGAGAGAAATTCAGTTGAAAGCATCTAGATATATTATTTTTAAATTATATGCACATGAGTAAAGTATATTGCACACAAATAATTTTAAAATGCTACTGCTAGGTTTAATATAAATCAAGATTGTAAATTTGTACATGCACACACACATACACAGTTCCAAATTCACCCATGAGCTGTTTTTCTTAAAAAAAATTATTTCTCTAAGCTGGCTGTTTGAAATTTAGAATGTATGTTTTCAGAAATAATGGCATGAATGGTGGGGAGCTTCCCAGAGTCATCTTCAAACACCAACTTCACCTCTAATTCAAATGAACTAACACAGTTCCAAATTCACTGATGAGCTGGTTTCTCAGGAGAATGGGGAAGAAAACTAGAATGGGGGTGCATAGGATAGAAGAAAAAAACAGCCCCGCTAAAAACAGTTAGTGGCTGGTGGTCTGTGCATCCTCCCCTTTCCAAGACCCCCATGCTGCACTAAGTCTCATGTTTTCCTGTTTTCCTGAATCCTTTTCCCAAGTTCAGGCCTCCATTTGATACCAACGGCTCTATGTAACAACTGTGCTCACCCCTGACCATGACCAAAATTCACATTCTCTCAGAATCATACATCTTACCCCATGAAGAGACCAGTGCTGCCTGTGGCTTGCCCTCAGGACAGGTCCTAGTCTGGAACCCACCAGTGAGCCTAGACCCGTGGTCGGCAAACTGCGGCTCGCGAGCCACATGCTGCTTTTTGGCCCCTTGGGTGTGGCTCTTCCTAAGCCTTAGGAGTACCCTAATTAAGTTAATAACAATGTACCTACCTATGTAGTTTAAGTTTAAAAAATTTGGCTCTCAAAAGAAATTTCGATCGTTGTACTGTTGATATTTGGCTCTGTTTGCCAACCACTGGCCTAGACCAAAGGAGGGTCTGCTTGGCTCTCTCAGTCTTGTGTTCTTTTCTTTCTAACTGTATTGCATGCTCTAAAAGTCAGGAGAAGAAAGTAGATATTACTAGCACTCACCAACACCTGCCTATCCTCTTCTGGGTCACACTCCCAGCCCCTGAGTAGCCAGGGGCCCACACGACTGCTTCTGGTCAACAGACTGTGAGCAGAAATGACATGTGTCTTTGAGGCCGAGGCAGGAAAAAGCTCCTATGTGTGTTCTCTAGTCTTTCTGTTTCTCAGTTTATTAGGTTCCTAGGGCTGCTATAAGGAAGTTCCACAAACTGAGTGGCTTAAACAGCCGAACTTACTGTCTCACAGATCTGTAGGCCAGAAGCTGGAGGTTAAGGTGTTGACAAGGCCATGCTCCCTCTGAAGGAGTGAAGGAAGGACTGGCTCCAGGCTCTCTCCTCACTTCTAGTAGCGCCTTGCCTTGTGGCAGCCTCATTCTTAACATGGCTTTCTCCCCATGTGCATGTCTTCTCCTGTGTCCAGGATTTCCCTGTCATATTGGATTAGAGCCCACCTAATGACCTCATTTTCATTTGATGACCTCTATAAATACCCTATCTCTTAAATAAGGTCACATTCTCAGGCTCTGGGGGTTAAACCACCAACATATCTTTTTTGGGGAATACAATCCAACCCATAACTCTTGGCCTCTGGGAACATGGAGACCTGGTATTGAGATGGAGGAGCCTAGGTTCCAAGGTTGATGCCTGGAGGAAAGCTTCCCTGGAGACTCCCAGAGGACTTCACATGAGAGAAATAAACTGTTGCTAAGACATCGTGCTTTCAGGGCTATCTGTCATCACAGCATAGGCTAGCCTAACTACCTAGTGATATAAGAATATTTCAGCCGAAACCGGTTTGGCTCAGTGGATAGAGCGTCGGCCTGTGGACTGAAAGGTCCCAGGTTCGATTCCGGTCAAGGGCATGTACCTGGGTTGCGGGCATATCCCCAGTAGGAGATGTGCAGGAGGCAGCTGATCGATGTTTCTCTCTCATCGATGTTTCTAACTCTCTATCTCTCTCCCTTCCTCTCTGTAAAAAATCAATAAAATATATTTTTTTTAAAAAAAAAAGAATATTTCATGTAAAAATCCAGATTTCTTCCTTGGAAGATCTAGCCTGCTGGGCTTATAGCTAATGGCAACCACCAGCAACAGGCAACTGAAGAGCAGTGGTTTCCTTTAGGCTGAACCACATACTGCTCCCCAGGACCCATTCAGTACAATCCACACTACTCGCTATCTTTGCAGCCCTATATTACTCATTTACAATTTTCCATTCCGTGCCTGCTGCTGTTTTTCTTACTCTTACCCTGCTTTATTTGTTTATGTTACTTCCTGAACTCTAAGCTTGTGAATCTGCCAACTCTGCTCCAAACTGGTCTTATTATTCATTCATCACTTTCTGAACATTTAAATTATAATTCATGTGTGTTCTCAATAGCTCCCTAGGTAGCTGTAGATTAGAATAAAGTAAGTTCCTTCTACCTCAGAGTTCATAATTACCTGTTTTTCCTGTTTACTTTTAATGAGAGGCATAAACACATTTCAGAGGCAATTTCAGATATATGTTGAAAAATCATCATAATATCATAAATAGAACTTCATACCTATTTTAGAGCATTTTTATATTCATAACAATTCTGATAAGGTAGAGGCAGAAATATTATTATCATCTATACTAAAAAAAGAGTAATATACTAATTAGACCAGGAGACCTTCCAGACATCCTTCTGGACAAAGCTGGGGGCTTGGCCAGCCTGCAAACCATCCCCAAACGGCCCTCAGCCCCTCACCCAGGCTGGCCATGCCCCCCAGCAGGGACTCCCATCCCACTGGGGGCATGGCTAGCCTGCAAACAGCCCCAGTCCCCTTGTCCAGGCTGGCCCCGCCCTCCAAGGGGATCCTCACCCTGATCCGGGACCCCCTTCAGGGCAGACTAGCCGGCCCCCACCCATGCACCAGGCCTCTATCTATACTAATAAAAGGGTAATATGCTAATTAGCCTGGGAGACCTTCCATGAGACCTTCTGGACATCTTTCCAGACAAAGCTATGGTGGCAGGGCCGAGGCAGAGGCGGTTAGGGGAAATCAGGCCAGGAGGGGAGGGCAGTTGGGGGTAATCAGGCTAGCAGGGGGGGCCAGTTGCAGGCCAGCAAGGGTGGGCAGTTGGGAGCGAGAAGGCCAATGGGGGGGCAGTTGGGGGTGAGCAGGCCAGCAGGCAGAGTGGTTAGGGGCGATCAGGCAGGCAGGCAGGTGAGCAGTTAGGAGCCAGTGGTCCGAGATTGTGAGAGGGATGTCTGACTATCAGTTTAGGCCCAATCCAAGGATCCCAGATTGGAGAGGGTACAGGCCGGGCTGAGGGACACCACCCCACCCCCCGGGCATGAATTTTATGCACCAGGCCACTGGTGTTTATAAATGAAGAAACTAAAGAGCAATGACATTAGGTGATGCCACCACAGTCCCAGAATCAATCATCGGTGAAGATTGCACGAAGTGGGTAGCTGTTAGACTCAAAAGCAGTGTTTTTATCAATTGCTGGGCCTCTGTTTCCTGAGAAAAAGAAAGCTATTTGATAAGAAATAGGAGTTTCCAAACTTACATTTAGCTGTGTAAGGTTTACTCTAGCCAAAGCTCCCACAGAACAGCCAAAAGTAAGTGGCTCTGGCTGACATATAGGCATGAGCTCCAGCATCAGCTAAGTGACATTTTCATACTGGCAGATGTTTTGACCAAGGAACATTTTGACTCAGGAGAAAATGCAATCCATTAAACTTTCAATTTTTAAAAAATTACCAATTCTCCTCTTTATTTATTTATTTCATTTAAATTTCCCTTTTTAAATTACCACATGTAGTGGGTTGAATAGACACTTCAAAATGGTATATCTATATCCTAATCATATCCTAATCCCCAGAACTTGTGAATATGGCAAAAGGTTGTGAATATGGCAAAAGGTTGAATGTTTCCTTATTTGAAAAAAAAGGGGGGGGTCTTTGCAGATATAATTAAGGACTTTGAGATAAAGAGATGATCTTATCCTCTTCTGGGTCATACTCCCCAGCCCCTTTGTATATACTCCCCTTTTGAAGGCCCTAAATTCAATGACAAGTATCCTTATAAGAAGAGAAGACACTGACACAGAGGAAAAGACCACAGAAAAACAGAGGCCAAGATTAGAGTTCTGCAGCCACACACCCGAGCAATACTGGGTCCGCCAGAATCTGGAAGAGACAAGGGAAGATTCTTCCCTAGAGATTTCAGAGGAAGCACAGCCCTGCTGACACCTTGATTTATGGCCATCAAAACCGTGAAAGAATAATTTTCTGCTGTTTTAAGCTGCCAAGTATATGGTAATTTGTTACAGCAGCCACATGAAGCTAATAGCAAGTAATTTGAAAAGCCAATAAGCCCATACTATGCCTTCCCCATACTAGCAATGTCATTCCAGAGTAGAGAAAAGGGGTGAGGTCATATTGAAGGGTATGGTGAGGGTACATGAGGTTCAGAGACAGCATGAGGCTCAGGAATTCTCTAAGAATTTACTTACCCCTTGGCTGGTCCAGGTCTCAAATTCTCTCATTCAGTCATCAGACTTAAAGACACTTTGTATAAAGATATTCAGCCCTTTACTCTCAGCTCCGGACTGCACAGGAAATTGCCAATTACATTTCTAGCAGTTCTCTCAGAACTTTTGGTAATATACATTTTCATTTCATAATATTCCTATGTAATGCTGGTTTGGGGAGATAAGCTTGATGCTCCTAAGAACCTATCCTAGTTTAATAAGACTTCTAAAAAAATGTCTTTAATATTTTTTTCTGAGTAAAAGTAATAAGTGTGCATAAAATTCAAACAATAGATAAGTGAATAAAATAGAAAATGAAAACCACCATAGCAGGAGGGGTTGGGGTAGAATAAGGATCAAGGGCAGTTACTGTATACATTATTGGTTATTAAAAACAGTGGTTTTATGATTTTACAGGATCATTTTGTGCAGCCATGCCATGACGCAATACCTGCACCCAAATGATTGTGCCAAGATGACTCTTGTATTAAGATAGCCATGTCAAATGCCCTGCTTCGCCCACAGAATGGCACATACTCTGTTCCTGAGCTTACAACACCCAGAAAGTCCCCTAAAAGGGTTCCAGGAGCCCCTAAGAGATATTTGGGACACAGTTTTAAAAATATTGAATGAGTGTGATGCTCTTAAAGTGCCTTTCAGCTATAACATTGCACTGTGTTTAATAGAGAGCCATAAAATAACACAATACAACAGAAAGCTACTGGAATGGATATCCATAAACCAGTTAATGCCTGTCAGCAATCAGAAAACTAGTCGCCTCTATTGATACTTGTGATTCCAACATAACAATGTTTTTATTTAACTGATGGCAGCTGTTTCCAAGAGAAGCTATTAGCACAGTAGGTCTTTATTAAGACAGGCAAAGTAATAAATAATGTTTATGTCTTCTCTTTTATTCACAAAGTTAATTGTTGTTTAATAGTATTATTGTGATGTATTAAGAGCTCCTGAAGAATTATATGTGCAAACCATTAGACTAAAAGCAGAAGTCTCAAAAATCTATTAATTTATAAGTTCTTGATAGACCTGAGACATACCTGGTGGTAAAGTACGAGGTATTGTGATGATTACCCAGGATTTTGCATTCATTCAGATATTTTCATTTAAGCTAACAGATACTTACTTAACAATATACAAAGCTAGAAACTGTAGGAGGTGCAAAGATATAGAAGATACCACCACCAATGTTCTTGAGAACATTCAGTGTTGTTGAAGAGGAAACTATGTTAAGTAGATCATGGAATGAGCTGCATTCAGAGGCTGCAAATAGAAAACTGCTCCAGCTTGGTTGTAATACATACTCATTTTTACAGGTTGCTGGATTTGGCTTGCTAAAATGTGTTTAGAACTCTTTCAAATCGATGCCATTTGTTTACAGTAAACACTGTTAATCGGTTACTTTGCAACTTGCTGCCAAATACACCCTAACTTACGTAGGTGTCATTCTTTAGACACCACTCCCCTTGGAACGGGACAGGAACTAATAGATCATTAATTTCGAGCTCTGTCTCCTACCAAAGAGGAGGGTGGAGGCCAGAGAAATGAAGGGACTGGCCCAAATTACATCGCAGCAGCAAAGCCTGGACCAACTACGCTCAAGTCACCTAATCTCTTATTTCCTTGAGGCCTTAGAAGACAGTTTTAGTAGTGCCAATCCTGCCCATTATAGTTTGCCCAATTTGAACACAATGGCTCAAATCCCAACACACAAATTAGACACACAGGCAGAAAGCAACTATTAGTGGGGGAAATGATGTTGATGATGACGAGGAGGAGAATAATAATAAGAAAACACTCTATTTAATGATAGTGTGTGATGGACCAGATGCTTTTCAAACACATCCTATATAATAAAATGTTAATATGCAAATTGTCCCCAAGGGCTGGAGTTCCACTGACTGGGAGTTGGATGTGCACTGACCACCAGAGGGCAGCGTGGAACATGGCAGGCATCTGCAACAGGGCTCTGGTAGCAGGTGGCAGTAGAAGCACTGCCGCCCCATGGGCCCTGATGAGAGCTGAACCATGGCAGGATGGTGGAGCAGGTGAGTGGGTGGTACCAGGCCAAGGCAGGTGCAAGTGGGGGGGGGGGGGGGACCGATTGCCCCGCCGATCACCCCACAGATTGGCCTTGATCACCGGCCAGGCCTAGGGACCCTACCCATGCTCAAATTTCATGCACTGGGTCTCTAGTCTATCATAATCTTTACAGCATCTCTATTTGGTAGGTAATAAAATTATTCTAACTTTATTAGATAAGGAAACAGTGACGTTAAACATTTGAGGTCACACAGTAAGCGGCTGCTAGTAAATGTGAAATCTCAGACTGGTCTGACTTCAGAGTCTGAATTCTAAACCAAAACACAGAACACAATGGACTATACAACCTCTGGGAAATCCTGTGCCCGCTCCAAGTCTAACAGGAACTAGTCAGGGACACAGACAGTCCTCACTGATGGCTGAGGAAGCCTGGAGACAGGCTCAGATTGCTACAGCAGCCCCAAATGGCATTTTTGATGTTCTTTCTCTCTGTGGTGCATTCAGTTACCAAGACAATCATCTCAAATAGGAATTCCAATGAAGCTCAGAGCAAATTAATTAGCCATGCAGCAGACACATTAAAACTCTGGGAGCAGTCACCATAGTAGGTAACCTTGCATGTTTTACAAAGTATGGTGTTTTCATTTCAGCTCACGTTGAGTAATAATTTTCCATGCCCCCTGCTAAATGATGAGAAGTCCTTTGAAAATTCAGTGATGTTGAATTAATCTGATGGTAGAATATCCACGTTTTTTTTCTAGTCCGCCATCCCCTTATTCTAGGTTTCTGTCCCTTTTCCTCTCTCCCTCCCCCACAAATTCCACCTCATGCCTTCAAAGGAAATGGCCCTCCATTCCTGGCCACAGAGGCAGATCTGCTGACAATGCCCAGCTGGGGGCAGGAGCCTGTGGGGCTGGGCCTGGGAGAGTGTCAGAAGCCACTGGCATTCCAGGCAACCCAGATGCAGTGCTTCTGCCAGCAGCCTCAGTGCCCTCCCGGAACACACCTTGCCTGAGGCACCGCACAGCATTGCCTCCAAGAAAGACAGTTCCGACACTGACACCCTCTGTTGCTCTCCTGCCCTGCCTTGCTTTATTGGTCTTTAGAAAAGTTGTATATTCATTTGCTTTCCACTTTATTTCCCTCCACTCAATGTAAATACCATGATAGTGGGGATTTTGTTTTATTTGCTGCTGTGCTGGGGAGACAACACCTAGAACAGTGCCTCACACATGGACGACATGCAATACTATTTGCTGAATGCGTGAATGAATGCCATAGGCATTTGCCAGCAATGCCATTTTGCTGAGGTTTCCTGGCAAGGTGGAGGAGAGAATGAAATCTCATCCCATGAAACAAGACTTCACCCAGTCCCGCACTGGACTCTGTCCTCTGATGTAACTCCTCTCCTTTCTCACCCAGTCTCCACAAATGCCCCTCAGCTGGCCCAACAGTCTAGAACAGCGGTTCTCAACCTTTGGGTCACGACTCCTTTGGCGGTCGAACGCCCTTTCACAGGGGTCGCCTAAGACTATCCTGCATATCAGATATTTACATTATGATTCATAACAGTAGCAACATTACAGTTATGAAGTAGCAACGAAAATAATTTTATGGTTGGGTCACAACATGAGGAACTGTATTTAAAGGGCCAGAAGGTTGAGAACCACTGGTCTAGGAGGTACCTACCATCCAAACAAAATCCAGAGTCACTGCACACACTCCCTGCCTCCACCTTAGAAATTATTTCAGCCAAAGACCAAGCAACCGAAACATCAGTAGGGAACTGACTAAATAAATTATGGTAGATTTGGAAGATAAAATACTATGCAGCCATTAAAAATAATTTGGCTGATGAGAGAGAGAGAGAGAGAGAGAGAGAGAGGTCAATGACCAAGACATATTATTTAATGAAAACTCAGGTATAGTACCACATATATAGTATGATTATATATGTGAAAGAGAGAGGGAAATACACATATATTAATAATTACTTAGTGATCATTGGGACGACGCATAAGAAACTGCTAAGTGGCTGCCTATAGGAAACTATACAAGATGAAAGGAGACTACTTTTTTGGGTTTTTGGTACTGTTTGAAGTTTTAGTTTGGGGTAGTTTTATTTTTTATTTTGGGTGTGTTTGAATTTTTTATGTACATCAAATAAACATAATTATAAACTAAAGGAAATAAAGAGTGTGGGCAGGCAGTCAAAGCCATCAATCAGAATTCACCCAGCCAAACAGGACTATGATGCCTTGGGGGTGTCTGCTGAGAACACATCTGGAATCTGCACCCTTCATTCTCTGCAAGAGTGAAGCCTCAAAGTACATAATGCTCGCCCCTCCTCCCCCAACCCAAGGCCAAAGAAACTTCATGAGCCGGCAATTAACTTAAGAAGGCATTTGCTACAGAAAAACTATTTAAATGTAACTATGGGATTGGTTTCCCCAGAACTCTCAGTTCTCCCAGCCACTCTTTTCATGGAAAATAATCAGAATAAACTGCCTTCTGTGATAACAATATAATGTAATGAGTGTTTGGAAACATGTTATATTTATCAAAGAACTCTCCAATCACATCAACTCAGTTTTCTGGAATGTATTTCTCTCTGAATTATTTATCTGCTGGATCTGTGGCCTGTATTCACCACTTGTTAATATGTCCTATAAAATTGTTAGGTCAATTGTTGAGAGTAAGAGAGACAGAGCAAGTATTTTGTTTGTGTGTTAATCTCTGGGAAGAATCCAGCCTGCTCCTCTTGAAGGGCATTGTGAACGGTCCTGAGGGGTGAGGGTATTGGCTCTCTGCCAGGAAGACCTCATGGCAGCTGACACCTACTGGCAGTGGCTGACCAAGCCTTGTTCCAGACCCATTGAGGGACAGCAGGGAGTTAAGTCGGGATCCAAGAAACATTCAGTCTGGGCCATCCGCCCCTCCCACAGACTTTCCCAGGCCCTTCATCCTAAAACTACACATACCGCTACCCCTATAACTACACCTGCAACTCCACCTACACCTACACCTACACCTACATCTATTCCTACATCGACACTTATGCCTATACCTAAGCAGTACCAAGCTGTCTATAGCTTTTCTCTTTGACTGAATTGGACAAAAGATTGAAGTGGGTTGAGCACAGGTGAGGGAAAGGGAAGGCTGGTGAATTTCATGCTTGAAAGAAGTAGGGGAAGCCTTTCTCTCAAAGTGATTTTGCACTATTTTGGCACCATCAAGGAGACCATGGTGGAAAGAGCAGTTCCTTTCTGATTGCCAAGGAACAAACAGCACTGAATATTATATTTCCAAAGCAGCTAACGAGAGGGGGCTGTGCTAAGGACTGAGAGAAAGTCCTGTGCTGTCAATCTCTGATAAGTCAGAAGAGACTGTCAGCACAAATGTGGGTGAGTTAAGCCTGGCATACAAGTTTAGGTTCATATCTTCATAACTGTTTTTGCATCTTCCTAGAATTAAAGAAAAATTGCTAACATGATCAGCAAATTCCTAGATCGCTGACAGTTGTCGAGGATAAATGAGCATGAATGCATTTTAATTTAATTTAAGGGCCGATTAGGTAATAAAAGATGTGCCATTTAGAACCGGATGTCCCCATATTTCTAGCCTTAGTCCTTCAGTCCTCTAATTTAAGACCATTACAGTCACTTTCAAATTGTTCAGGACAGGACCCACCATACACCCTTATTAGTCATGCATACCTAAATGTTAATTAGTATGATTTAGCCAGGGGTTCTCAACCTGTGGGTCGCGACTCCTTTGGGGGTCGAACGGCCTTTTCACAGGGGTCGCCTAAGACCATCGGAAAACACATATATAATTACATATTGTTTTTGTGATTAATCACTATGCTTTAATTATGTTCAATTTGTAACAATGAAATTGGGGGTCACCACAACATGAGGAACTGTATTAAAGGGTCGTGGCATCAGGAAGGTTGAGAACCACTGATTTAGACCTTCTTTTAAGATTAGTATTTAGCCTGGCTGGTGTTGTTCAGTGGTTAAGCATCGATCCATGAACCAGGAGGTCATAGCTTAATTGCCGGTCAGGCCATATGCCCGGGTTGCAAATTTCCCCAAATTTGCCCAATCCCAAGGCAAATTTCACTACTTTTCTTGAGGAGTTGGACTCTTGGGCAGCAGAGAACTTTGCCCAATTAACATGCCTCTGTCATAGAACATGTGGTTTCCTGGCATCTCCTATTCATATTTTTATCTTTAAAATCTTTAGAGAGTAGCCTTGTCCTGCTCAAGCTATGGTTCTTCTTGATCCATTTCTCTAACTAGCAGCAGAATAACATAACCTCACTCTGAGATTTCACAGGAGTCACTAAAGAGTATCAACTCCACTTAGCCATTTCTTCTCCCTCTTAACCACCATAATATATGCCTTGAAAATCTCATTATATAATAAACAGAATTCATAGCTACTTATGAACTCATCTGGTCTATTATTATCAATTTCTTAAAGAATCAATCCTAATGTTAAACATGACTTCATTAAGAAAGCTATTAATCTAAATTCAAGCTGACTCCTGCAGCCAGAGACCTGACACTTAGCAAAAACTCACCATTATGGGTTAAATTGTGTCCCCCGAATTTATCTGTATAAGCCTAACCTCTAGAACTTCAGAATATGACTGTATTTTTAAATGTAGTAGTCCTTGCAGATGATCAAGTTAAAATGAAGTCAGTAGGATGGTCCCTAATTCAGTATAACTGTGTCCTTATAAAAAGGGAAATTTGGATTTAGAGATAGACACTTGCACACAGGAAGAAAGCCGCTTGGACATAAAGGCAGAGATTGGGGTGATGTGTCTACAAGCCGAGAAACAACAAAAATTGACAGAAAACTACCAAAAGCTACGACAAGAGGCGTGAAACAGAATCTCCCTTACAGCCCTCAGAAGAAACCAACCTTACCAACCTTAATCTCAGGCTTAATCACTAACTTCCAGAACTGTGTGTTTAAGTCACCCAGTCATGGTACTTTGCTACAGCAGCCCAAGCAAATTAATACACAAACCTTCAAAACTCTAGATCTATTGATGTAAGCCCTAATATCTAAAAATGTTCCTTTCTCTACTTTGCCCAACCATTTCAGGAATCAATCAGTCTTTAATCAAATAGCTCCAAACTGAGCCTTAGTCCGTTTGGCTCAGTAGGTAGAGCGTCAGCCTGCAAACTGAAGGGTCCATTCTGGTCAGGGGCACATGCTCGGTTACAGGCTCGATCCCCAGTGGGGAGCATGCAGGAATTAGCCAATCAATGATTTCCTCTGCCCTCCTCTCTAAAATCAATAAAAGATATATTGTTAAAAATAGCTCCAAATTGAGATGGGTCTTGAGTTTCCAATTAGGGAAATAAAAACTTGGATTTTAGTCCTGGTTGACTATTTATGTGAATTTGACCAAGTTATTTTATATCCTTATGCCACAGGTTTTTTGGTTGTTGTTTGAAGAGATTAAACAAAATTCTGATTAGCAAATAGATTTCATCTCTTGTGACTATTCTGATTTGTGGCAATAACCCAGAGCACAGTCCTCACCATCCTCTGTGGACCAGATCCCTGCATCTCTGAACCTGACCCACTGGCTCTGCTCAGCTCATTAGGTAAGAATCAGATAATTTAATGATTTATATCCATCCCTTTCACACACTGTTCCAACAAGCTCTAAGTGAGACTTTACATTCCCACAGAGCAAGTTATTCAGCTTTAGGATCATTCTTCCCTGACCCTCAGATGCCTTGACTGGGGGGAAAAAGTGCAACAATAGATCAGCAACATCTACTGTAGATGCAAGAAGGGAAATTTGCCCCACGTGGCCTGTGGACTTGCCATCCTGGGACTGAATGATCTCTGAGCCTTTCCAAATCTAAAAACTTCACAATTTCTTTCTTCACTGATTCAGGGCTTCTTATTCCTGCCATCATTATCACTTTTAATCACTGCTGCCGCTGTATGCTATTCTCTTCAAACCATCTGCTCTTTATTTTTCTTTCTTCCTCCCTATCTCTTCTCCAACTGTGATGGTTAATTTTATGTGACAACTTGACTGGGCTAAGGGAAGCCCAGATAGCTGGTAAAGCATCGTTTCTGGGTGTGCCTGTGAGAGTGTTTCCAGAAGATGGTAGCATTTGAATAGGTAGACTGAGTAAAGTGGATTGCCCTCACCAATGTAGGTAGGCATTATCCAATCTACTGAAGACCTGAAAAGAACAAAAGAACAGAGGAACAGAGCAATAGGACAGAGGAAGGGTAAATTTGCTCTCTGGTTAAGCTGAAACATCCATCTTCTCCTGCCCTTGGACCTTGGTGCTCCTGGTTCTTGGGCTTTTGAACTCTAACCAGGACTTACACCATTGGCACCCCCCATTCTCAGGCCTTTGGACTCAGACTGAAGTACACTATCAGCTTTCCTGGTTCTCCAGCTTGCATACGGCAGATCATAGGGACCTCTCAGCCTCCATAATCATGTAAGCTAATTCCTATAATAAACAAATAAATCTATCTATATATGTATGCAAATGTATATGTATATGTGGATATATGGACATATCCTATTGGTTTTCTTTGAAGAGCCCTAATATACCAGCCTTTTCCTGATCTCTCTACCCTATGCTTCATGGCTTTGGTGCTGGCAGAGTTATCTACTACAGCCATCACCAGCCAACTAAAATGTACTTTTTCTTCTGGGCTGATAAAATAATCAATCACAGAACATTGTCTATGACCTTTTCAGCTTAGGTCCTTGGCTATTTTCCTCAGTGATTACACTAGTCTTTTTAAAGTCTCCTAACATTTTGTGGTTGTGCTGGGCAGTTATGAATGCTGGACACTGATCAGCTGGGACAGTGTGGTGATACCACAAAGAGCCTCCCCAACACTCGGTGATTGACAGGAGGTAAAACCAGTCATGCTTTCTGAAAAGGAGGTGATTACATTGCAGCAAACAAAGTCCTATTTTTATCTACAGCTTCCCACACATTATCCTGTTTGATCTGCACAACCTTGTGATGTAGGCAGGACAAGTACTCTGCCAATCCCATGTTACATTTAGGAATCAAAATCAGAAAAATTAAGTGACTCCGTTACACAGAATTAAAACACTTCAGGTTGTGTTATTTCACCACTCACTCGACAAATTAGTTCATCTTACTCATGGAGATAATGTCACATACGAGTAGATCCTTTCCGTTAACCATCAGGGTCTGCCAAATGAGTAGGGTTAGACTGCGTGGCTAGGATTGCATTGATTAAAGGCTACATTTAATGGAGCCTTGAACTGTGTGAAAACAGCTTTTTCCCAAAGCAGTTTTTTCTCGCTGAAGCACTCTCTCTTTGAGACTCACACGCTCTGCTTGCCTCATCAGGTGTGAATCAGATAAAGTAAATAAATAGCTAAATTCATTTTGCACATGATTCCAAGTCAATAGGCCTAGAGTGAGGGCCTGTATGTTACCCCACAGGGGTAATGGGCTGAGGGTTTTCCTTGCTACACAGATGCCCTTTTCACTATGGTCTAGATATCATCAGTGTGTCTTGTAGTCAAACTCACCATAAATATACAAACACATTGCCAAGTGCTTCCACAGAGAGCAACCCATCTTTAATGTTTATTAGGAAAACTAGAGGCCCCGTGCACAAAAATTTGTGCACTGGGCGGGGGGAGGCGGTCCCTCAGCCTGGCCTGTGCCCATTTGCAGTCCAGGACCCCTTGGGGATGTCCACCTGTTGACTTAGGCCCACTCCCCGGGGGATAAGGCCTAAGCTGGCAGTCAGACATCCTTCTGGCAGCCAGGGAGCCCTCGGGGGATGTCTGACTAAAGGCTTAGGCCCCCAAGGGATCGGGCCTAAACCGTTAGTTGGACATTCTTAGTGCTGCCATGGAGGTGGGAGAGGATCCCGCCACCACCTCTGCGCTGGCCAGCCATGAGCCAGCTTCTGGCTGAGTGGCACTCCCCATATGGAAGTGCACTGACCACCAGGGGGCAGCTCCTGCACTGAGCATCTGTCCCCTGGTGGCCAGTGTGCATCATAGCAACCAGCCATTCTGCCATTCAGTCAATTTGCATATTAGCCTTTTATTATTATTATATAGGATGTCCCTATTTCCCCCCTTTTGCCCCCTCTACCCAGCTCTTGCCCCCCACTTCTCTCTGACCATCACCATACTGTTGTCTGTGTCCATGGGTTGTGCATATATCTTCTTTGGCTAATCCCTTCTTTAAATTCACTTCTTTAAATTTTTATTTTCAGATAAGTGCTTATAACTGCACTATTATATATTTTCTATTATATCATTTAGATTTAGAATTGATATTTTTTAATTGAACCCTTGTAAATTTTAGCACAATTTAATAAATTATGCTAGAAGCAATTAGGAGATTTTTCATGTAATGCAGATATATTTCAATTAATATTTTATTAATTTTTAATTTTTTAATATTTTAATTTGAAATAATATCATACATGTAAAAAAAAAACTATAAAATACTACAGCATATTATATGTACCCTTCACCCAATTTCTTAGGTGTTAATAATTTAAACATAACCATTATACAACTAACAACATTTGGAATATATTTTTCTTATAATCTCTTTAATGTTACTTAATCCATTTACTTTGTTTTTGTTAATCTTCACCCAAGGATATTTTCCCATTGAATTTTAGAGAGAGTGAAGGGAAAGGGAGAGACACATTGATTGGTTGCCTCCTGCACATGCTCTGATAGGGACTGGGGATCAAGCCAGCAACTGAGGTACAAGCCCTTGACTGGAATCGAACCTGGGACCCTTCAGTCCACCGGCTAATGCTCTATCCACTGAGCAAAACAGGCTGCAGCTTAATTCATTTACTTTTAATCTATATGTGTCTTTATATTTAAAGTGGGCTTTGTTTTTGATTCACCCTCATAATCTGTCTTTTAATTAGTGCATTTATGCCACTGACTTCCAGAGTGCTTACTGACAGAGTTACTACCATATCTGGCGGCTTCTGGGGCTTCCAGGGCCCGCCAGCCGCCCGGGACCAATCCGGTCCCAGGCGGCAGTCAGGCGGCTTCTTGTGTCACCTACGGGGGCCTGGATGGAGGCTTGTGCTGTCCCACCCTGTCTTCAGTATGCAAATTAGCCGCCATCTTTGTTGGTGGTTAATTAGCATATCTCGCTGATTAGCCAATGTGAGGTCAATTACCATGTTTGGCTATTATTAGATAGGATAAGGAGACCATAATGAGGTTTACATTGTGTATAGCTGCCACTATTTTCAATCTCTACCAATGGACTTTTCTGAAATATTAGCAAATAGAAATAATAACAGGTTTTCCTTTAGCCTAAATTTTCCTCTGGACCAAACACTAAAGCAAGCTACACTGAGAGCTCAAGTAGAAAAGCCTTGCTGTGCAAAAGCATCCATCTCTGGGATGAGAGATCAGGGTTCCCTCTGCCTCCCGGTCCTGGTGAGACATGCAGCATTAGAGGGAGTTGTGCTGTGGTGAGCGATAAAAGCTCACCTCAGGAGGTGTAGCTGTGTCCAGGTTTATGACAAAACTACAGGTTTGCTCCCTGAAGATCTGCAAAGTATTAGGCAGAAGTAGGAACACAATCATCCTTCTTTGCTCTTGACAGGTATTACCCAAGTTATTTGCCAAAAGGACAGAGCACAGGTTTCCAATCAGTCTTTCATGTTGAGATAGCTGAGAGCTCATTATCAGATTAGAGATTGAGAGCTACCAGGTGACTGCTGCTGGGCAGGCCTCCCACAGGCCTGAATCACTCTTCTGGAGGCTGTCCACCCACACGACTTCACAGGTAGGGTCATCTATCAAGTGTTCCTGGTACGTGTGAGGCTCAAGTACTCAGATATTTTTTGGCCTTATTTTGTCAGACTTTTCATCAGATAAATCATATTTGATCATTCTCTGCTTCGTTAAATCCCCTTTTTTTCTGTTTCTATGACACTATGCTCTCACGGGTTTTCTCTTACCCCTCTGACAACCTCTTCCCAGTATTTCACTTGAACCTCCTCCTCAAGCTAACTTCAGAATGCTGGAGTTCCTAAAAGTGCATTCCTACTTCCTATTCTTCTCTCTCTAGACCAGTGGTTCTCAACCTTGGCTGCACATTAGAATCACCTGGGAATCTTTTTTAAATCCTGATTTCTGGGCCTCATACTCCGGAAATTCTGTTTCTTTGTTACTAATGTTGTGGCTCCACCCCATAACAAAGAAACAGAATTTCCAGAGGATGAGGCCCAGAAATCAGGATTTTAAAAAGATTCCCAGGTGATTCTAATGTGCAGCCAAGGTTGAGACCCACTGCTCTAGACTCTCTCCTTGGTGATTGCATTTGATATTTGCTTATCCAACAACTTTTGTATTATCTTACCCTGGATATCTCAAAAGCTCCTCACATTTAACAAAATAAAAACTGAAGTCTTGATCCAAAAGAGGTCTGAGACTTCTTGCATAGTTTTAAATCAAGAATGACAGACAGTGACCTATTCAGAGGGAATCACTTCTGGTGATGGTGAACTAGATAAATCAGACCAATTTTCACACTGAGAGCAACTAAGAGAGCTGGGGAAATAGTTCTAAATCTGTTTGAGGGCATCAGAGAAGTAATGTGGCCAGGAATAATTATGAGGCCAAGACCCAGAAAGAGAGGAAATGCAGGGAGATGAGTCTAGCTTTGGGGACCACTTTTGCCCTAAGGAAATTTTCCACTTCATGTAGAGATGGCCTGGAGGCAGAGAAACTTAGCAGAGCTTTTAACAAACATATAAGGCAAGGGGACATAAATGAGAGTTTAGGGTCTGCCAAGGAAAGGAACCTCCATTAACTCCCCAGGCTTTGGTTTGGGAGTATATATATATATATATATATATATATATATATATATATATTGAAAAAGGAGGAGGAAATAATAGAGATAAGAATATGCATTAATGAAAAAGAAAACAGACATAATAGAGGGATCATCGAAGAAAAGAGGTTTGTTGAAAAGACTATTATAGTGATAAACTTCTTCAAAAAAGGCATAAATAATATCAGGAATGAAAAAGGCAATAATGTCACTATAAATCCTACAAACATTGAAATAAAAACATTGTTTTAAAAATCTACATGCAATATATTTGAAATTTTAGATGAATTAAATATATTCCATGAAACACACACACATAACCTAGCAAAACTAAAATAAAATTTAAAATTAATTTCTTATTCAAAAACTTTCCCACAAAGAAAACTATTGGCATAGATGGCTTCATTGTGAATTCTATAAAATATTTCAAGAAGAAACAGTGCCAATTTTTTCACATATTCTTTCAAAGAAGAGAAAGGAAAGATCATTATTTAAGTCATTTTTAAGGCAAGCATAATCTTGATGCCAGAGCTGGACAAGTACATTAAAAGAAAGAAACACTGGAAGCCATCTTGCTTATAACATTAGTGTCTTTTAATTCTAAACAAATTCTAACAAAACAAAACCAGCAATGTATTCAAAAGATCATACATCATAGCCAAGCAAGAAGAAGAAAAAAAAAAGCCAAATTGTTTTAACATTCAAAAATCATTCAATGCAGTCTGCTTCATTAATAAAATTAAGGAGATGAACCCTATGATCATATCAATAGATGCAGAAAAAGCACTTTATAAAGTCATCATACCAGAGTTTAAAAAAATATAGCAATCTGGAAATAGAAAGCAACAGCCTTCATCTGATAGAGTTTCTACAATAAACTCAAAATAAAACTGAAGTTCTTCATTATTTGCTCGATTCACTCTTCTGCCAGTCTTTCCGCATCTCAGTAAAATAACATCTCCATCCATCAAAAATTGATAAAGCTGAATATGTGAAAATTATTCTTTATAGTTCATTCTGTCTCCAATTCATTGCCAATGGATTGATTCTACTTCCAAATGTTTCCAGAGTTCACCCGCTGTTTCTATTGTGTTCATTACCACTCTGGCCTACTGCCATCTCTCACCTGGATTACTACCATAGACTTGTAACTGGTCTCTCTGTTGCTATTCTTGATCCTCAAACTATTATTCAAATCCACTTAGCAGACAGAGTGATTTTCTTAAAATGTCAATCAGATTATATCAGTACCTGTTTAACAGCTTCCCAATGTGCTTGGGAAAAAAATCTAAAATTCTTACTAGTGTCTACAAGACCCCATGCCTCATTCGAAAATCACTTTCCATCCCCCAACCCACTACATCATAGTGACCTCTTTCAGTGCTTTGCACTTGCAATGCTAGTCCCCTTTTCGCCACTGCTCCCTCTACTTCCAATGTTCCACCCACTTCTCATTGGCCAAGTCATAGTCAACCTACAGGATTCAGCTTAAAGAGTACTTCTGCCCAGTATCTTTTAAGCCTTCCTGGCCACCCTATGACCCCATTTCTCAGAATTTCTATACTTTTCCTTCAGAACTCTTATTATAATTAACAATTCTGTATTATTTTTTAATTTTACTTTTTGTTTTATTTTGTTAATCCTCGCCCAAGGATATTTTCCCATTGATTTTTAGAGAGAGTGGAAAGGAGGGCGGGAGGGAGGGAGGGAGGGAAGAAGGGAAAATGAGGGGAGGGGAGAGAGAGAGAGGAACATAGATGTGTCACATCCAATGATTGCCTCCTGTGACACCCTGTCCAGGACAGGAGATTGAACCTGCAATTCAGGTACATGCCCTTGACCAGAAATCAAACCCAAGACCATTTGGTGTGTGGGCCGATGCTCTAACCACTGAGGAACACTGGTCAGGGCTAATTTTACTTTATAATTTGTCTGCTTTCTTCACTGCACTGTAAACTCCACAAAGGCAAAAATCATGACTGTCTTGTTCTCTTCTGTGTCATCTCTATCTATCCTAGTACCTAGTACATAATAAGCATTCAATAAATTATTGTTGAAATTATGAATAAATGAATACTTTATACATTTCAAGTACACTGAAAGTGTGTGCAGCTTTTTTAGTAGATTCCTTTCATGCACATTTTGAGTCATTATTGTTAGTCATTGTGACTCTGAGCAGTTTCAGGCGTATAACCTTGAGCTTCCAGACAAACCTTGAAGCAAATGAGCATTGTGTCTCAGACCCCTGCAATTAATTCTAATGTCTAAAAAACCTTACCTATTAGATCTTACAGGAAGTTATTGCAAACTGGAATAAAAGCAACTAAAACAACATATCAAGGGTTAAAAGCTTTTATTCTGCTACAAATCCAGTTTTCTACTTAGCAGACTTCAAAGTCAAGTTAGAAACCTTTATTGTGTGGTAAGCAAATAATGTTCCTAAAAAAATAAAATAAAATGTGCAGCCAGTGATATTTATTTATAAAGACCTATGACCACCTTCTAAGAAGGCTTCAATGATGGTAAAACTTAAAAGGCATCAGCACAACTAATACAAACTTTTTGTTACAAATACCATCTTCAGATGATAATCCTAGAAAAGCAATCTTTATCGGACTTGAAACTAATCTCTAACTGCAGAGAGATGCAAAATTAATTTGGTTATGCCTTTGTACCTCTTTTTTTTCCCTACCTTTCACATAGGATAAGGGACTGCTTATCCTATGTGAAAATAGAATCTACAGAAACCCCATGTTCTTAGTACACTTTAATGATGGGGTCAACTCCCTCATTATCCTAGAAAGAGGAAATACTTTTTATTTTCTTTATAGGTTGAAAGACATGGCCAGACTTTGTGTCATAACTGGAATCAACTCAAAGCTATGGTTCTTTGTAGGATTAAACTAAAATCAAAACCACCAGCTGACAATTGATACAAAAAGGTAGTTAACTCAGTCCCGTACGTAGACGGGGGAAAGGAGAAGCACCAGCTTTCTATATCCTTATTTGAAGTAAACAAGAACAGTTCAAGTAAATATCACGCTGTAGACCCAAGGGCACTAAAGAGGAAGGTTCTAGAAGCAGTAGGAACTGGTAAGGGCAACAAGAGCTTTATACTCTCATGGCTGTGAGTTCAAATCCCAGGTCTTTTACATAGAAATCGTGTGACCTTAGGTAAGTTTCCAAACCTCATTCAGCTGCAATTTCTTCATCTATAGAAAGAGGAGAACAATGCTACCTCAAAAGTTTCCTGCAAGAAGTTGGAGATTATCTACAGGAAGTACCTGGCACATAGTGGGAGTTCGACAGATGGTAGTTATTCAGTGGAATAGATCTTGGCTTTTCTTGTTTAAAAAATAAATTAAGAAAAGGAAACTGGATCTAGCAAAAGGTTCTAACATTCTTCCTGGGGTTTAATACCACCAGGAAACCTAAGCCCATCAAGAAAGGGATGTGAGCCAGATAGAAACGTGACTGGTAACCAGGACTCCGTTATCTCACATTCTCAAATTACCATTATTTCACAAACCGAGCGACATCAAATCTGATTTGAGAATAATCTAAATTGAATTAATAGTCAGAACCCCATGGATAAGAGATAGAAAGGAAGGGAGAAGGAGAAGCAAATGAAAGGAACAGGAAAGGAAAGGGAAGACAGAAAAAAAGAAAAGAAAAGAAAGAAAAGAAAAGAAAAGAAAAGAAAAGAAAAGAAAAGAAAAGAAAAGAAAAGAAAAGAAAAGAAAAGAAAAGAAAAGAAAAAAGGAAAGACAGAAAGAAACCTACAGCTCCATCTGGATTCAAGTTTGCTTATAAGCAGAATGACATGACGTGGGACTGTCTTCTCCTTCCTGCAGTATTGCCTGTAAGCAAAGACCATAACTGCTTTGTTCACTTCCGTATGCCCAGTGACTAGCACAGTGCTTGGAATGGCAGAGACATTTAATAAATAACTGTGGACTGTGCAAGTGAATTAAGGAATGAATGCTGCCTATGTCTCTGGAGTCAGATATTCACCCTACAACCAAGAATTTGAAAACCCAGAGGACTGATTTTATGCATTCACTCTAGGTACTTGGAGCTAGAATTCTAGTATAACTGCACTGCAAAATTGCCTTTTCAAATAAAGATTTTAGGGTCCTGTAGGGTGGCCTCAATTTCATCTCTCACGCTACCAGTATTCTCAGTTGCCTTATAATATAGTTTCTGGTGTTAGATATTAAAATGCAGACAGAACTGTTTAGAGACTCTGAGTTATATTTTAAAAAAATCAAGATAGAGCTGAGCTGTTAAAAACCAGTCAATATCGTGTCTGCTCTCATTATTGAGAGATGCTTAATCTCATTATTCAGTTTCAGGAGAGAACAGGAGGCATGCAGTGAAATTCAATACAGACAAATATATAGCTTCAAATGAGCAGCAGATAGGGTAATGTTGCAATTACCAATTTCAATATAAGTTTACCTGTCAATAATTATAACTACTTAATCAAAACATTGTAAGAAAATTTTGATACATTGCATATTAACATTTTTTAATCCATTCAAAACAGGTCAATGTCCCATTTAGATTTATGCTTTGGGACTTTTTCTAGAACAATTCTTGTAAACCACTGCTACCAAAACACAGAGCTGTAAGGATTAAATTTAATTGTGTACATAAAAGTGCTTTGCAAACACTTGACGACATTGTTTCTTTCTCAGCCAGTAACATGTTGTGACATCACCTTCCATCCTTACCTGCCTTTCCATTAGAGAGGCAAAATTGTTCTTCTTTCCTTCTTAAACTAAAGAGATTGTTAAAAGCAATCTCATCCTATCAGAAGCTACCATATTTCAGAAGTGAAGTGATTTATGGGTGGTAATTACATTACAAAAAGTTTATACATCGTTTGGGCTCCATCAGGGGAAATGGGATAGTATGTTACTGCTGTTATTAAACCCCAGAGACTCATTGATCAAGAACATAAAGATCAACCACTTGTTTTGTTAAGTAATTAACTTAACTCTTCCCCATAGCTCCCACTCAGCTTTAGAATAGTCCTGTTTCTCATCGGCAGTGAGAGTCCCCAGCAATGTACTGAAAAGGACTACTGAAAGGTGATGCCAATTAATTGCCAAAAGGAATAGCCATTTTGAAATTACATTATTGTCTAATTTGCTGCCACTAGATCGTTAAAGTGCCAATTATGCATCTCTGCTCTAATGTATTAATAAAAAAAAGCAATCATGCATTTATTGCCTTTATAATTCCTGAGATAATTACCCAACAGGCTGAAGGTATATTTCTTCTGTGGTGCAGCAAATTTAGCAGCCACATTAGAGGCTCCAGTGGCTAGGAAATTAACATACCAGAACTGACTATTAGAGCTAACACCCAATATTCTCAACTACTTTATTTGAAGTGTCCTAGGGCCATTCCAAAGAATGAAGTTGTGAGAAAGTAAGAGCTTGCCTCCACATGATAACCTATTTCCTTTCCTCCATTCTTTTCCCAGGTAGGAGTGAAATAGAAAGAAAACCTTGTCCAGGAGCAAGAAGCAGGTTTCCAGGCCGCCTGTTCATGCCGTTCAGGAGAGATTGCCTTTCTAGGCTACCAAGGAGCCACTTACATCTGCAGGAAGTCCCCTGCCCGCCTCGGGAGAGGGTGAAGCATCGCTGCAGCAGGGACAAGAAAGCTGGGGCTGAAGTGGCAGGCTAGAGGTGATGTTTTCAAGATTTGGTTTTATTATTGTGCTTGAAATTCTGTGAACTCCCAGATTATAAATCTCTCCCTTTTTTTAACATAGATATAAAAATCCATTCTGCAGATAAATAGAAATGATTTAAGGAGTCTTTATTTTGGATTATCTATCCTCTCTACTTTTAATATAAATGAGTTTCAACTCGCTTGAAGTGTTCTTTCTTATCCCAAAAGTTATGGCATTGCATATTTTTTGTCCACGCTTCCCCACATTTGTCACGTTAGAATTGAAGTAGTTGGTTCCATATATGTAACATTTTTTCCAAAATAATTTATTTTTTAAATGAGGTAGAAAGAGTATATATAATATAATGCCTTTGTGAGAAAAATTAAAACATTTTTCTTATTTACAAAAACACAGGAAAGATAAACTAGAGGCTAATGACAATAATTGCCTTTAGGAAATGGGTAGGATTAGAATGGATGGGATGTATATGGGAACAAGATTTCCCCATCTATAGTTTTGATTTTTGATTTTTGAAGCATGTAACTGTTTTACATACCTAATAATACACAATTAAACCAAAAAGAGTGAAACCATTGAATACAAACAAACAAACAAACGATTCCAAAGGTGTCTTTGCTGGATTTCTTTACACTAAATTCTGGAGAAACAAAAAAATCCAGAATGCAGGGTAGCCTGCAGGACACTTTACCTGTACTCTTTAAAGGATTTAAAGTCAAGAAAAACAGTGACCTGACAGGGGTGGGGGAGGAGATAGGCTGTCCTAAGGGACACTAAAGAGACAAGAATCAATTACAATGTGTGAACCTTGACTAGATCCTCAGTTAAAGGGGAAAAATCAACTATATGAAACATTTTGGAGAAATTTAGTATTTAGTGTGGACAGCATACTGTATGATGTTTAATAAGTAATGGTTATCTTTGTGGGTGTGATGATGGTATTGTGTTTATCAGAGGATGTCCTAGTTCTTGGCAGATGCAAGCTGAAGTGGTTAGGGATGAGGAATAATGATGGCAGAAACCTACTTTCAAATGATTTGACAAAGGGAATTGTGTGTCTATTTATAGGAATGGAACAGATGTTAACAGTTGGTAAATCTAGATGTGCGATACACTGGTATTCATTGTATTGTTCTTTAAACTTTTCTCTAGGTTTGTAATTTTTCAAATAAAAATTAGATTTCAAAAAGTAAAAAAAAAAAAAAAAGACTGAAGTAGTTGTACTGAGTGCTCCCTGGAGCTACACATGTGGGCAGAAGAACTCCCCAGGCTATTGAGATAGCCATTCTAATCTCATAAAGGATTTTGTGCAAATTGCTTCTCCAGCTGTCACAGTCCACTGATATACCTTTATTCATTCCTGACATCATTCAAGTGAAAAGGTCAGCAAACTACAGCCAGAAGGCAAATCCAGCCCATCTCCTGCTGTTGATAAAGTTTTATTGGAACTCAGCCATGCCCATTTGTTTACATGTTGATTCTGTCCTTGTCTTTCCATAGCACCTGAGTTGAGTATGTGCAAAGTGGACTACAAAGCCTAAAATATTTTCTACCTGGTCCTTTACAGAAAAGTTTGCCAATCCATGTTCTAGTGGTATTTTTTCTGCTGACTATTACAGAATCTCCTTCCCCACAATTATTCTTACATTGTTTAATGTTTTACTTTTCTTCTCTCTGAATCGTTCTTCCTAAATTACAGCATCCTCTTTAACTTTAGAAATTTAACTCTAACATTTCGTCCACACACTCCCTAGTGACTTTGAGAATAGTTCCCCAAGGAAGCTCACAAAGGCTTACTTGACAACATCTCCTTTTGATCAGCAGCTTGATAAGAAATCACCCTCTGAGTGGATCAAAAAAGTTTATGCATCCTTCCAAGTAATAAACATTTGATAAAGGTCTTTACTGTGTGCCAGGCACGGGTGCTGAGATGCAAAAATTCATATATAAGACAAGGTCCCTCCCTACCTACTAACTCAGTCAGGTAGGGAAGACCTCCAACAATTCAGAGTATTGTTGTGATTATTGTTTAACACTTTCATAGTTACAGGCTGAAAACTGTTATGAACTTTACATATATTAACCCGTTTAGACCTCATAATAATCCTATGAGGAAAATGCTCTTATTATCCTTCTTGTTGTTGTTGTTATTCATAAAATGTTGTTTTTTATTAACTTTTTTATCATTTAAAGTATTACAAATAGTAGTACATAAGTCTCCTTTTTTTGTCCCCATTGACCTTCCCCCGGCCTCCCCTACCCCCTGATACATGCCCTCACCCCCCCCCAGTGTCTTATGTCCATTGATTATGCTTATATGCATGCATACAAGTCCTTCAGTTGATCTCTTACCCCCACCCCCAACACTCCCCAGCCTTCCCGCTGTACTTTGACAGTCTGTTCAATGCTTCTCTGCCTCTGTATCTATCTTTCTTATTTATCCATAAATGAGTGAGTTCATGTGGTATATTTCTTTCATTGCCTGGCTTATTTCACTTAACATAATGCTCTCCAGTTCCATCCATGCTGCTGCAAATGGTAAGAATCCAAGCCATGGTTCTCAAAACTACCTGGTACTGGCACAAGAACAGACATATAGACCAATGGAACAGAATAGAGGACCCAGAAATTGACCCAAGCCATTATACTCAATTAATATTTGACAAAGGAGGCAAGAGCATACAATGGAGCCAAAACAGCCTCTTTAATAAATGGTGCTGGGAAATTTGGTCAGATACATGCAAAAAAATGAAACTAGATCACCAACTTACACCATACACAAAAACAAACTCAAAATGGCTAAAGGACTTGAATGTAAGATGGGAAACCATAAAAATCCTACAAGACTCCATAGGCAGCAAAATTGCAGACATATGTCATAGCAATATCTTTACAGACACAGAGCCTAGGGCAAGAGAGAATAAGGAGAAAATAAACAAATGGGACTACATCAAAATAAAAAGCTTCTGCACAGCAAAAGAAACCATCAACAAAACAACAAGAAAGCCCACTGCATGGGAGAACATATTTGTCAATGTTATCACCGATAAGGGTTTAATCTCCAACATTTATAGGGAACTCATACAACTCAACAAAAGGAAAATAAACAATCCAATAAAAAAATGGGCAAAGGACCTAAATAGACACTTTTCAAAAGAGGACATTCAGAAAGCCAAGAGACACATGAAAACATGCTCAAAGTCACTAATCATCCGAGAGATGCAAATCAAAACAACAATGAGGTACCACCTCACACCTATCGGAATGGCTATCATCAACAAATCCACAAACGACAAGTGCTGGAGAGGATGTGGAGAAAAAGGAACACTTGTGCACTGCTGGTGGGAATGGAGACTGGTGCAGCCACTATGGAAGACAGTATGGAGTTTCCTTAAAAAACTGAAAATGGAACTCCCATTTGACCCAGTGATCCCACTACTAGGAATATATCCCAAGAAAACAGAAACACCAATCAGAAAGGATATATGCACCCCTATGTTCATAGCAGCACAATTTACAATAGCTAAGATTTGAAAACAGCCTAAATGCCCATCAGCAGATGAGTGGATTAGAAAACTATGTTATATCTACACAATGGAATACTATGCTGCTATAAAAAAGAAGGAATTATTATCATCCTTATTTTACAGATTAAGAAAAGAAATAAACTTAGGTATGCATAACAGAATAGAAATTTAGGGTAGGATGATACAAAGGTTTGGTAATTTGGCCAAGGTCAAACATTTATTAAGTAGCAGAGCTGGGATTTGAACCCAGACAGTCTGGCTCCAGAGCCCACACTCTTAACTACTCTGTCAATAGTAGCTTTTGTTTTCTCTGCCCATGACCTGAGCCTCTCCCACATGGAACACCCCTGAAGTCCCCATCACAGAACAGCAGAGGATCTGAATTAGGTTGCACCAAGTCACACACTTCCCACCATCAGCCTGCTCTGCTTTGCAGGAAGATGGGTGGGTGCTGGCACCCTCAGGCTCCCAAGTTATTTGGGAATATTCTGATTTTCTAGTTAATGATTCTCTTATCAGACCAGAGCCTCTCAAAAAAGTAAAAGGTGGTTCTCACTCTCCTGTAGAACTATCATCTATTTTAGCCAAACTGTTGGCAACTACTTCTGACTTCTAGAGGTGAGGCAAAATTCCTCTCCAAGGGAGACAATTCTTCAGTTTAGGAAAATACTTTGATATATATTAATGATGTGTTTTTAATTTGGACTTTATTTTGGTTTATTTTTTATTTTTATTTTTTAAAATATATTTTTATTGATTTCAAAGAGGAAGGGAGAGGGAGAGGGAGAGAGAGAGAGAGAGAGAGAGAGAGAGAGAGAGAGAGAGAGAGAAACATCAATGATGAGAGAGGATCATCGATTGGCCACCTCCTGCATGCCCCACACTGGGAATCGGGAAAGGCCCCTGAGCATAAATGAATAGGAGTGTTTGAGACCATGAGGGATGATCCGCTCTGCATAATAAAGTAAAGAAAATTTTGAGGGCATCCCAAAGAGAGAAGATAAGGGGCTTGAGATGATTGATAATGGAAAAGGTATGAAGGCAACCTAGAGAGAGAAGGAGGCCCAAAAGCTATCCATGCACTGGGGCCATAAGAAGAGAAAACTGGCCAGGGAGAAACCCTAAGTGGAGATGTCAATGGCCTTTAGGACTGTGATGCCTGACACCAAGCTTAAAGTTGTTTCCTGGGCCGTGTGATCCTAGGCGAGGGCAGTAGCTCCAGAGGAGACAGGAGCATTGTGGAAGCAAGACTGGTTCTAAAAACAGCCCCCTAAATGGAGATGGAAAAGGAAGAAGTTAATCTGTCTCTATTCATAGATGACATGATTTTATACATAGAAAATCCTAAGGCATCCCCAATAAACTATCAGAACTAATAAAGAAATTTCTATAAGGTTGTAAAATATAAGGTTAGTATATGAAAATCAATTGTATTTCTGTACATTAGCAATGAACAGTCCAAAAATTACGGAAACAATTCTATTTATGATAATATCAAAACAAAATACTTAGGAATAAGTATAACAAAAAAGTACAAAATCTACACACTAAAAACAACACATTATCATTGGAAAAAATTAAAGAAGACTTAAATGGAAAAATGTTCTATGGCCTGGCCAGCATGGCTCAGAGGTTGAGTGTCAACCTATGAACTATGAGGTCACGGTTCAATTCCTGGTCAGGGCATATGCCCAGTTTGCAGGCTCGATCCCAAGTGTGGGGTGTGCAGGAGGCAGCCAATCAGTGATCCTCTCTCATCATTGATGTTTCTATCTCTCTCTCCCTCTCTGCAATCAATAAAAATATATATATTTAAAAAATAAAATAAAAGTATGGGTACTTTTTTTAAAATGTCCTATGTGCATTGATTGGAAGACAATATTTTTTGTATTTTTTTTTCTTTTGTTAATCCTCACCTGAGGATATTTTTTCCATTGATTTTTAGAGAGTGGGAGGAGAGAGAGAGAGAGAGAGAAGAGACACTTGGATCGGTTGCCTCCTGCACTCTGAATAATTACAAAGGCAGTGTTTGTACTTCATGTTTGTGTTTCCAAACTTCCAGCAGCATTTTAGGATGAATTCTTTTGCTCAAAGCTTGGTCTGGCTGAAAAGAAAGAAACATCAACTATTAAAGCGTGTATACACGTTTCTGGGACACCCTGTATATTCAAAAAAAGCGAAAAACATACATCCACACAAAAACCTGTACATACATGCTCATAAAAGCATAATTAATCTTCACCAAAAAGTAGAAACAACTCAAAGATGTCCACCAGCTAGTGAATGGGTAAACAGAATGTGGTATATCCAAGCAATGGAATATTACTCGTCAATGAGAAGGAATGAAGTACTGGTAAGTGCTGCAATATGGATGAGTCTTGAAAACACTATGCTAAGTTAAAGAAGTCAGACACGAAAGGCCACATAGGAACCTATAGAAACAGGAAATAGAATGATAGTTGCCAGGGGCGGGGAGAGGGGATAATGAAGAGTGACTGCGAATGGGAATAAAGTTTCTTTTTGGAATAATGAAGGTATTCTGAAATTAGATTGTAGTGATGGTATACAGCTTTCTGAATATGCTAAAAACAACAACAGCACTGAATTGTACAGCATTCAAAGCATGAATTATATGATAAATGAAGCATATCTCAATTTAGTAATACTTTTTAAAGCCTCCTTTTCACCAAAAAACAAAAGAAGGTGACCCTGAAAAGGGAGAGAAATAGTTGGCTTGGGAGGAAATCACCTCATTCCTAGAGAAATATCTTTTTAAAAGTGTTTCTTTTTAATTCAAGAGGATGAAAGGCAATTTTGAAGTACTACGCCAAATAGCAGTTTCATCTAAGTTAGAAAGTGGTTTCAGACAATTCTGATTCAGAAAGAAAGGGAAAAGACACTCCCAAAACAACATGTTGTGGGCAGATTTTTTTTTCTTCTCAGAGTGACAGTTCAAAGGAAGTGCGGATAGGATTCTCTGGCTGCAGAAAAGCCTTCGATCTCTTAAGACTAGAAGTGTTCTCAGAAAGAGCAGGCTGAGAATATATTAAGTGCCTGAGAGCCAGTCCTAGCGAAGAGTCATCCCAGCAAGGTGGATGGGGGCACAGGCCTGGGCAGGCTGTGAGGTCTCAGGAGAGGAACTACCTGGGCAAGACTGCCCCCGCACAGCCCCTCCCCACCACCCACCAGGCACCTTCACACTTGTGGCAGGTTTAAGGATGCTGCAGACTGCACAGGTACCTGGGTGAGGCTGTGGCAAAGATCGTTTTTGTGATGTAGATAGTAACTAGAGCAAACTGGGGAAGATAACCCAATTCTATCCCTCAGTCCCCCAAGTTTTCAGTTCTCTTTTTATTGGAACTTGTGTTAAGAATGTTTACAATCCCTATTAAAATACCAATGTCATATTTCACAGATCTAGAACAACTACTCCAAAAATTTATATGGAACCAAAAAAGACCCCGAATAGCGACAGCAATCTTGAGAAAGAAGAACAAAGTTGGAAGGATCACAATACCAGGTAGCAAGTTATACTACAAAGCCACTGTACTCAAAACAGCCTGGCACTGGCATAAGAACAGGCATATAGATCAATGGAACAGAACAGAGACTCCAGAAATCAACCCAAGCCATTATACTCAATTAATATTTGACAAAGGCAGCAAGAGCATACAATGGAGTCAAGACAGTCTCTTCAATAAATGGTGCTGGGAAAATTGGAGCAATACATGCATAAAAATGAAACTAGACACAAGAATAAACTCAAAATTGATAAACTTAAATGGAAGTCGTGAAACCATAAAAATTCTAGAAGAAACCATAGGCAGCAAAATCTCAGAAAAATCTCATAGCAATATGTTTACAGACACATCTCATAGGGCAAAGGAAACTAAGAAGGAAATAAACAAATGGGACTACATCAAAATAAAGAGCTTCTGCACAACAAGAGAGACCATCAACAAAATGAACATATTTGCCAATGATACATCTGATAAAGGGTTAATATCAAAAATATATCAGAAACTCATACAACTTAACGAAAGGAAGACAAACAATCCAATTTAAAAAAATGGGCAATGGACCTAAATAGACACTTCTCCAAAGTGGACATAGAGAGGGCCAAGAGACACGTGAAAAAATGCTCAAAGGCACTAATCATCAGAGAGATGCAAATTAAAATGATAATGAGGTATCACCTCACACCTGTCAGAATAGCTACCATCAACAAATCAACAAATGACAAGTGCTGGAGAGGATGTGGAGAAAAGGGAACACTTATATACTGCTTTGAGAATGCAGACTGGTAAAGCCATTATGGAAAACAGAGTGGAATTCCTCAAAAAATTAAAAATGGAACTCCCATTTGACCCAGTGATCCCACTTCTAGAAATATATTCTAAGAAACTCATAACACCAATCAGAAAGAATGTATGCACCCCTATGTTCATAGCAGCACAATTCACAATAGCTAAGATCTGGAAACAGCCCAAGTGCCCATCAGTAGATGAGTGAATAAAAAAGCTGTGGTACATTTATACCATGGAATGCTATGCAGCAGTAAAAAAGGATTTCTTACCCTTTGAGTCAGCATGGATGGACCTGGAATGTATTATGCCAAGCGAAAAAAGCCAGTCAGAGAAAGACAAGTATCACATGACCTCACTCATTGTGGAATCTAACAAGCAAAATAAACTGATGAACAAAATAGATCCAGAGACATAGAAGCATGGAGCAGACTGTTGAATCTCAGAGGGAAGCCAGGGTTGGGTGGGAAGAGATCAACCAAAGAACTTGTATGCATGTACTAGTATATGCATAATTCATGGACACAGGCAATAGTGTGGTGAAGGCCTGGGGAGGGGGGGCTAGAAGGGGTTAATGGGAGAGAGGGGAACATATGTAATACTTTCAACAATAAAGACTTTTTAAAGAATATTTAGAAGCTAGGAAATGCCAGTTTAGCAAAATACATTTTCCCTTGTCAACATTAAGACCAAGCAACCTAACCTTCCTCCACTTGCCCTCTGAATAAAGTAAATAAATCCCCTACTTAGATGGTCTTTGCCAACACAGGGATTGCATACATCATGGCTCCTGGCAGAGAAAAGAATGAAGAACCAGGCAAGTGGTTAGATTTGGCTGAAAATGGGGCTCTCCCTGCTTAAGTCATAGATCAAAATTTGCTGCTAACTATGTGAGACAAGTCAGGTCCTGATGGGTTTGAGACTTCATTCTTCCTAAACACTGGAGGATGGAGTTGTGAACCGGAAAGAACAGCAGAGGCCCAGGTCAGTGGGGCAGAGGTGGAAGATGCAAAAACACCCTTAGAAAACCTAGGAACATCTCATAGGGGGAAAAAAAACAACAACAACACCCACCCCAACTCCCTCCTGGACTCTACTCCTACCCACAACCCAAGCTGGAGGAAAAAAGTCAGAGGTGGTTAGATCATGGCACAGCACCAAAAGCTCCCAATCTCTGAAACCCTAGCAGTAGAAAGGGGGTATCACTTACTCCTACATCATCAACAGGGAGCAGCAACACTAACCATGGACAGCCAGCAGCATGGGCTCTTACCTATAACTCAGACAGAGAAACAGTGAGGTACATGTCTCCAGCCTCCTCCTCCCTAGGCAAGACTCTTTCCCCTTATGACAGAATGATGAGGAGTCTACCACTTAGGTTTAGCTGCCTAAGTGTGGGTACCTCCAAAACCACCTCCTATTAATGCTGCAGGCTTTTAGCCCCATTTCTGAAATCAGAGAGTCCCAAGTTCAAATCTCAGCTCTTCTTCTAACACGCTAAGTGACCTTGGGCACGTTATCTGCTCAAAACCCTCTAAGAGGAGTTGTCCTGTTTGAAGCTGAGGGAACTAGACCAAAGACATAAACTTGAAAATCAGATGTTATATGGCTTAGGTAAGATTTCTCAGAGAAAGCACAGAATGGTTAGAGAGCTCAGGACTGTCAGGGATTTATTAAAACCTTGGAAATGGGCAATAGAAACTACTGAGTTCTGGGCATCGTTCGGTGGATCTTAATGCCTTGCTGGTTTCTTCATTAATTAATGAGCCACATAAAATCTTTCATGTGCTCCTTTTGCATTTGTCTGAGAGTCTTCATTTTACCTTTTTGAAAATGGTACGTCAGCAGAACCAAGCCCTTGAGGAAGGCCAACAGAGAGAGGAGCTGATTTTGCAAAGGAGGGAATGCAACAGCAACCAGTGAAGCAAGGAAAGAAGCAGGCGTGTCAGAGCTCAGAGGTCAAGGTAAGACAAGTGTTCTGACAACAGGGAGTGAGCAATTAAATTAAAGGGCGTTTAATTAATTTTCATCTTATTTATTTGACCACACAGCGGCATTCAACACCTAGCCCTCCCCACAGCGACTGTGTGCCACCAATTCCTCCCACGAGATATGAGGCAACTTTTTCTAACCCACTCAAAGCACAGGATGTCCTGTTATTCCCTTTTCCTGAGACCAGAGGTGGCTAATCTGACATCTACATAACCAAGGGAGCCTACGCAAGTGTTCTTTGTGAAACAAGGAACATTTACTTCAAGGTGATTTTCTGTTCCCAACTCAAATGAATCAGATGGCAGTGAAGAGGGAAAAAAAAGAGAGCAAAAAACCTTTCAATGTAGTCTACTGATGCACTTCTTTAAATAGAGTCTGTACGCCCTGCTACAATAACATCCTTAGTGGTTGTCCCACAACACTGACATCCTTGGAAGGAAATCAGCTGGCATTCCAACTGCCTTCATTTCCAACTCACAGATGGGAAAACAGAAAAGAATTATGCAGTTGTGTCTAAACATGTGTAAGTTAGCTCCCTCAACGTTGCTTTTACTTCTCAGGTGACCTTGGGATCTAGATAAGCCCAATTTCATTCTTTTCCCCATGCTCTGACCTCGAGACAGATTGCATTTACCATAGCAATAATCTTCCCCTGTCATTTTCCAATTCCTACAACCTGCAGAAAGAAGAGAAAAATGCAGAAAAAATACTGAAATCCAACCAATCGTTTTTAAAAAGCAGAGCCCTCCAGATGTTTTCTAAGCATAAAAAAAAAAAAAAAAGCACAAGCCACAGGGCACAGCTTGAAGATGCTCTCATTTTCCCCTCATCTCTATTTGTCCAGGTTGAAGGAAAATCCCCCAACTGCCAGCAGCAGGCATCATTACTTTTCATTTGTTGAACACCCAATGGATGGATCGGCCTCTTGAATTGGGTGCTCTGCTGCACCACCTGCTATCATCTTTCCAGGTGCACTCGCAAATGACACTTTAGCTAACAAGCCTGAAATTTTTCTGTTCATCAGAAGGACACTTGAAGAAATTACCCATTTGTCTAGGACTGCAGGCGGCTGCAGTCACTGGCATCCCAGATGGTCCCACTTTTCAGCATTACAGATTCTAGAGGGCGGACCTGACACAGTAGAGCTCCCTCTCCAGCATTCACCTTCTCACTTGCTTCCTAAAGGAAAGGTATTAAAGATACCCTGGTGGCCATTTTCCAATTTCAGAGTTCCATGACAAAATAACCAGAGCCCAAATTCAGGGGGCACTGGTGAGTGCATGCCAATAAACACCTCTGATAAATTCCAAAATATTGGGTAATTCTTCTGAGTAGCCACGAGATGGCAGGCTTGAACCTCCCTAAAGGATCTCCAGCACTTCTGGTATGCTGCCTTGCAAGGTTGGGGGACACTGATATGACAAGCTGTGGGCAGAGGCGTCTCTTCCGTTTATTAACATTCCTAGGCACCGCATGAGATGTTCTTGCTTCACTTTAGGGAAGGATTTTTTTGGGTGTTCATTTGGTTCAAGAAGAATAATTCCCTAGTCATTTGTCAGGTGACATGCTTTTACATTTTAGCTCCTGCCTTTATAGAAGAAAGTGTCTACCTTCAAAAGATTCACCAGGGGATGTGTGTATGTGCAGAATATTCACCTGCGTGTTCACAGAGAAACCTTGTTTTCCAGGGGTTCCAGGGAATAAGGAATTTACCAACTGATGAAATAAATGTAGGTCTACAATACTGGAACACACATACACAAATCAGGGAAAAAAATCATATTAACAATAGCTTGCAAATGTTATTTCCAGTTCTAACCATAATTATAATGTTCTCCATCAATCCCGTGTGCCCTTTTTGACTTCTAATGACTCAGTCACCTACTCTGAGATGAGAAAACAAAGGTGCAAGAGTCTGCATTTTACGGTGTCAGTCCCATCTTTGAAAAGTAAAACACAGAAAATCTGTTCCAACTTGTTCGGAAAGAGGGAATTAAACACTTGTACCCAGGGGGTATCTACCAGCTGGGGAGGGGGCTGAGGAGGAGGGAAGGCAGGGGAAATGAGGACAGGGATCGCACTGGGGACAGTGGTTACACAAACAGAAAGAATCTAGGTTCTCTTGGCCAAAATGAGAAGGTAATTTAGTTGCAGCTGGATCAAGAGGATTTCAGAGCAATAAGATCCAGTAAGGGCAACGGAGAGAGTTAATAGGGGACATTTTGGACTCACAATAAAGATATAATTTCCTTCGGGCCTTCAAATGAGCAAGAGCTTCCAGAAGGTAGTTAGCACGTAGACTTGAGATTACTTCAGCTCATCCTGTTCATAAAGACACACACAAGGGTCCACCCACAAGAGCCAGTCATTAGACTCCACCACTCCCCGTCCCAAGCAGCCGTACATAGCGGCCATTAACCCTCCGCTCCAGAGGTGGGAGAAGTGATCTGAGAATGCTGTGTGCACAGGCCAGGCTCATAATGACAGCAGCAATTACCCTCCCTCCATGTGTGTGTCTGCCTCCGGTGGGGGGGCCGCATACTCCGCACATTAAAGAGCATTTATAAACAGTAGGCTAGAAGCGCTCAGGGGAAGAAGAACCATGTAATGAGTGATGGTTATTAATGACCATTATTATCTTTGTCCTGACCTAAGCACTCTTCCTCCAAGAATGTTTACTTAGCATGCCGGGCTGGAGCTGAGTCAAACATGAGGGGCTCTGAAGCTCTGCTATTAATCCACCAGTTTTATAGAGAGAGGAAGCAGCTTCATGAAGTTCTCTTCTTCAACATTAATATATATAAATGAAAATTTTAGAGCTCCCGAGTTCCTCCAGAAGAGAAACGGATCAATTCTCTGTGTGGTGAGTCACATAATGGAGGGCATTAGGCCAGGTTTAACATGAATAAGATATCGATTTCTCCTTGTTACTTGATTCAACTTTATTCCTTTTGGATTGCCGTAGGCCTCTGTGACAACATAGGTTGTGGTCTGGAGGGCAATTGGGAGCTGTATTTTCTGGTCCTTTATTTATTCATTAAAGTTTTGCGCTAAGAATATCTGAGGGAAAGTGGGGATTCAGTAAAGGGTAAGCAGTATGCCTGCTCCTTTTTGCACTTAATAAAGAGAGTGGGCGGGTTGCTTTGGAGGCACTGAGAAAGGGGATAGGCAGGCCATGCCTGGTTTGGCTCATGCTATTGCAGGGGGAGGGGGCCTTGGTTTATTTTTTCCTGTCAAAATTTCATAATTTAAAAATACAGTCTTGTTATTTGATATAATGCAAAAATATTTTGAGGAAAAAGTAAACATCCCATTTCCCATACCTGGCCCCTCTCCCAACCTGTATGTCTCCTGTTGGTAACACTGCCAACATTTGGACGTGTGTCCAGCCAGGATTTCCTGTGCATTTGCATCCATACACGGTACACACATCCAGTTTTGTTTTTACAAAAAGTGAATGACATCATATGAATTGCTAGAGCATGACATGTTTTGGCCACCTTCCCATGCCAGGACGTCCCTCACACTTTCTAACAGCTGCGTAGTATTCCATAATATGGATATTCCTCTACTGACTTAATCATTCTCCCACTGATGAATTTTCAGAATGTTTTTGGTTTCCAGTTGCCACAGAGCTCACACACCTTGGCCTCACAGGAGGTCTCTGTCACATGGGCAGCCAGACAAGAGGCAAAGTGGTGCTGAGATAGGCCTGGGATGGCAGAGGTATGTCTCTCTTCCCTCAGAGACAAGCTCCAGACAACATCAGAAAGGGTCCCCTTGCTTGACCCCACCCTGTACCCATTGGACTCAAGACAGGTGTAGACAAGGCTGTGAATGACCTGGCAGACCCGGCTAAGCCTCACAGTTAATGTGAGGGTGTTGAAGCCAAGTAAACTGGTTGGATCCAGTGATCTGATACCAGGAATCGTGTGGGGAGAGGACACTTCAGCAATAAACACAGAGCATTTAGAACCAACACAACAAAGAGAAACAGAGGCATACCAGCAGAATCCAGAGAACAGACACCTATGCTGAGGGCATAGCCTGGAGAGAAGGGCAAGAGGGGAGAGGAAAACCTGAAGAGCCTGAGTATTTCTTCCAGAGACTGAGTTCTACTGCAAACTCCCAGAGTTGCTTTGAATTGGCAAGGTCAAGTTTATCACCTTCACTGAGAGATTTGAATGTTATATTAGTTTGCTAGGGCTGCTGTAACAAAACACCTCAAACTGGGTGACTTGAATAATAGAAATTTACTCTCACAATTCTCTCTCTCTCTCAGTTCTGGAGGCTAAAAAAAAACCAAGATCAAGGTATCAACATGGTTACTTCTGAGAATCAAGAGAGAGAAACTGTTCCCTGCCTCCCCGCCAGCTCCTGGTGGGTTGCCAACAATCTTTGGTGTTCTTGGCTTGTAGAAGCATTATCCAATCTCTGCCTTTATCTTCACATGGTGTTCTCCTGTGTGTGTGTCTGTCTAAATTTCCCCTTGTAAGGATACTAGTCATATTGGATTAGGGCCCACCCAAATGAACTCATTTTAACTTGATTACTTCTGTAAAGATTCCATCTCCTATTAAGGTTATGTTCTAAGGTACTGGGAGTTGGAACTCCAGCATATCTTTTTTGAGGGACACAATTCAACCCGTGACAAGTTTTAAGTTTAGTTAAAGAGAAATAAAGTCCTACTTTTGCACACCTAAACTAGGTAGACTGAAACTTGAACTCCCAAAACTATTTCACTTGCATTAAGAAATAGGAAATCTAATGGAGAAGTCTGTCCTTGAAGATGCTTGACCTGTAACCTAGAAAATGTTTTTACACGCGGTTGTCTCTAAACTTAGCTGAATTTGCAAATAATCCCCTGAAAATCCATTGCCTCACCTCTGCAGAAGCAAAACCCTCGAGGCTCCAGGGAAGACCAAGTCTAAGAGGCAGCAGGGTAAGTTACCACGTGGTGGATCCTGCACTGCAGAGGTTGCAGAGGAGAAACCTAACACCAGCCTAGGGGCCTTCCAGGGTGTCTGGGCAGAGTGTAAAGGACTAAGAGCTGGGAGCAGTACAGCAGCCAGGAAACTCAGGTGATGAGTCCTTTGGACATGCAGCCTTCCCACGATCCTCCTTATGATTCACTTTCCCGTTCATCCCAGAAAGAGCCAGAGAGTGGCCTTAGGAGGGTCAGCTACCAACCCCGAGGGATGGTCCAGGTGCTTTTGTCAGCATTTTAATGGCCAAACCATCTCAAACTCAGAGAGGGAGAAACTCTTCAGAAGCCAATTCACTCTCAACTAGTCAATATCTGAAATGAGGTCAGCAACTCGGCAGTAGCAGGTATTTTCTGGAGCTTCCAAAGGAATGTAGTACCTGCCATCCTCTTGACAGTTTCGCTAAGACCTTGTCCAGTTAGGCAGTTGGTTATGGAGCTTTGTTCGAGGCTGTTTTCTTGTGTCAGAGGCTGATGGCTGCTTGGAGGGGGTGGGGTTGTCAGCGCAGTGGTTGAACTGTTGAGACTGCGGCAGTGCGTTCTGCCTGAGAGGGGAGCTTAGAAAAATGCTTGTGACAAAAGCAACAAAACACACAGAGACAAACCACAGCGACCTGGTGAATGGCTCACACCTGACCGCCAGATTGAGTTTACTCCAAAAGCACAGGGTGCTTATCATGTGCATCGCAGGCAGGCTGGAAGCGCTGGAACAGCAGCCACACACAGTGACTGATGGGATGTGGTCAGTAAGCACCCGGCTCCCTCACTTGGACTGGTTAAATTCTAGGCGTCTTTTGCACACTGGCTGTAGAGTTCCCCAGGGCAGTGGTCGGCAAACCGTGGCTCGCGAGCCACATGAGGCTCTTTGGCCCCTTGAGTGTGGCTCTTCCTCAAAATACCACATGCGGGCGCGCATGTACAGTGCGATTGAAACTTCGTGGCCCATGCGCAGAAGTCGGTTTTCGGAAAGGAGATAGACGAAACAAGTATACAAGATGAGTGTGGATGGGAGAGTTGGAAGGGGTCGACCTCAGCGAACATACCTCAATCAGATTGAGGACGTTTTTAGCAAAGGCCAGTTTAGGAGTACCCTAATTAAGTTAATAACAATGTACCTACCTATATAGTTTAAGTTTAAAAAATTTGGCTCTCAAAAGAAATTTCTATCGTTGCCCTGTTGATATTTGGCTCTGTTGACTAATGAGTTTGCCCACCGCTGCCCCAGGGGCATAAACTCCAGTCGCCCAAGTGGGTGCTTGATAGCACTCCTTTACTGACCACCTCCCTTCCCTGTTTCACTTTTCCCTTCCTCTACTGGTTTTCTGGCATCACTTCCCAAATAAACTCATGGCATCCAAATCCTTGTCTCGGGGAAGACCCAACCTAGAACAACCACTTGCTGAAATGGATTGGCCCTATTTCACCGAGATGTAAACCAAGATCCAAGCATGGGTTTGCTGCGAATCCTACTCTGTTCAGCACTGTGTGGGGTGGCACACAGCCTCTGGGATGGCAGCAGGTGGGAACTGTGTTTAAAGGTGTGGAGAGAAGTAGGTTTCACTGAGAACGAGAAGATGGGTATAGAGGAGCTACTTTCTTCTTCTATTCCTGCATCAGAACTTGTGCTCGGTCCCCCATGTTCTACATTCCCTTCATGTCCCATCCACTAATACAGGGAAGTGTCCTGAGCACCTGACTAGCTGTCCTTGGCTCTCTTTTGGATCCAACCTGCCCACAGGCTTTAGGAGTCTCCACTCCAGACTTTGTCATGACTTAAAAGTCTATTATTTACCCCTGTGGAATCTAACTGCCTGGTTGTGATGGGATCATAAGTTCAATTCAGATGGGGAAGATTATGAAGTTCATTCTCCCTGGTGTCATCAGAATTCATATGAGTGAGAGTGATGACTGATAGAGTTTAGTTTGACACCTCCTCCCCCCCTATTTTATAGACTACTTAAAATTTGAATCTCTTAGAAACTTTGGCATATTATTAGCAATAGTGAATTATTTTGCAGTTGATTGACAGGACAGTCTAACATGTCAACTCAGTTGGACCTACTGATTCCCAGTATTTGGTAACTAACCCTAAATGGGTTTTGGAAAAGGGCAGATTGAGGAGAAATGAGTTGATGTAAATCTGTGTACCTGGGAGCATGATTTATAATTAAGAGAGATGGGAGATGCAGCAAGAGCAGGTTTTCGTAATGAAGGCCAAGAATAGCCATAATCAGCGATATGCCTGAAACTGTATTTAGGAATCCAGACTCTAAAATGCTCAGTGGGTATGAAGTGGTATCTCATGTGGTTTTGATTTTCATTTCCTTATTACTAATGATGCTGGATTTTTCATATGCTTATTGGATATTTCTATTTTTTTTTTTAAGAAATGTCTATTCTAGCCATGTTCCCCTGGAATTGCAATAAGGCAGGCGCAGCTGAGCCCTTTTGGACTCCTATGACTAGTTCAGGATCCAGAGGGCAAATGACATGAATAATTGGAACTTTCCAACACCAAAGTCATGAGATATGCTACCTTCATGACGGAACAGTGGGAGGAGGACATATTCTCTAACGTTGTTGGCAGAAGTAGTGTTTCACTGCTTCATTTTGTGGGCAAAAGGTCAGAGGTACAATCCAAGAACAAACTGGCAGCAGCGGCGGGTGGCAGGAGTCACACAGCCCAACTCCAGCTGCAAACATCTGGCTTCTCTGATTCATTCAATGAAAATTAGTTCTCCTTGCTTCCTCAAGCCAGCTGCTTTGGAAGGCAGAGCTGCCCAATTTGTGGCACAGGAAAGACAACTACCCATGTGTCCTTAGCCAAGTCATTTCACTTCTCAGTCCCCTCACTCACACACACCCCTTTCTCCTGCCTTCTCCCCCAGTTATGCATTGCTAGATCTCCATCAACAAACATGTTTACCTGTGCCAAGTCTTTGCCTCTCCATGGATCCAATGCTGCAGCCAGACCCCAACGTGGCCCACACCCAAACTCATCTCCATTGATTAGATAATTCTAACACCCTTCCAGCTTTAGGGTGTGCCTCCTTAATTCTGTGTGTCAGATTTCCCCCATACACAGAACTTCTTAACACTTCACTGGCCCACCCTACCGGGGAGTTGTATAACTAATTCTCAGAAAATCTATTGCAGAGGCAAGACCATCAAGACTCCAGGGAACTGATGAACAAAAACAGATCCAGAGATAGAGAAACATTGATCAAACAGTCAAACCTCAGAGGGAAGGTAGGGGAGGGTGTGGGTAAGGGGAAGAGATCAACCAAAGGACTTATATGTATGCATATACGCATAACCAATGGACACAGACAACAGGGGGTGAGGGCATGAGTGGGGGGAGGGGTAATGTGGGGATAAGGACACATATGTAATAACTTAATCAATAAAGAAATTTTTTAAAAAAAGACTCCAGAGAAGACCCTACTGGCCACCAAGTCCACCAGAGAAGAGGCCTAGGAGGCAGCAGGGTAAGTTACACATGGTGCGTCCTGCACTACAGAGGACAGAGAGGCAAGCCCTGCCACTAGGTGCAGGGCAGAGAGGCAGAGGCCTTGCTTTACTCCACTCCTGGGCTTATCATTAACTGGTTTCTAAGAGAAAGATGGGGGGAGGGATGCGCCATCATGTAAAACAACTATTTCGAAGCCCCAGGCACTGGCATTATAACTCACGTGGGGCTAATTTGTGTTAACACCGAGGGAGTGTAGACAGTTCTGGGGACTGCACAGTTATGGAATCTGACCAGAAAGATTTGACCGGCCAGGAACCCTTATTCTCCGTAACCTAACACTCCAGAGAAGTTTCCACTGGGCAAAACCATGAGGGAGGGTCTCAACCAGGGCAAAAAGGTCAGAATAACTGGAGCAATTTTGAGTTAGGGCAAGGTAATGAGCCAATTGTCCCTTCTCTGTAAAATAGCACAACTCAAATTCAACACAGCAGAAGTCTTACCTCCAAGGTAAGCAGCAGAAGTGTCATTTATGCGCTCCAGCACAAATGCCCTTAGACAGTGTGGGCAAAAGGTAATGTTCCACTTTTGACTGCTTCTGCCACCCTTGCCAGCAAGTGGGATCTTTGACTTCTTCTATCACCCTTCCCATCACGTTGGACATTGAGGCCTGGGTCTATGCTTTGAATACCATTCTCAGGGGTAGCCATTTGTACTTTTGTCTCACCTCTGGTTGAGGACCCTGGGCTGAGAGTCAGGAACTGTGGGTTTGGCCTTGGCTCAGCACTGAAAAGCTGGAGATCAAGGGGGAATCTTTTACCTGTTCTAAATCCCACTTCCCTGCTTCAGAAAAAGATGAACAGGAAATCTCTGAGGTTCCTTCTACCTCCTAAAATATCTCTACTGTTATTCAATTTAAATACACACAACAGTTGAATTGCTTGCATAGACCATACTCAGGAACAAGGGTGAGAGAGGCAGATGATTGAAAATAACTCATTTTTAAGACACCATTTAAAAAGTGATTTATATTTTAAGACTCCCATTCTGTCTTCTTGGAAAGCCTGAAAGAAATTCCTTCTTTTATCTAGTTGTCAGTCAACCTTTTTATTGAGGCTTTCATTTTCCTTTTTGAAAGAGAAATATAAATCTGGCTTTAGATACCTGGTTAGGAGTGAAAGCTGACCTCAGGTGTCCCTTAGCATGAATGCAAATTATGGCTGCCTATCAGTAGTTTGACTGAAATTGCAAGAATTTAAGAAGAATGCTTTAAGGCAGCTGACGAAACTACAAAATGGATAGTAGATACTGGAGGCGAGAAAAAGCTATGGAAAGATTGATAATTAAATGGTGCATTGTATTTAGTGATTCTCTAAAGAATCCTGCCCAAATAGGATTTCATCATCATATTAACATTTTGAATAAGAAGACCAGATAATCCCTTTTCAACTGATGAGAAAATTACACCCAAAATGATAAATGACTTGCCTTAATTTTCATGCAGGCCCAGGCCTGCAGCCTCTCCAGCTTGGTGCTTCTCTTCTGGGCGAGCATCTACAGAAGACAAAGGAAGGTTATTTTCATCACTCAGCTTCCCTCATATCAGCAGCCTCACAAGGGCCAGGGCAGAGAAAGATGAGCAGGCACACAGGCAGATCAGGCAGTATAGCTATAGGCTGGGAAATCCAGGCTGAATTTTGTAGGGGGCAAGAAGAACCACATTTCCCTTGTCTCAAGTTCCTGCCAAGCCCATGGGAGAGCATTCTTTCCTGGGCAATCAGGGCACTTCCATTTGTCAGGACTAAGCACTATATTTTAGGAGGGAAACAGAAAGAAGCATTTGAATTGATACCCTAAAATTAGGGTGCAGCCAAATTCAGCAGAGCGAATTGCTTTACTTCAGGTCCCTGGCACCTCCTGCCAGTCTGCAGACCAATTGTCACATTGCAACTTATTTAGTTATATGTCTGTCTTCCTGCTAAACTGTAAATCCATTGGAGGCAATGACTGCTGAAGCATGCGGTTTAAATTAGCAGGGAGAAACCATATCCACTTAATCTGCAAGGCTACATGCCAGATTTATTTGGCCAATCATGCCGGTAGCACCAGGGCAGCCACCCAGACCAGAAGCAGGGGAAGCCGTTCTTAGCAGTTTTCCTTGGTGCCTAAACCACCTGAGGGGCTGGGTGTCATGATGCTTCCCAAGCCTGATCCTTTCCTACATGAGACTTGCATCACTATTCAAGAATGGATGCAAATAATTCATGCCTTTGATAGAATATATTTCTGGATGCCCATCATCCTTTTGGTTCTTGAGTCAAACCCAGCACCAGCAAGTCCACATTCAGAGGCAGGAGTGGGGTGAGATGGGAGGGAAGAAAGCAAGGGCAAGTATAGCAGGTCTTCCTCAAATAACAGCCTCTCATTCAACATCATTTTTTTGTAACATTGATAAGACGCTACAGGAATTTAACTCTTGTTTCTATCTATTAGCCCATGGCAAAATTGGTTTTGTTATATGGCTTTCCAGTGATGTTAAGTGAGGACTCACTATAGCCAGTTCTTCCTGAACACTACCAATGCTAAGAGGGTGGGAGGTCCATTTCCCTGCCACTTCTTATTCCTCTTGCTTTCAGTGTCTATGTAATGGCTGGTCCATGGTTTGCACTTCACAAGCATTTTCAAATTAACTACTGTAGCTCTCTCTCAGCTGAGTTTCCAACTAAACACCTTGTTTGCTCCCATCCTAACTTCACAAATACAATATGAGCTTTGGAGATAGATATTCAGTGATTTAAATGTTGACCCAGCTAGTTAGTAGCATAACACAGATTTACAAGCATTTAATTCCATCTTTTTTCTTTTATCTCACACTATTCCTCCTCTTCTTAAAAAACCTATAGCAGTTCCCTTAGCACACCAGATTTAGATGTTTCTGCTCAGTCTTCTCACCCAAATGCCTCCTATCTCTCCATCTTTTTTCCACATTAACAAGACTCTCTTTGCTAATCAAGCATACCTACTGCTTATCTCATTTTTTGCCTTCTTACAAGCCCTTTGCTATGCATTAAAATTCACATCCCTTTTTCCCCCCCTTGGAAATCTGTATCAGGACTCACCTCTTCCAAGAAGCCCATGTAAACTAGTATGACTTCACTCTATTTCACTCTGACAACTCCCCCCTCAGCATTTCAGCAATCCTTATATTCTCTTCATGCTTTACTGACTGACACATAGCGGACACTGAATAAAAATTTATTGAGTGGATGAATAGATTCTACTGATTTAATCTCTGAGCCATCTCTCAAATGTATTCTTTTCTTCCCTTTCCCACTGTCACAGCTCCAGATAAGGCTCTTACCATTGTTCCCATGGACCATCAAAACAGTTGAAGAGCTTCCTCTTCCCTCCATCCTCCCTCTATTCAGACTCCATGGTGCCACCTGAGTGATGGTCAAAAGTTCTTAGCATGACTGTTAAGGCTCTTCACAATCAAGTCTCAAACAGTTCCTCCTGTCTCTATTACTTTTCACTATTGATATATCCATGTTGGAGTTAACCCTTTGAGCACAGGGTATATGCCTTATTAATGCTACTCCTTTTGCCAGAGGTATCCTCACCTCTTCTCTACCTGATGAATTTTTGCTTATGTTTTGGGAACTATCAAAGCTATTACCACCAACCCCAGGGGTAGCTCTGCCCTCCTCTGGGCCCCCACGGATTTAGTCTTGAGTGTGGAATGGAAGTGCCACACTGACCACAGCGCACTGTAACTGCTTGTTGGTCAGTCTTTCCTCTTGCTTTATGAGCTTCTTGGAAGCAGGACCAAATGCTCCTGTCTTTTACCTCCACAGCCCCATTAGAACACTTAGCTCCTAGGATGCTCTCAGTGTTGCTGAATAAGTGAACAAAGCATTTGTTCACACCCTGTTAATTTGCACTCACTCAGACATACACGTTTAGAGCTGAAAGGGACATTAGAACGTATCTTTCCTACCTCTCAATTTTCACATGAAGAAACTTCAACCTACAAGGATTTAAGGGACTTGCCCAAGGTCATAAAGACATAGCAAGAGGCATTGACTTGGTCACCTGATCCATATCATCTTCTGCTCTATTGAACATATAGAGTCATGATGCCAAAAGACAGAGCAAACACAACAGTGGCAAAAAAAAAAGAGAGTATTTTCTTTCTCTTGCATTTTTCTAGACAGGGGGCTATCTGTCCTCATTTGAGTTCAACAGATGTGACTGACTTAATGACATTTACTGAGCTGTGTCTCTGCTTTGCAGTTGGGCAGCTGTCCCTCGAAATCATTTTGAAGTATCTTATAGTGAGTCGATTGTCTTGAAATTTTAAAAAATCTTCATACTTACTGAAATTATTCAAAAATCCCCTTAGGATGATGCATATTAAAAGATCTAAATTAAATAATTATGGACACTGACTTCCTCTGATACCCAAGGTAAGTTACAAAGTTCCCAACTTATGCAATTAATCTAAACAAACACCAATGTCTGGCTCTTGCATTCAGACTTTTGTCTCACGATATGATGCTGAGGAGAATTTGCATTTCTCAGATGGGACAAGTCAAAGAAAGATGATAATAGCAATAATCATAGTAATAACAGACACATGGAAAAGCAAAGGAACTGACACTGTTAGTGGGAAAACAGGGCACTCTTATGCTATTTTTTTCACCTTCTATAACACTAATAACACAAACAGAATCTTTTTCAGGAAAAAATATTAGATAAATGTATATGTACTCTTTTGAGCTATGCAAGGCAATGTGCCCTCTGAATTCATCACTAGTTCCTATCTGTTGACACTATCAGCCAGGAGTTTGCATTCTTCTAACTAAAGGGAACACGTGTCTTAAAAGGTTCTAAGAATTTTATTGAAGTAAATACACAAGGAAGAATTTTTAATCATTTGCCATAGAAAGGGGATGGCACTTTAGAGAGATTTAGTAGCTTTAACAGTACATCCTGCACTAATGTATGCGCAGCCTGTAAGCGAGGAGGTTATCTTTATGCTCCTGCTAATACACTCCATTTCTACTCCTTTGTCCCGCGTATAGTTAAAACAGCCTTCAGTAATCACATTGCTGTCATTTTGTGCTATCTCAAAGTTAAATCATAATGAGCTTTGAGATTGTTAGTTGTTTCTCTCTCTTTTCTTTTCTTTTTCTGCAGAAATGCAGGCTCCTTTTTCATTTTGGACGATCTAAGTCTCCAGGTTTCTATGATTGCCTCTCACGCCTTCTCTCTTATTCTCTTCTCTTCTTTGGCTCAAAAAGCAAACTCATTACCAAAGCAAATGTATGAGCCTCCCACACCAAATCTGAAGGAAAAAGACATCCCATTTAATTCACAGGAGCCATTTCGGAGGCCAGCCACAGTCCACAGCTTCACTGGCCTATAGCACACATCAAGGGTAACCTAACTAAACACAGGACTATCTCTTCTGCTCTGTGGTCTGAACAAAGTCATTGACATGGAAAAGCAGCTACTTCTCCCATTCACAAACAGCTTGTAATTTAAAAATTAAAACGATTATGATAACAACAACAACAAACTTACAAAAGCATTAATATGTGCCAGGCACTCGTCAAAGCACTGTACATGCATTATCTCATTTAATCCTCAAGACAACCCTGTGAGGTAGGTATTCTCATTATATTTATTTTACAGGTGAGTAAAGTGAGGCTCAGAAAGGTTAGAAACTTGAACAAGACCACACAGCAAGCATCAGATACAGATTAAACTTCATATGTTCATGCTCTTGGCTACTACCCTAGACTGCCTGAAAGTAAAGGACAAATATATTATAGAATTGTACACCTGAAACTTATATCATGTTATAAACCAATGTTACCCCAATAAACTTAATTGTAAATAAATAAATAACAAATGTATCTATTAATGGTGTTCTTCTCACTAAAAGTGTTATAGAATCAATTTTGAAACTCTATAACAGGATAATAATAAAAATAATAAGAATAAAAATAGCCCTAGCTGGTTTGACTCAGTGGCTAGAACATCGGCCTGCGGACTGAGGAGTCCCAGGTTCAATTCTGGTCAAGAGCACATGTCAGGATTATGGGCTCAATCCCCAGTAGAGGATATGCAGGAGGCAGCCAATCAATGATTCTCTCTCATCATTGATGTTTCTATCTCTCTCTCCCTCTCCCTTCCTCTTTGAAATCAATAAAAATAAAAAATAAAAGAATAAAAACAATTTATTGAGGGCCTATGTGCCAGATGCATGAGTTATAAAACAACTTTATAGATTTTATTACTCCTCATTTTCCAAACTTAAAACTTAGGTTAAGTAATTTGCCCAAAATCACACTGTTAGTAATTGTCACAGTCAGGAATTGAACTCATGTGCCCTGACTCCTAAATCATCTTGGCATACTTCTCCCTCCTACTTCCATAAATATGAGGAAAATGAGGCACAGAGGGGTGTGGTAGGTTATGTGATAGAAAAGAATGATCTCATTCTTTTCAGAAAGAGTTTTTTGAAAGCTCAGACCAAACTCCTGGTCTTCTGAGTCTCTGTCCTGTGCTTTTCTCATGGTAGCTGCCCCTCCTATGTACCTTTTCAGTGAATGCTGTCCGCCCCCTCCAATCACTCAGGAGCCCAAGTTAGACACCTGAAATCATTCCTAGTTCCTCTATTATGCTCACCACTATACAGCTAATTTGCCTTATGATACACTGAGACTACCACAAACCACTTCTTGAGTCTATACCTTTTGCCTATGGGATAAACTTTAAATTCCTTAATATAGCCATTCAAGCCCTTCATATCTTTTTTTTTTATTAAATCTTTATTGTTCAGATTATTACATTTGTTCCTTTTTTTTCCCCCCCATAACTCCCCTCCTCCCAGTTCCCGCCCCACCCTCCGCCCTCACTCCCCACCCACTGTCCTCATCCATAGGTGCACGATTTTTGTCCAGTCTCTTCCCACATCTCCCACACCCCTTTCCCCCTCAAGAATAGTCAGTCCATTCCCTTTCTATGTCCCTGATTCTATTATAATCAACAGTTCATTCTGTTCATCAGATTATTTATTCACTTGATTCTTAGATTCACTTGTTGATAGATGCATATTTGCTGTTCATAATTTGTATCTTTACCTTTTTCTTCCTCTTCCTCTTCTCAAAGGATATCTTTCAGCATTTCATATAATCCTGCTTTGGTGGTGATGAACTCCTTTAGCTTTTCCTTATCTGTGAAGCTCTTTATCTGACCTTCAATTCTGAATGATAGCTTTGCTGGATAAAGTAATCTTGGTTGTAGGTTCTTGCTATTCATCACTTTGAATATTTCTTGCCACTCCCTTCTGGCCTGCAAAGTTTCTGTTGAGAAATCAGCTGACAGTCGTATGGGTATTCCCTTGTAGGTAACTGAGTTTCTTTCTCTTGCTGTTTTTAAGATTCTCTCTTTATCTTTTGCTCTTGGCATTTTAATTATGATGTGTCTTGGTGTGGTCCTCTTTGGATTCCTTTTGTTTGGGGTTCTCCGCGCTTCTTGGACCTGTAAGTCCATTTCTTTCACCAGGTGGGGGAAGTTTTCTGTCATTATTTCTTCAAATAGGTTTTCAATATCTTGCTCTCTCTCATCTTCTGGCACCCCTATAATTCTGATGTTGGTAAGCTTGAAGCTGTCCCAGAGGCTCCTTACACTATCCTCGCATTTTTGGATTCTTTTTTCAATTTGCTTTTCCAGTTGGATGTTTTTTGCTTCCTCGCATTTCAAATCATTGACTTGATTCTTGCGCTCCTCTGGTCTGCTGTCGGGCGTCTGTATAATATTCGTTATTTCAGTCCGTGTGTGCTTAATTTCTAGTTGGTTCCCCAATATAAGATCGAAGGTCTTATTAGTTTTCGTGTAGATCTCATTAAGTTTATCGGCAGCTTCTAAACAGTTCTTGAGAGACCTTAAAAGTGTGGTTCTGAACTCTATTTCTTCCATTGACAATTTTGTCCTGTTTCTTTGTCTCCGCATTTTGTTATGCTTCCTTGGTGCACCCCCTAGTGGTCTTTGTTCGCAGACTTATAGATAAATCTTGATTGTTGTAGCTAATTCCAGGGAGGGTTTGACCTCCAGGCCAAGTGGCTATGAGAATCAGCTGTGTCAGCAGTGAGAGAACTTCTGTCCTCTAGGGAGAGGTGCTAATCTAGCCTTTGCCTGAGGCTATCCGGCAAATGCCTCTGTGCAGGGCTTGGGCGGGGCGGGTCGCACAGGATCAACAGGGTGGGCCGGAGAGAGCAGTTATGGCGGCTCTCAGTCCTGTCCCAAGGGGCTCTGCCTCTCTGAGTCCCAGCACCCGCTGCAAACCTCGGAGAGAAAGCTGCACTCGCTCTGACCGAAGCCAGACAGTCCCGCTTCTCCCGTTTGAGTCTGGGTCCCTAAAGGCTCGCCCGGATCTGGTGCTCAGAGTCTGCGATTCCCTCCCGATTGAAAACAACAACCGCGCCCTCCGCCGCCAGCCCGCTCCACGCACTCCGCACCTCAGAATTTGACTTCAGCATTGCGCCTCCTCTGAGTGTCCGTGTGCGTTTCTCTTTCCTCCTAGTTGTAGGACTTCCACTCAGCCAGCGTTCCTGTGGTTCTGGGTGATGTCCCTTCCGTTTTTTGGTTTCACTTTTGAAGTAGTTGTTCAAAGCAGCAAACTCTGGCGTTAACCTATGCCGCCATCTTGGTTCCCCTTCATATCTTATTTCAACCTTCTTTGCCATTATTTCATCACCACAGCTAACCCCAAAAGACACACACACACACACACACACACACACACACACACACACACTACATTGCACTGAAGATGCACTTAAGCTACATGAAAGCTATGTTTTATTATATCCATAGTTTTGCAAACTTCTTTTTACAGGCAATACTTTCCCCCAAACTCTCCATTTTTAAACTTCTATACAATCCTTAAAGCCTTTCTTTGCTTACCTGGGCAGTTAGCTACTGCTTCCTTGGTTCTCCATGTCACTTCTATAATATGTATCATACTGTTTTGTTATTTCTAATCAGACTGTAAATTCTGAAAGGGCAAGAATTTTGTCGAAATTTCTTTACATCTTGATCACCTAACATCATGCCTGCTTCATAACTAAAGATTCCATAACTGAAAGTTGAATTAAATTGAATTCTCACACAGCAGTTGGCCCAATTGGTCTAGCTCCCTGTTACTCAAAGTGGGATCCAGAACCAAGGCTCTAGTGACTAGCATTTGAATCTCCCTTTAGCAATCATTTCGATAATCTGGGATATATTTTCCTTTCTTGCATAACCAATATAACTGAGATGAACTCTGTCAGTCTTCTAAAATGTGTGGGAGTTCACAGATATGCAAAATTTTGCAACCAGGTATTATTTCTTTAGACTTGTCCAACATGGAGATACTATATTAAGGTAACTTCCCCACCCCCTTCTTGATTTAAAACACAACAATTCGGGGAAAATCAGAGTTATACTGAAGAAGATAAAGAAAAAAATCAACATTTCTTTTTTAACAATTATAATAGAAATACTCCAAGTTGAAAATTTTAAATGGCATTGGAATTTCAATTAAATCAATAAATACATTAAACATATACAGAGCATATTTCCTCATCAGTTTTCAGACACAGAAGATGAATAGCAGATGGAGTTGATAGTGTTTCACATTTAGAGCTGCTAAGGATCTATGATGTTTTTAATTAGTTTTTATTCCCAATTCTGGGTGGCAGAACCATATGGCTACTTGTTCATTTTAAAGATGAAAAAAAAATAAAGTATGAGAATTAAGTGACTTACTGAAATTACCCAAGCTATCACACCTTCTGGTCATAAAATAGTAGTAATCATTTATTAGGGCTTACTGTGTGACAGACAAGATGCTATGTATTCATATGAATTCTCTCAGTCCTCACATCAGTAGCATGAAATATGTGCTATTCTATTTCCTCAACTGTATGATTTATTTTTTTTACTTTTCCTTTTTTATTGATTTCAGAGAGAGGAAGTGAGAGGGATATATAGATAGAAACATCAATGATGACAGAGATTCATTGATCAGCTGCCTCCTGCATGTGCCTCACTGGAGATCAAGCCTGCAACCCAGGCATGTGCCCTGACCAGGAATCAAACCCTGAATTCCTGGTTCATGTCATGAGTTGATGCTCAATCACTGAGCCATATCGGCTGGGCTCAATTATAATGATTTTGACAATCAATGTTGTGTCATTGTTTGATTGGCAGCAATTTTTCTTTGTTCGTTTACTTAAAGGAATGGTGGCATTTTAGACCTAAAAGAATACAGTGTTAGCCCCATTTTTGTAGGTGAGGAAACTTAAGCGTAGTGAAGTGAAGTGGTTTGTCCACAAACAGCTAGTGAGTTGCAGAGCCAGAATATGAATCCAGGCAGTGTGCCTCTAAGCCCACACACTCAACTATCTATGGTACCCCCCACTAATCGGTATTTTGTATTCACAGCACCTGAGTTGCCAGTATGGTAATGAATGCTCTACATTGGCCCTAGAAGGCAGCAGTCTCTTTGGCTGCCAGAATCACTGGGAGTAATGATGAATGATAAAGGAATGAAAAATTAACCTTTCCTTATCAGATGGCCTTTGACTTCTTTGGGACTCCTTCAGTGATACCAAGCATCTAGAAGTAGGAAAGGCCTGTGGGAAGTGCCCATTCTCCACAGAAATTAGAGTTGGGTTGGGTTGCGGTATCTTCCGGGGGATACCACGTGTCACTTCCACTACCAGTTCTGCGTATCCCTCTTGCAATGTAGCCAAGTGAGAACCCATCTCTGATTAGATCATACTCTGTTTCCTAACATAAAGCCTGACTTTTCTCTAAACTGTGAAAAGCCTTCTAAGGCCATAGTTAAATTTCCATGATTAGTCGGGTTTTAGAAAACAAACTTGGCAAGTCTTACACTTGGCAATAACAAAATAGATATGTATTTTTCATTAATGGGAGTTAGAGAGTGGTTGTGTGCCTGAATTGGAATGTGTCAGCTGCAGAGAGAGAAAAGTGGTTGATTTGGGCAACAGTGTGACTAATTAGGTTTTCTTTTGTAAAGGAATTGGTTTGTATTGATTTATTTATGTCTGATAGAACTCAGCAGTCCTTTCCTGCCCAGGGAAGCCTGCCTGGACTGGTAAGTGATAAGAGGCAGGAAAAGCAGCTCGACCAGCTCTGCTGAATCAGGTGTGCAGGGCCAGCATGACCAGATCACCCTTGCAGGTGTCCATCCCCTGCTTGTCACAGGCCAAGCCTGTGAACTATCCCTGCTGGCGGGGTACGGAAGCCAGAAAACCAGGGTTGCCCTGGAGAATCAATGGAGGGAACTCTGAGCTTCAGAGAGCTTGAGCTTTCCTGATTGAATACCTAAACTAGACAGGGACCCGCCCTATTTTGTGTGCTGGGAAAAGCTCATATTCCCTCTGGAAACAAGACTTTCCTATCGTTCCCATCACAGGTGGAAGAATCTTTCCAGGGACAGAACTCAGCACCAGAGTTAAGGTATCAAAGAACATGCAAGGAAGGCATCCAAGGCAACTTTCAGCATGAATCGTGTTTTTCAAAGAGAATGAGGAGGGCTGCATATCAGATAGGATTTTGTGTCTAATTAGCTGAATGTCTTTTTATTGAACTTCTCTGGGCCAGTGTTTCCTTATTTTGTGACATTTTATACACATATAAAGATGACAGCAGTAAATTTATCATCTCGAGAGCCCATGCAGAGTCATTTTTTCACAAGACACTGATGGTTTTGCACTGAGTTATCCACACTCTTTTGCCCAGAAACCTTTGTCTCAATACACCCCAATTCCAAGACACAGCAGTGTGAAGTTCTACAGCCATAAATAGCATTTATTTCTGTAAAAACAGGCTTTGAGAGATTAGGTGAAGTCACTCATAAGTAGTGGGAATGAGATGTTAACCCAGATCTGTCCAAATCCCAGCCCCACCCCTTTACCAGTCTTTTGCCTGAGGACTGGGGACCTGGGAGGGAGGAGTTCCTAAAACAATGAATTCCCAAGAGAAAATAATGGAGGCCCTGCTTAGGCATGCAACAGAATTTATAGGAAAACTCTGAGACTTTTAGAGTAACTAACAAAGATGGAAAGCATAAAAATTTTAGTGCCAAAGCAGGTGGTAGAACAGGGACAGCTTAAGGAAACTGTTTTTCGAATAGAATGTCCAATGAAGGCCAAGCCTAGGTTGATGTAACCAGAATGGCAGAGCATAGAAGAGAGGCTGGTAGTCCAGGTTCAAGTGAGCACAGAGAGAAGAATTTCAGCCCAAGACTCAGTGAGCATGCTGGGACCCAAACAGACAGGGTTGTCATCTCACTATCTATCTGCGCCTGGCATTTTTTATTTCAAATAAATAAGGATGTGCATTGATTAAGGTTCTTTGGCTGCAAACAACAGAACCTGACTCTAGCTAATTTGAACAACAATAAAAAATTTGGGGAAGGGCATGGGGCAGTTCACACATTTTTTTTTTTTTTTTGATAAGTTGAACCTTAGACCATAGGGAAGTCAGAAAGAAGGGAAGCTTGGGTAATCTCAGTAGCAGGACTTTTGGACAGTCACTTCAGGAAACTCCTCCAACCACTTTTCATCCTTGAGTCAACCTGTTTAAAGTTTAAATACCTGTGTAGAATACCTGATTGGCCTGGCTTTTCATGGTGTGTGTGTGTGTGTGTGTGTGTGTGTGTGTGTGTGTGTGTGCGCGCGCACGTTAGGTCTTAAAAGATTACTGTAATCACTTATTAAAAATATTCATCTGTTTCTAAGTTATGTCAGCAATTTTTATGCAAACATTCACTAGGGCATCTTTCCCATTGCTCCCAAGATTTTGTCTCTGCTGCTGTAAGCATAGATGGCTTCCCTCCCTTCTGTCTTTTATAGGCCATGATAGAATTTCCCGAATTCTGGCAGTTTTTGTATTTCCAGAAGTAAGTGGAACACCTTTTCCTGTCATGGTTATTTTCATCCATACATCTGGTGGAAGAATCGAATTTTGACAAGCATGCATGCACATGCTGGGAGGGGACACACCTCAGTTGGAAGTCTCACCAAGAATTGCTTGCAGTGTAGTTGTTACCAGTAGGAGTGAAGGATCAGGTCAGGAAAAATCAGTGGACATCCACTCCAGGGTCCCAGACTAGCCATTCTACAACAAGACTTAGAGGACAGATCTTGTGCCTTTCCAGGAGCTATACTAGGGAAGTTTCAAGGCGCTAGAAGCTATGCAGAGCTGAAAGAAACCCATGCAAGAGAGTAAGTGTACAGGAATGGGAGGGACTTTAAGAATCAGATACTGTTTTTAGAGGACAACTGGTAGACATCAGGCCTGGACAATGTGACAAAATTTCACCTCAGTCAGAAGTGTCTACAATATTTCTTGCTATGGTGGAACCCAGAACCTGGGTTAGCCAGCCTGGTGCTTCCAGAGACAGAGAGAGTAAGATGTGAGCTGTTTAGAAGTTGGGTAATAGTAGGTCTTGCCAATGACAATATAGAGAAACAATTAGTTCTGCCCATAGGGAGAAGGTGGGCCAGAGCCAAGCAGGACAGGAATTACCTCTGGGAGCTCCTGGTTGTGCACCACTGCACACTAACAGATACACACACACCACCTTTGGGGTAAAACCAGGGAAATAGATGCTATAGCTTCATGGACTTAATTTAGTGTCCTTGGCTTTCAAATTCTCCTCCCTCACGCTTCCTTTATACAATAGCAAATTCGTTCACAGTGTGCTACACTTTTGCATTTTAAAAATTTTATTCAATTGTGGAATAGAATATTTTATTGCTAATATGTAATGAAAAGAGCATTTCATTTGGTGTCAGAGGACGTATGTCAATGAATCTAGGCTGATCTTCTTTTCAGGCTCCATTACTGTAGGGTGATGCTCATGGTGAGGAACAGTGTCCATTCATCTTTCCCTCTCCTGGCCACTCCCCTCCTCCAGGTGCAGTGCTCCCCCTACGCTGCTCTACCTTATAACTAAATTGCATCCATCTTTCAGGTCCAGCCTAAATGTGGGCAGTGTGGCATAGAGCAAAGTATATAATTGCATCAATTTAAACCCCAGCTCTACCACTAATGAACTGCAAAACCTTACTTTACCTCTCTGATGCCTGTTTCATGATCTATAAAATGGAGATAATTGTACCTCTCTTTCAAGAAGTCCATGAAATCATTTATGTAGAAAGAAATGCCCATAGTAGACACCAGATGGCTATCATTACCTCTCCCACAAAGCCTTCCCTGCCCAACCCTTTCTAGTGATCTCTCCTTAGTGCTCTGGGCTACTAAAATGTCACCTTTATTTTAACACCTATATCAAAAAATTTCCCCCAGAGTACTGTTTAAAAAGCTTATTTGACAATGTACAATCCTTTTCCAGGAAATGTCCTGGTAACTAAACTCTCACATCACCATCAAATCCTATGACTTAGCTGCATGAGTAAGATGTTCAGGAAGACCATTCTGAATAAGAAGTTTATAACTAAATAGTAAAATACCCAAATCTTTGCTTTTTCTTTTTCCAATTTAACCCCAAAAGATTCTTCATGCAGATATGCTCTAAGTTTCTGAAACTTGGAACAGCACATATTTTCTTACTACCCACACTTAGTCACTTTTCTTTTCCTGCTATTAGTCCTGTCTGCACCATCCACAGCCTGGCAGTCCTGTGTCCTAGTTGTGCATCTCACCCTCCGTGTTTCAGTTGTGCTCAGGATTGGGATTCCTTAACCTAGGAAAAATGCCGAAGTGGGTGGAAATAAGAGGCAGGCTTTGTTAGAAACACTGCCCACTCCTCCCTTTCACACCTCCCCAGGCACCATAGCCTCTAAGGAGTTACTGAATTTGAGTCTCATTTCATCCAATTTCATCAAAAGTCCAGTAACAGATGCTTCGTTCGAGTAAAAATGCAAAGAGTGAGAAGTTTAGAGCCCTAATATCAATTCAGCAAGCGCAGATCAGACACAATCTGGCTTTAGTGGAAGAGATGAAAGGGCATGGTTGATGGCTTCCCTGGGTGAGAGGGAAATGAAGTCTGAAGGCTGTTTCTGCTGAGTGTGCTTATTGTCAGATGTCTGGAAACAGATGCCTAAAAATTGAGCAAGATCAAAGACTCATCAAAGTATCATTCATCAAAGTTGGAACTTCATGCAGTCTATGTTAGAAACCATGTCCTCTATCCACACTCAGGAGAATCTGCACAAGTAGAGACAGTCTTTGTTCCTGCTAATTGGTGTAAATAAGATAATAACCAAAATGGGGAGGGGAGAAAAAGATGAATGCCAGGAAAATCAGGGTCTCTGAGAGCTCTGTGGTCTTTTGAAACTCGTAAGAAAATCTCTATCTCCTTCATCCGTCTTTCCCTAGGAAGGCTCTAGCTACTACCAAAAATTGGTGTATAGTTCTTAGTATTCATAAAAAGGTAACACATTGAATGCCGGCAATGGCTTCATACAATGTACAAGTAGATCCAATCTCTATTCTTGGGCTCACATTCAGAAGAGATAAACCACTGGGGTATAAATGAGACTAGACATGAAGGTTCTCAAGAGAAGTATGTGCATGTGTATTTACATATGTTTTCTCAGTTTCTCCACCAAACAGCAGGACAGCAGTGGACCCTGCTCCCAAGAGAGTGCCCTGCCTGTATTAGGTACTCCAAGAACTGGAAGAAGAGAGATTGCAACTTGTTGTAGCTACTTTTGAATACTAAATGAAAACTGAGGGAGTTGGCCCTAGTCACAGATGATAGACAGGCAAAAAGGAAATGCCAGAGGCTACATTGGCCCATGATGAAGGACAAAACCATGACTGGCAGACAAACTTCCCACTGCATTTTCTTGGGAAGCAGAATGCATGCTATGAAGAATCAGGTTGGATACAGACTCCATATTGCAATTAAGGTTCATGACTTTCTCCACATGGTTTCCAAGGCCAAGTCCCAAGTGGAAAGGAACAATGGATGAAATGTTTCTTCCTAAAAGATCTCAGTGAAACAATAGATGATGATTTTACATATTCAAGGCTATGATCCCAGATGTACTTTCCAAAAAGCACAGAAAAATAGGAGTCATTTTGAACACTGTCAAACACTGTGATGGCCAGACAAATCTTGTCTTAATCGCATTTAAGAAATGAGATGCTTCTTTACAGTGTGGCTTCCCAATATTTTTCGTAGAACAAAACCAAACGTTGCAGAATTTGAAAGAACCAAAAACCATAGAGTCCAATTAAATTTTCAAGTGAGAACTGAGTTCTCTCAAATGAGAGAACTCAGGAAACTGAATTATTTCCTACTATATTTGGGGCTTGGCTACAATTAGCCTTGCTCTTCCCTATGGTTTCCGACCCTCTTTCCGGAAGTAACAGATGAATGCAAAATTAGGATGCCATCTTACTGAGAGGGCAGTTACACTAGGAAGACTGTTCCAGGGAGATAAACCCTGTGGGAAAGAAATCCACACACTTCGGTGACAACAGTGGGAAATGTTCTCAGCAGACTGGCTACACGGCCACCACTGGGAGTGTGGTGGAGGATGTCACTGCCTGTCAGACACACAGCTTTTACTTCGGTTTCTTAGGAAAATAGTACATGCCCTTTCTGCTTCCCACTGAGAGTGAATTACTCCTGCCTGCGCTCAAGCAGAGAGAGAGGCTGACTGGGCTGGGAGCACTCAGCTACAGCCTATTAAACTGAAGTTGCCTTTAAAGTTGGTTAATGACAAGAAAACTCTGTTTTTCCATCTATCCATATATCCAAGCTCAGATACAAGAGAAAAAAGTCTGTGCAGAAAAATGCCCTCATTTTATAAATTTGAATATGTTACTGACTTGACATCTAAAAACTTTTATTAAAGACATTCAGATAAAAATGTAACTTGAAAATTATTAAATCTTATTCTATGATAATTCAAATGCATGCACACTTGTTCATCCACAAATAAAATGACTTTCCTGGAGGTCAAGCTGTGTACAGCTCAGGTAGGCAAAAGAGGCAGCCTACCTTCCCTCCCACTCTATATCATTATCATTGGGGCTTAGCATTTACACAGCACTGCATTGTGGCTGTTCTTTATAAACATTTCTATCAACTGGCCCTCAGCAGTAACCTTCTTTTAGAGGTCAAGTCAGGGAATGGCAGTTTGTAAATGAGACACATAGAAGCCAAGTATTTGCCCAGCATCTCAATTCAAGAAACACTATATGAGTATATGTCTTTTAAGCAAGAACTGAAAATAAGGTATATAGCCTCATATTAATCATTTAGGTCATTTCCACTAGAACAATTTTCAGGCCAAACTTGTAGCAATTTTATTACTCATTTCCTGGTATTTTTCTCTTTATTCACTATTACAATTCAGTAGGTGCTTCTAAGATGAATTTCCTCATATGAAATACCATTAATATAAAAAGACTACATCAGTCTTACAAAGCCTGGTTTTGTTCTTTATGTGTTTTAATATTCAAAGACCATATCTATTTCTTAATTGTCCAAGTCAATTTTCCTTCTTATTGCTGTCCTAATTTTAACCATTGCTTAATAATTTTAGATAAATAAGAGTTGGTAATTGTATATGTTCCTCTCACAGTTTTAAAAGACAAAGGAACAATTGTAACTTTCAATAATTTAATATTCGCCTTTAATGGAAAGTAGTAACTGTAAAGAAAATGCAAAGAAAATTCAACATCACGTGTCATGATTTGTCAACTGTAGAGCACCATCCGAATGTTGTAGGTGCTGATGATGAAGGAAATGAGGAGGAGTAGCAGGAGGGGAAAGAGACAGCTCTCATTTCCACAGAGAAGGACTAAGCTTCACTTCTGGTTCTTAATTCCAATCATATAGGTGATACCAAACTGGTTTTGAAAATGTTAGAGGTAGAGCATGGCTGAGGGCCTGGTCTGGAAGTCTATGCTTCTGAATAGAGATAAACTGACCATATAACATACGGATTTTGATGGAATGACAGGATCTCAGTCATTTATCTAGTATTTGATCTTGGAACTTGTCAAATGGCAGAAACTCAAAATGTCATAAAATCTAATGGGAAATAACCTGGGACTAACTTGCTCTTTTCTCGAGCAAAAGACACAGAACATCTGGTTCCTTTTCAGAATAAGAACATCCAATGACCTGCAGTGATCTTAGCCAGGCACAAAATGTGAACATTTTGAACTCAGATTGTAACCCATTAAAGATTTCCTATCTGAAATTCTGCAGCAACCATGAAAATAAGCCAGTAATGGTGAACCTTTTGAGCTCAGCGTATCAGCATTTTGAAAAACCCTAACTTAACTCTGGTGCCATGTCACATATAGAAATTTTTTGATATTTGCAACCATAGTAAAACAAAGACTTATATTTTTGATATTTATTTTATATATTTAAATGCCATTTAACAAAGAAAAATCAACCCAATAAATGAGTTCGTGTGTCACCTCTGACACGCGTGTCATAGGTTTGCCATCACTGAAATAAGCACTAACTCATGTACTTTGGGCCTAAAGAAAACCAGATAATAAGCTGCAAATAGCTAACTCTACTTTCTTTCTTTGTGCTATTCCCATGAGTATCTATACAGATAGACAGTCCATAAGTGTCATGCAAAAAGCACCTTCACTCCATTCAGATGTCCTCCTTTCTGGGGCAACATCCATATCACCATTACCTACAAGCATTTATTTCCTTAACTCATGCTGCTGCTTCCCTTCTACACACACTCTCACCCCACCCCAATTTTTTAAATCTAACTCATGTCAGTGACTGAATAACTGGTTAAATGGTTAACCAGCCACTGCTGACACATGGTAGTAAGGCTGTGTAGTGTGGTGAAAGAGCCATAGACCCCAGTCAGACTCCCTGGGTTCAAATCTCAACTTTGCCATTTTCTAGCTACTTGACCTTGGGAAGTGACTGAAATTCTCTTTGTCTCAGCTTCCTTCTGTGTAAAAATTTCCTGCCCCACAAGCTGACATAAGGAGTGAATATATATAAAGTGTGCAGAGTAGCACTCAGCATACAGTAAGTGTTACACGAGTCTAAGATGTTGTTTATTATTAAGGACAAATGTTGAACAACTTCACTGATGTCCCATTTCTGAAAAATACTCAGCTGCCTTTCTCTCTGGATAGGTAGGCAGCTCTCTGGACACCCTGTGCCCCTGACAAGTCTCTGACCCTACTTGTACACAACAGATAGGACCACAGCCACCAAGCTAGTGCGAGCACTCCCTGGACTTCATTCATCTAGCAGCACTCCTACGTCTCTTAATCAATCCCTCTGGTCACCACTGCTCACAGGTGTCCTTGGAATTGGTAGAGATTTGAGTGAAATTTCCTTGGGCAATGAAGAAATAAGATTGCTAATGTTAGTAAGAGGACTAAAGCAAATTCTCTTGTCTATCTCCTGTCCAAATACTCCAGAATGTAAACACCCTAGAACTCCAACAGCTCTCTGTCCAGGAGTACTTTCCCTCCAGCATCATCCATTCCACGATTATGCATAGACATGCTGCCCCTCTCCTCCTCTGCAGAAATGTCTATTCAGTTCTCTAGCCAGACCCTGCTGATTATTCAGAAGATGGATCTCAACTATCCCCATTAAGGCTTCTTCCCTCTTTGAAAAGCCTGAAACAGGCCCACTTCTCCCCAACACTTCCTGCAGGTAAAATTTTAAAGCCATGTAGGAGCAGGGAGGAAACAGAGGCCAGAGGAGACACTATGTTACACAAGCAGAATTCTCATTTCACCTTACATTTCTGACCAGCCTATTTCTGAGGATGCTCACATCACATTTGCTGCTTGTGCTCTTTCCTTAAAAGGAGCCAGAAGGAAGATAGAGGCTAGGAATGGTAAACATGGCAGGTCCAATCTGAAACTGATTTTGGATGACAATTTCTTAAAGCAAAGTTTGGAGAGCAGATACCAACCAACATGCAAAGTGCTAGCCATTTTCCACTTATGGAAAATTGAATAACAGTCTGTAGAGCTTGTTAATAATCAGCTACCTATCCTGTAATACAGGATATACTATATACTACCATGAGAAGGAAGTAGCAAGTAAGTGCTTTTTAAAATGAGATCTTGGGACCCTCCAGGATCTACAAAGTACCTCATTATATATATTTTTTAAGTTTTGTGACTTTATGGTAGTTACATCTCTAAAAAAGTAATGTAAGCATTTCTATAGACTTAATATCTGCCTCTCCAAAATTCATATGTTGAAAACTAATCCCTAATGTGATGGTGCTTGAAGGTGGGGTCTTTTGGATGTGATTAAGTCATGAGGGTGGAGACCTCATAAATGGGATTAGTGTCTTTTATAAAAGATCTCACAGAACTCCCTTGCCCCTTCTGCCAAGTGAGGACACAGCAACAAGAATACAGCCCTTACCAGACATTATTAAATCTACCACTGCCTTGATCTTGGACTTCTCAACCTCCAGAACTATGAGAAATAAATGTTTGCTGTTTATAAGCCACTTAATTTGTGGTGTTTTGTTATAGTAGCCTAACTGGACTAAGATAAGCATATTCTAGATCACGGGCTGCTGAAGGCTCAAACTCCACGAAAGATTGAGGAATCCATAAAAACAATTCACTCTTGAACAAAATATGGCAAAATGTATAAATAAATTCAAGGCTGCCCTGACCGGTTTGGCTCAGTGGATAGAGCATCGGCCTGTGGAGTGAAGGGTCCAAGGTTCGATTCCGGTCAAGGGCATGTGCCTTGGTTGCGGGCACATCCCCAGTGGGGGGTGTGCAGGAGGCAGCTGATCGATGTTTCTCTCTCGTCGATGTTTCTAACTCTCTATCCCTCTCCCTTCCTCTCTGTAAAAAATCAATAAAATATATTTTTTAAAAAATAAATAAATTCAAAGCTAGCAGATACAGATAAGCCAAGTGCAAGCCAAAATAAAAGTATCTTTGAATTTGGTTCTCTCCATTTTTCCATGAAAATTCTCAATTTTATTTTAAAAAGTATTACCTCCCAAAGCCCTATTTATAATTTTTATGGGGAAGGCATTTTTTCCAGACTCATGATCAACTTAGGTGATTTCAAGAAGAACAGTTTCCACAGCCCTGCCTTATTAATCCATTGGGCTGAACAGAGGATGATAACACAGTCTCTAGTACTAGTTCCACCTCTAACTTATGTTACGATCTCTCCAAGATTCAGTTTCCCACTTGTTAAATGGAGATGATAAGTCTAAATGAAATGGAGATGATGATTCTAAATAAAGACTCTTTGTAAACTTAGAATATCTTAAAGTATTCTAAGATAATGAATGTATTGTTCCAAGTGGCACATACACTTAGTGAAAAGGCTACAAGGGCAAATACCCAACTAACTTTTTGTACTTAATTCTGGTTTGAGGTTTCCCAGTTCTTGATCCTATAAATTATTTTAGTGAAAAATACATTCCTCTCTTCTTCTTGAATCCTTATAAATAATGGGAGATTTTTACTGAGTTGTCAGGGGAGAAGAACATCTATCCCCACACAAACATTCTGCAGAACTGAAAACTTAGGCCAACAAAAAGAGAGATATCTAGGTTATAAACTGCATTAAGAAACAGAACAAAAGAAAAGATCATTTCTTTCATCACAACCTCCATAATAAACCTCTTCTGTTCCATTTGTTAATTGGCTCAGCCATTTGTTCAACAAATATTGATGGCAATTACAATCACGGGCACTATTCTTGACCCCAGATGCCCAGCAGTGACAAACCCAGGCCCTGCTCTCATTGAGGTCACATTCCAGCTGTGGGAGGGGCTAGGAATGAGCCATAAACAAACATGCCAGGTGGTAAACAGAAAAATGAAGCAGGGCTTAGGGAGCAGAGCATGGTGGAGGGAGGGGGTATTAGGGTGGTTATTATGCCTTTCTGGTTAAGTGACATTGTTGCTGAGGCTTAAGCAGAGCAAGGCAGCAAGTCATTCAGATATAAGAAGGCAGCATATCCCACACAGAGGGGACAGTAATGAAATTCTGGAAGCCAGAGGGTAGTTGGCATGTTCTAGGAAGAGCCAACAGGTCAGTGTGTCTGAAGCAGTGGGAGCAAGTGGGACAGTCATGACCCATAAGGTCAGGGAGGTGACAGAGGGACCGATGGTGTAAAGTCTTGCAGGCCATGGTAAGGATTCTGCATTCTACTCCCAGTGAGAAAAGAAGAGATGATAGGTTTTAGTGTGAAGGAGTGACATGATCTGATTTATATTTTTAGAAGATTCCTCTGTGGAATATACACTGGGGTAGAGGAGCAAGGGTAAAAACAGGGAGAACAATTAGGAGGCTGCTGCAGCTGTCCAAATGAGATGATGATGGCCAGCATTCGTGTGGTAGCAGGGGAAGTGGGAGAAGTGAGAACTCTGATTATGTTGTAAAGATACTGTCTCTGGGAGTTGCTAATGGACTAGCTGTGCAGCAAGTGAGATAGAGGGTCAAAGACAACTACATCCACTGGGAGAATGGTGATGCCATTGTCAGAGAGGGGGGGAGCCTATGAGAGGAACACATTTTGTGGGAGGAAAGAGAATCAAGATTTGTTTTGGGCATGGTAAGTTTGAGCTGCCTGTTAGAAATTTAAGTGGAGATGTTAAGGCTATTGAATATGAAAGATTTAGTATTCCCGTCTGTAAAATGTTTAGGAGAAGGATTTAGGCTGAAAATAGAAATGTAGGAGTCATTAGGGGAAAGACTGGATGGGTAAGGTTGCCAGACTTAGAAAATAAAATTATAGGACTGAAAAATTATTGGTTGTCTACCTGAAATTCACATTTCATTGGAAATCTTGTATTTTACCTGTCTGCTCTGCGGATGAGGCTTCCAGGATCACACAGGAAGTAAGATAGTGTGAACAGAACAGGGAGAAGAGACCCCTCTAGAGGACTGAGTCCTGGGGCAGTGCAATGTTGAGAGGGCAGAAAGAGGAGTAGGAGTTAGCAGAGGAGCTAGGAGGAAAACCAGGAAGCACAGTGTTTTAAAAACCAAGAGAAGAAAGTGTTATAAGAAGGAAGGGGTGATTGACTTCTGTCTGTTGCTAGATTTGACATTAAAGGCAGGTGGCAGGGAGGAAGGAAAGTGTGATTTGAGTGGGATCAAGAAAAAAATGGAAGAAGAGAAACTAGAGAGAACAAGAACATAGGCAATACTTTTTTAGTTTTATTGTAATAGGGAGTATATAAGTAGCTGGAGGGTAATTTGGGGTCAAAGGATGTGTTGATTTTTTAAAGATGTAATAGTGGTCAGCAGGTGGGGCAGGTGACGGAACCAGCATCCTTCCCCCATACACTTGACACTGAGAAGCGGGTGCTCTCCTGGTATGTAAACACGGAGTGGTGGCAGACAGGCTAGTCTGGGAGAACCACAGCAGGTCCTCGACCAGGAGTGTCCGGGATGTACACAGTGTGACACCAAGTTTGACTTAATCCCCAGGAAGCACCACGGTCTCCAGGGTGGGAAGCCCTGCTACATATAAATCCCTTGCCCTGGGGTCTTGGGTGGACCCGGGTAGACCAAGGTTACTACTACTTGTGACTTCTGAAAAATTAGAGAGCTCTGAAACTATGATTTGTTGTCTTTTTAGCAATCAGAGATCTTGTTTCTGGATAGACACAGGTATTACGGAACTGAAATTGCATATATTTCTACTGCTCAGATGCTTCTGGCTCCAAAGAGGTAACTAAGATCCCAGACATGTCCTCACAGTATTCAGTGGCAGAGGCAGAGGATGTGACCCAGATGAAGAATGCAGCTGAGGGAGAACTGGAGTCCAACAGGGACAGTCAGCTGCCATTTACAGGGCAGCCAAGTGCCTCTGAGAATCATGAGAACAGAAACTCCAGCAGCGTGAGTCTACTGGCCTGGACTGACAGGGCCAATCTGCCACAAACACAGGCCCCTCTATCCTCATCGGTGACGAATCCTATTAGTGTGAGAAGTACAATTTAAGAATTTGGAGAAGCAGAGGTGTTCATATTCCTTAGGCAATATGTGCACAGTTTATTAATGCTCTAAATAGTTTCAGATTTAAGAACTTGTGTATTATCTTTCTGGTATTTTCTTGGGAGTGGGAGAGTAAGCTATCCCACTCTAAACCAATTTTAATTTTATCTATACCAAAACTATATAATTTCCTGTGTTAACTAGAAGTTTGTTAACTTCAACACTCATTTTATTAATTCTTCCATGAAACCTGGTAATAGTTCTGGTTGTGCTTTTTTTTCTTTTTGCTTTTTTTTTGAGTCTACCTAATTTTAAATATAGTAGCTTTAGTATATTTTACAGAATGTCTATTTACTATACCACTAATTTGGAGCTTTGAAAAAAATGTTTTATCCTTTACTGAGAGAAAAGAGCCAGCTTCATGCTTTTTACCTTTTGACAGTATGTTCCCTTAGTAAAATGACCGTATATCAATTTGTTTATGTAGTTTATTATTAACAACTATATTGAAAAAATTTAAAAGATGCACTAGTATGTTCACCATAATAATCAAGCAAGGAGGCGGAAACCAATCATGCAGGAGACAGAGTGTAAAATTGCAGCTGGGCCCTGGCTCAGTTGGTTGGACTGTCTTCCTATAAACCTAAAGGTGACAGGTTCGATTCCCACTCAGAGCACATGCCTAGGTTGTGGTTTGATCCCTGCCATGGTGCCTACCAGAGGCAACCAGTTGATGTTTTTCTCCCACATCAATTTTTCTCTCTCTCTCTCTTTCCTGCTCCCTCCCCCCTCTCTCAAACAAATAATTTTTTTATTACAGCAGTGCTGTCTTTGAGTAATTGAGGTTGGGGGATGTGCAGAGTCGAGCACACAGTGGAAGGAGGTGCAGGGATAGTTCACCTCCTGCATCAACAGCAAGAGCTGCTTTGGGGGACAGGTGCGGCTGGGTTCTGTGTTTTGATGATGAGATCATGAGAAATTTCTCCTCCGATTGCTTATGTCCTCTCAGTGAGATGTTAGGACATGAGCTGAGAGTGAAGAGTAGGGAGGGGTGGTGGAGGTTGGAGGGGAGAGGAGAAGGTATGAGATGATGATCTAGTGGGGGAAGAGGGAATGGGTTGACAAGGGAAATGCTGCAAGACTGGCTGACCACACAGTGCATTTGAGCTTTGTGGTAATTAATTCAGAGTAGGGTGATAGAGAAATAAAGGGGCAAGGGAGTTAAGGAGAGAGCATGAGAGGAGATAATGATCAGTGCAAAGCTGATAGGATCAAAAGTGAGATGCAAGAGCTATTAGAGCACACATCTAGAAGGAATAAGCTGGAAAAATAGGAGATGGTGGTGGGCTATCAGAATGCTTGAGGTTGAGATTTTTTAAAAAATATATTTTTATTGATTTCAGAGAGGAAGGGAGAGGGAGATAGAAACATCAATAATGAGAGAGATGATTGATTGGCTGCCTCCTGCACACCCCCCACTGGGGATCTAGCCTGCAACCCAGGCATGTGCCCTGACCAGGAGTCAAACCATGACCTCCTAGTTCATAGATCAATACTCAATCACTGAGCCAAGCCAGCTTGGCTTGAGGTTGAGATTTTTAAGGGTGTATATTTTCATAAACATTCTCATTGTCTGCCATTGTTTCCAAGATTCAATAAAAATGTTTGATATTGCCTAAGAATCTATATATATAGAAGGCTAATATGTAAAGTGTCCCCTTAGGAGTTCGACTGGCAGACCGGGAGTTCGATCACTCCCTATGAAGTGCGCTGACCACCAGGGGGTGGCGTGGAATGAAGGAAGACCCCGGCCAACAGCCAGCAGCTGGGGAAGGAAGGCCCCAGCCAGCAGCCAGTAGGCCCTGATTGGCCCTGGTCACCAGCCAGACCTAGGGATCCTACCCGTGCAGGTATTTCATGCACAGGGCCTCTAGTACTACATAAATGTCAATAAATGTGATTCAGAAAGTCTCACCTCCCTCCCTCCATTCTCCCTCATAATTCTGAAATGGAATATTACTGCTCAATTTTGAATTTAACTGAAACAGGCTAAGAGCAATGCCTGATAAAAGAGCATCTTTCCATCACACAGAAGATACAGAGAAAACGCAAAAAGAGCATGTTTCTGGGAGAAGCTGAGAGGAAGAACACAAGAAATAGTTGTCCCTAACATTTAAGCAAGCCTGGTGCTGGTGTTTTTAGATCAATGTGACTGATAAATAATAGAAGATTCCCTGTAGAGGACTAATCCAAGTGAAAAATAACCAAATGAAAAGAGAGGTTTGTGTTAGTAATTGCAACAAAAAAGAAAAGGCTGAGCTATTTTGAAATCAATGATATTAAATGATGATTTTTCATTCATAATATTGCACCCTTCCCAATTAAGTTACTTTCAACTTCTCTCTCTCTCTCTCTCTCTCTCTCTCTCTCTCTCTCTCTCTCTCTCTCTCTCTCTCTCCTCTCCCTCTTTACTTATGAATTTATGTCTCTGTGTCTTTGTCCAAGTAAACTGAGGCCCTACCTGTTCAAGTATTTTTTTTAATCCTCACACAAGGATATTTTTCCATTCATTTTTAGACAGAGTGAACGGGAGGGGAAGAGAGAGAGAGAGAGAGAGAGAGAGAGAGAGAGAGAGAGAGAGAAACTTCAATGTGAGAGACACATCGATTGGTTGCCTCCCGCACATGCCCTGACTAGGTCTGGGGATTGAGCCTGCAGTCAAGATACAAGCCCTTAATCAGAATCAAACCCAGGACCCTTCACTCTTCAGGCCAACACTCTATCTACTTGAGCCCAAACCGACTAGGGCTCAAGTCATTTTTTATAATAGTACGGTTTAATCCTGAAATGCTCTTTTATTTAGAAAATTATTTGTCTGTGTTTCAAAACCTTTCTATTTTCCTTCTCATTCAAACATTTCAGCAAAATTTTCTCCTCCACGTGTGGCCTTTATAAGTAGTGGAGTATTTCTTGGAGAAGGGGGTGGGGCAGAGATTACTGTGCTTTTCTCTGGGAGTGATTTGGTTTAAAAAGTGGAAAAAAAGTCCTAGCCAGTTTGGCTCAGTGGATAGAGCGTTGGCCTGCAGACTGAAGGGTCCTGGGTTCAATTCTGGTCAAGGGCACATGCCTGGGTTGTGGGCTTGATCCCCAGTGTGGGGCGTACAGGAGGCAGCCGACCCATGATTCTCTCTCATCATTGATGTTTCTGTCTCTCTCCCTCTCCCTTCCTCTCTGAAATCAATAAAAATATATATGTTTTTAAAAGTGGAAAAAAACTTTTACATTAACAATTAAACATTTTGGCATTCATATTTAGCAGGAAAAAAGCAAGTGGTTAATAATAAACCTATAAAAGATGTTCAATATCACTTGAATGCATTTATTTAACTCATAGAGTACTTATTATGTATCAGGCACTGCTCTAAGCACCAGCTACCATTCTAAATCTTTATAAATATTAACACAATTAAATCCAACTATAATCTTACTTGGCAGGTACTATTATTTTTCCCCGTTTTCAATGGGAAGCTGAGTCACAGGGAAGTATATAACTTCCGAAGGTGACACAGCTAGGAAGCAGCATAGCCAGGCAGCTGGGCTCCAGGCCACGCTTTTGGACACAGTGCCGTGCAGTTTTGCCAGGGAAATGCAAATTCAAACAAGATACTATTTTCTACCCAGCAGATTGGCAAGACAATTTTAAATACTGGTAAGGATACAGGCAAATGAACACTTAAATATTGTTACACCCTTTTTACAAGGCAATCTGGCAGTATACACTAAAATTTGAAGTACACAAAACCCGCTACATAACATTCTAGTTGGAGGATTCTGGCCTATGAAAATAAAAGCATCAGTGCATAAGGATATACATGAAATTGCAGCATTGTTTATGGTGCTATCAGAACTAGAAACAGCACAAATATCCATCACAGGAGCAATGGTTGAGTAAATTATGTTACATCCATACTACAGAATATTATGCAGCCATTATATGAGATAAATCTATATCTATTAATCCAGAGAAAGTTGAAATGTTGCAATAATGCGTGAAGTATGATCCCCATTTTTTAAATATATTTTTATTGACTGCAGAGAGGAGGGGAGAGGGAGAGAGAGATAGAAACATCAATGGTGGCCTGGCTGGAATGGCTCAGTGGTTGATCTTCGACTTATGTATGAACCAGGAGATCACAGGTTCCATTCCCGCTCAGGGCACATGCACAGGTTGCAGGCTTGATCCCCAGGGGTGGGTATGCAAGAGGCAGCCGATCAAATGAGTCTCATCATTGATGTTTCTATCTCTCTCTTCCTCTCTAAAATCAATTAAAAAATATATTTTAAAAATATCAATGATGAGAGAGTTATTGACTGGCTGCCTCCTGCACACCCCTACTGGGGATTGAGTCAGCAACCCAGGTGTGTGCCCTGACTGGGAGTGGAACTGTGATCTCCTGGTTCATAGGTTGATGCTCAACCACTGACCAACACTGGCAAGGTGATCCCAACTTTTTGGTAAATGTTTTTATGAGCATATTTAACAGTTACTCCAGAAACTAGGATAGGACAGAGGAAATTATAACTTTTTCTATATGTTCTTTTGAATTGTTTCACTTTTTATACAAGCTTATATTGCCTCTGCAATTTAAAACTCCAATTAAGTTAAAAATCATTATCAATGTAATTGTAATAATCAGCCTAGAAAATATGTTTTAGACCTTCAGCTTCGTATAAAAATTATATATAGCTTTCAAATCAGATATGAAAGACTCAGATTTATATTTAGGAATGTCTTTTATGTATAGGCATTATAATTTATAGTTCTCAGCAATTATAGAATAAACATTCATTTTGTTCATGGACATTTTGGCAACAGAAAGCAGAGGAAATCATTTGCTTATTCTTTGTCTAATAGTACAACTAGGCAGTGGACAGTAATATCATTTTTTAAAGTCTGTGTAAGATCTACAATCTGTTTCTATTCCTTCAGTTTCATACTCAAATGGAGAAAGAATCCACATTCAGGAGAGAAATGGAGGGGTTTGTAGTGTTGAAAGGTTTAAAAATGCCTTTCTTTTCTGATAAAGAGGATTAGACAGACATTTCTTGGGCTTGACGTCTTCTCCCTATGCTCACACTGTGCAAGGCTCAGAGAGGTAAAGCTAAAACCTGAAATAGTGGCTGGAAATGTTGGTGGGGGCATGGGGACAACGACAGGAGCCTGCAGCGTCATCTGATTTCTGGTTGTGTTAACCATAGGTCCTTCCTGGCGAAACTTAAAGTGCTGCTGCCATCTTCAGGAGTTCCCCATTGTCATCTTTGAGTAAAGTTACAGGTAAGTGGGATACAGCCACAAAACCCTCTCCAGGAGTTCTGAATCACAGCTAGAAAACAGACATCCCAGGAGACTGCTAAAATGAAGGCAGTTTCTCAAAAAAAGCATAAGATTATTACTTAGTAAGACAGCTAATTTTTTAATCCTCACCTGACCATATGTTTCCATTCCTTTTTTTAGAGAGAGGGGAAGGAAGAGAGAGAAACCTGCAAACTAGACATGTGCCACCACCAGGGATCAAACCTGCAACCTTTTTGATGTACGGGACGATGCTCCAACCAACTGAGCCACCTTCCTGGGCTGATAAACCAGCTTTTAGTGTGTATGTTATGAAATGGTAAGTTTCTGCAATATGAACTGAGTTAAGATATAAGGTCCAAAAAAGAGTCTGACTGAGCAGCTAAGACTTTCTAAAACGGGGGTGGGCGTGGGGTAAGTTACAGCGGTTTTGGGTGCACTGAGTGGCTCTGAAGCCCTTTGGGTCCGTCTCCCGGAGGACCATATGCTCCATTAAACTCCAACATTAAGTTTAGAGAACATTTGGCCACAAGTAACCTGTGGGCTTCCATTTTTACCCGACTTATTGAGTGATTTGTTCATCATTTCTGAGCCTTCTCTTCTCTGATTGCTTGAGTTATGAATATTGATAGGAAAGGCCAAGTTATCTAACAGACCTCTTAGCACAAAGCTCCACTCTTCTTCCAGAAATAATTCTACTTCATTATGTTGTGGAGAAAATTAATTAAGCCCTAAAAAATAAAAACAAGTCCATTACACTATCTTTCTCCATCATTGTTGGAGGTGTCTGGACCTGGTCTGGGAAATCCATGAGAACAGGAGTTTCCTGGTGGCTCTCAGGGGAACAATGGTCCAATCTTCAAGCCATGAAACCACAGTATTGTCTGCAAATGCTCCTTTGAGCCACCAAAGTTTCCCTATAGCTCATTTCACACTGGTTCTTTGTTTTATTCATCATTTTAAGCAATCTGGCGTTTTCACAGCCAGTTAGAATGCACCTTATAGAGTCCATTTTGTATTCTTGGTTTGCATTATTAAAAGAAAAGAGTAAATCCCTTTCAATTCACCTTTATAAAAGTTCACATCATTTTAGGAGATATCCAAGTTCTCTTCCACCACAAAACTAGCAATTAAAAAATGTATGTTGAAAGAAAGGATTATAGTACATAGCTAGGGCCATAATGGATTTTAAATCATCAGCAGGGCACTTCAGAAACTTTGCTGTATTTGGAAGACTGTCCATATCTGCTGAAATTATGCCTTGGAGTTATTCATTTCTTTGGCAAATACTTTCCAAGGGCCTATTAATATGCTAAGTATTCTGGTAGGCACGTTTCGTATGTTGCCTCTTTGTTCTTCATAATGATTCTGTGAAGATCATATACTCCCATTTAGCAGATGAGGAAATTGAGATAGATAGTTTTAATAACTTGCCTTTGGAGCCAGGATTAGAAGCCAAGTATGCCTTACTCTTATGCCTACACTGTTTGCACAATAGCATCACCAAAGGCGGAAACATCTGAGCACTTTCCTGCCTACTACACTTATGAAACAGTCATTCAATGAACATTTGACTCTTTGCTACAATCAAGGCATTGTGAATGTTATTAATAGAGCAGTAAGAGAAGAAAAATAAGTCAGGCCTAAAATTAGACTATAAAACAAGTAAGTTATAAAAATGGAAAGTCTGACTCAAAGCATATAGAGCTATTTGTGCTCACTGCCACTGGGGGCATCGCTGACTTACAAATGGAAGGAGAACAGAGGAACAGATTATACATCATAACCTTAAAATAATCTTGAGCCCATCCACATGCCACATAGAAAAAAAAATGGTTAAAAATCTAAAACATACCAAAATGCACATAACCACAATTTGACAGCTGGACCAAACTATAGATTACAATTTTCACTTCTACTTTATTTCTATTACATCTGACGAGTCAAGCCTTGAAATCCTTGCAAAATTTACCAGATCTTGTTTTATGTGTAATGTTGTTACTATTTCTGGATCTCAGAGCCTGTAGATTTAATTCAATATTAGGGCAAATCTGGCCATGTTCCATCTCACTGCACTCACTACTGTGTCTGTTCTTCCTCTGGAGGTCTAAATGGGCCCAGACTCTGAAGTTGAACCGTGATGCCTCCATCTCAGCCCAGTGCCCTCAGAAGGCTCTGGTGCCACTACACAGCTGCTTACAGCTTAATGAACCACTGTTTAGTGTGCTGCTAAATGAGGTTGCAAAGAGAGAATCATCTCTAATGGCATCAGCCTTTCACTCGAAGAAAGGAGTTCTTCCCATCACTTATCAGTCTTCACCTGACGGATAAAAATACCACCCCCTCCTGCCATCCCAGACTTTCACATTTGGGTCAACTGTGAACTCTTGAAGGAGCAGATCTGACTCTGCTGCTGACCTGGTTTTTTACGCTAGCAGTCATCATTAATATATTAATGCTAAATTGGAAGGAGAGACGTTGGAGTCCTCAGGCAGAAAGTCAGCCCAAAAGAATGAATATGAATTAGCCAGGACGGGTGGGTCACGCTTAATGCTAATAATGATGAAAACTTTACATTGCCCAAGTGCTCTTTGAGGAGTTCAGAAAAATGCTACCCAGATTCAGCCTAAAAGTAGTGAAATACACTAAAATTAAAAAGGTAAGGAAATCATTTTGATTTCTGTCTTGGGATGTACTCCATACTCAAGGGGACCCTCTACCCTAGAACTGCTAGGGACTTTTGTCTGAGCCCTTTAGTGGAACTATCCCAAATATTATGAGCGTTCAGATTTTCCTATCACCTCAACCTCAATATGTCTAGAATATTATCTGTGGCATCCCCAGCTTCCTCCTAAGCACATTTGATACCTCAACTATCCCAGTGTCTCGGGCTTCAAACAGTAGGATCTTGCTTACCTCTCCCTTGGCCCCTACACTCAATGTCATCAGGTCTTCCTTAGTGAAGTTCATTTCGGAATCCCTCAATCTGCCTTTCCCCTTGTCTAGATTCTCACTGTTGCACTTCTGGTCCTATGCTAACTTGACCTTGAAGGGTAGCAGAATATGCCAACCCGAAATATGTCACTTTGTTATATTGATCATTTTCAGCTAAAGACACTTGAAAAAATCAGCAAATTCAGGGTGATGTTTTCTCTGAGTTACCCTTACCTACCAAAACTAAGATCCTCCAAAACTCCCTTGTCATAAATCCCCTCCCCAAGAGTTTCATCAACCAGGGAAAGTTGACTCATCATCAGAGAGGAGACTGGAAATCAACACTATACCCAGACACCTTGTCACAAACTTATCATTCCTCCCATTTATTCTTCTCAAGGCCTATTCATCTTTCCTAAAAAGCATTTACTCCCCCCGCCTAAAAGGCCTACATTCTCCTCCTTTTTCCCTGTTAAGATGGTATTTAAGCTTGAATTCTAAGCCACCTCGGGGAGTTACTCATTTTTCCCTAGGTATCTCGCATGTATACATGAGGTATACATGCTACCCGGTTTCCGTAGTGTAGTGGTTATCACGTTCGCCTAACATGAGGTATACATGCTAATAAACACCTGGGTTTTTCTCTTGTTAATCTGTCTTTTATTATAAAAATCTTAGCTAAGAACTAAAAAGGGTAGAAGTAAAATTATTTTACTCCCCTACAACCACTAACCAATCTCTTGGCCTTATGGTTTCCTTCATCTTTTCAGCTCAGATTAATTTTTCTAATGTGTCACATTCCCTCATCCAAACCCATCTATAGCTCCCAAGTCTTCAGAGTAAAGTTCTGGCTCAGCCTGGTATTCACACCCTCCACAGTCACTGCATGTAGGGCTTCCACTACTTACCTTCTGTGTTCACATTGCTCCAGTCAAAGCAGCCTCTCTGTCTGTCCCTTTAATAAGACATGCATTTCTGTCTCTGAACTGTTATTCAGGCCATTCTGCCTGCCTCTTCTTTCATATAAATCCTACTTCTTTTCAAAGACTCAGCTTACATGAACCACCACCACCCTCCAAGTAGGCTTCCCCAGTTCATCCTTCTGTGTTCTTTTCATCTCAACACTATTTCCTTATTTATATCACTACTTCCCAAAAGGATTTATGGGCCACTCCTGCAGATTGCTGAATATGTCACTTATTTACCACTTTCCATAATAATAGTAGCTAACACATATACTAGTAGTGCTTACCAATGCCAGGCTCATATATTAACCTACGTATTTGAAACTCACACCGACCCTATCTGACAGGTAATATTAATAGCCCCTTTTTACAGATCAGACACTGTACAACGTGCTCAAGATTACCCACCTAGACAACTGCAGAGCCAGGATTTTGACCCAGGCAGCTAACTCCAGAAACTATGCTTTTTACTATAGTCCAGTAGAAACTTTTTATTATTCTTTAACTTTTTACACCTACTGCTATCTTGCCAGATTCTTTAAGGGTAGTCACTATGACTCATGCCTTATTTCATCCCTTTCAGTAACTAGTATAGAGTTTTACACATAGATAGTTCTTTACAGTTTACTGATCTTATCTGCCTCAAAGTAGTCTTTTTTTTTTTTACTGTCAAAAGTTTTACATATGTCTCCCTTTCCACACTTAACCCCCCCCACCCCCACCCCTTGCCCAGCCATTCCCAACCCAGGCAAGCCCCCACCATCCCAGTGTCTGTGTCCATTGATTATGCTAATATGCATGCATACAAGTCCTTTGGTTGCTCTCTAATCCCCCCGCCCCTGCCATTTGTCTCTGGATCTATTCTTGTTCATCAAATTATGGTGATCATTATATCCCACATATGAGTGAGATCGTGTGATATTTGTCTTTCTCTGACTGGCTTATGTTGCTTAGCATAATGCTCTCCAGTTCCATCCATGCTGTAGCAAATAGTAAAAGTTCCTTCTTTTTATAGTGGCATAGTATTCCATTGTGTAGATGTACTACAGTTTTCTAATCCACTCATCTGCTGATGGGCACTTAGGCTGTTTCTAAATCTTAGCTATTGTAAATTGTGCTGCTATGAACATAGGGGTGCATATATCCTTTCTGATTGGTGTTTCTGGTCTCTTGGGATATAGTCCTAGAAGTGGAATTACTGGGTCAAATGGGAGTTCCATTTTTAACTTTTTGAAGAAACTCCATACTTCTTCCACAGTGGCTGCACCAGTCTTCATTCCCACCAGCAGTGCATGAGGGTTCCTTTTTCTCCACATCCTCACCAGCACTTGTCGTTTATTGATTTGTTGATGATAGCCTTTCTGGCAGGTGTGATATGGTATCTCATTGTTGTTTTGATTTGCATCTCTCGGATGATTAGTGACTTTGAGCATGTTTTCATATGTCTCTTGGCCATCAAGAAACTACTAGACTTTAATAAATGAATTAGGCAATGTAGCAGGATACAAAATTAACACCCAGAAATCTATTGCCTTTTTATACACCAATAATGAACTCACAGAAAGAAAAACTAAAAAAAAAAAAAAAAATCCCATTTACCATTGCACCAAAAAAATTAAGATACCTAGGAATAAACTTAACTAAGGAGTTAAAAGACCTGTACTTGGAAAACTACAGGACATTGAAAAAAGAGATAGAGAAAGACATAAACAAATGGAAGAAGAACATACCATGCTCCTGGATTGGTAGAATCAACATCATTAAAATGTCCATACTACCCAAAGCAATCTACAGATTCAATGCAATCTCCATTAAAATGCCAACGGCATACTTCAAAGATCTAGAACAAACTCTCCAAAAATTCATCTGAGTGAAAAAAGACCCCGAATAGCTGCAGCAATCTTGAGAAAGAAGAACAATGTTGGAGACATCACAATACCAGATATCAAGCTATATTACAAAGCCACTGTTCTCAAAACTGCCTGGTACTGGCACAAGAACAGACATATAGATAATGGAAGAGAACAGAGAACCCAGAAATTGACCCAAGCCATTATGCTCAATTAATATTTGACAAAGGAGGTAAGAATATACAATGGAATCAATACAGTCTCTTCAATAAATGGTGTTGGGAAATTTGGTCAGATACATGCAAAAAAAAAAAAATGAAATTAGATCACCAACTTGTACCATACAAAAAAAACAAACTCAAAATGGCTAAAGGACTAAAATGTAAGACCAGAAACCATAGAAATCCTACAAGACTCCATAGGCAGCAAAATAGCAGACATATGTTGTAGCAATATCTTTACAGACACAGCTCCTAGGGCAATGGAGATTAAGGAGCAAATAAACAAATGGGACTACATCAAAATAAAAAGCTTCTGCACAGCAAAGGAAACCATCAACGAAACAACAAGAAAGCCCACTGCATGGGAGAACATATTTGCCAATTATATTTCAGATAAGAGTTTAATCTCCAAAATTTATACAGAACTCATACAACTTAAACAAAAGGAAGATAAACGATCCAATCAAAAAATGGGCAAAGGACCTAAATAGACACTTTTCAAAGTAGTCTTACAGTCTTTCTGGGTGGAAAAAGGTGGGGTATAAACAAATAAGCAATGAAATCTTTATATATATACCAGTCCTCCTGGAAATCTATGATCAGACTTGTGAAAATTTTGGTCATCTTTGAATCAGGTAAGAGAATCGTACAGTCTGGAAATCTGACTTTACATAATATATGAATTCTAATGAGAGCTGTGAGTAAAACCATGCCCCACCTCTCCGTGCACACACCAGTTTCTAATATGAATATTTAAAAGTGGTTTCATAGGAAAACAATTCCTAAGAAACCAGTTCTCAAATGCATTAAATACAACATTCTTACTGAAGAAGGTTTGGGGAGAGTAGTCAGACTCTTGAATATGCTGGTTGCATTGTTATCCTAAAAGAAGTTTTTGCAGCATTTAGATCTTTAGAATTTGTCGTTCTAAATATATAATAACCTGTAAGGTCAGGAACCCTGTCTGATATCACATTTATATTGTCCAAGCACCTAGTATAGTGGTAGACACATAGTAGGTCTTTACAAATGCTCTGGGTTGCTTTCTCCAATGTCTCCCAAGCTTATGGATTCCAGTTCCTGCAGCTTTGTTCTCTTTGTTCATCTTTTTCTGAGCCATTACATTGTCTACTAGAGTTAGCCTGTAATATCGTATTTGCCAGCAGGTGCTGCCATTTGCCACAGGATTTGCTAATTTTCAAAATTTCCTAGTTCTGCGACTCCAGATTGTACAGAATAGTACAGGGCCTAATTTATCAACTTGGCAGTTCCAAAATGCTATCAAATCAGTTATTTGAAATGAGTGAGACTTGTAATGTGCTGCACAGTTTTAATGAGCAGGGCTCCGCTGCTCCATTAAGACAACAGGAGACCACGCTGGGAAAAACAAGCAGCAAGAATGTGAGGCTAAGAGAATAGCAGGGAAACCCGCGTCTTGCCTCAAGATCCCAATGGGAACAATATGTTCAACAAAAAATGGGCTTTCTCATTGGCAAGTAAAAAGAACCCATCTTAGTGTCTTTCATATTTGTCCTTCCTCTCCACTTTTCCTATAAAAATTGCCCCTGTAGCCTTATGTATTTTCTCCTTTTATTATCTCCTATAAAAATTACTCCCAGAGCCTGTGTATTTTCTCCCTGCTCCTAGGCTCTTCCCACGCCAAACCATCCTGCACATTCTGGAACAGTCTTCCTAAAATGACACTTGCTTAAGAACCTTCAGCCCGGCTGGCATGGCTCAGTGGTTGAGTATCGACCTATGAACTAGGAGGTCATGGTTCAATTCCCAGTCAGGGCACATGCCCGGGTTGTGGGCTCAATCCCCAGTGTGGGATGTGCAGGAGGCAACCAATCAATGATTCTCTCTCTCTCCCTCTCCATTCCTCTCTGAAATCAATAAAAATATTTTTTTCAAAAAAAGAACCTTCAGTGATGCCCACCATCAAGGCAGCCCTCTTCAGTGAGCCACAGCAGGCCCTATAACCCAGTCTCAGCTTACCTGCCCAGCCTTACTTTCTATTATCCCCAGATTCTCCACTTTGACAAAGCAGGGATTGTCTCTTTCCCCACCGCTTAAGTCAGTCCCATTTTAGCAACTTTGCACCTGCTAATCCACACGCCTGAAATGCCTTCCTTCTTCTCTAACTCCTTAGTCAACACTATTACTAGATTAATTTCCCAGGAGTAATTAAATGCATGGAATGTTGCTGGTTAACATAATTCCTTCTCCCGACATCCCTGGGAACATCTGAAATATAGGACAAACACTCTATGACAGAGCAATATTAGTGAAATACAATACCTTGTGACACTTATATAAAGCATTAAGTCAGCAGACAACACACAGATAATTCTTGGGGGAACCTCGGTCAGCACAAGCCCTTCGACTTGCTCACGGTCATTTTTGCACTCTCAGTGATTTTGAAGGAGCTTCCTCACCTTCTCAGGACTTATCTTGTCTGCATGAGTGAAATCTCGGAGGTAACTGGGAGAATGCTCTGCCCCATTTTAAGTACCTTCTCTCCTCTCTGCCAGCCCAACACACATTTTCCTGTGACTTCCTGAATGTCACAGACCACACTATGTTGTTATTTGCCCTGCTACTCTGGCCCTAAGGCACACAAATCATGATATTCACTAATGTCACTGGAAGGAAGGCCAGCAAAGTAATGTTCCCCTTTTCAATATTTTCATATTCTGGCCATAGTCACTTCCCCACTCCAGTTAGTCCAAGGACCTCTCTGCCCACAAAACTGGCCAATCTCTGTCTTTTCTATGATATATCCCTGCTTTACTATTTTTTGGGTGAAATATACACTATTTGGAATCAGAAATCAAATGGTTTAGATTCAAGTCCTAGCTCTGCCACCATCCAGTTGATGTATTTGAACCTCTGTTTCCTCAGAGGCAAAATAGAAATGATAATTTCCATAAATTCAAGATGTAAGCTCAAGGGGGGATAATGTATATGAAGCACATTGACAACTATAAAGCACTGTGCACAAGCAAAATGTCATGCATTTATTTCTGTATTCACTCGTTAGCTGTCACAAACACACAGTTCACCCCGAGAGGAAGAAAAAACACAAACAAAACTAAAACCCTGGCAGGGAGGAGGAACTCTCCAGTTCATTTTTTCCTTAGCATCTTTAAGAATTTGTCCACGAGCTCTATCTGAATGCCATCTAGTGGACACGAAGTTCTTGTGAGAGCAGAAGTTCTGCAAATACAAGTGAGGGCTCCTAAGGCATGAGCCTCTGTCAGTTCTATCAATACATAAGCTAAATTCTAGCCTTAGAAGGAGACAAATTAGTATCCACCTGTGAGGTATAATAGAAAGAATTCTGGGTAGCCCTGGCTCTTAATGATTCTACCCCGACTTCCAACACCCCCACAATTTTATCAGTAGATCTGCATTTTTTTTCAAGCATTGGAGGATTTTTAGTCTTCAAACATCTTTTTTTTAAATTATACTTTACTGATTTTTTACAGAGAGGAGGGGAGAGGGATAAACAGTTAGAAACATCAATGACAGAGAAACATTGATCAGCTGCCTCCTGCACCCCCTACTGGGGATGTGCCCGCAACCAAGGTACATGCCCTTGACTGGAATCGAACCTGGGATCCTTCAGTCCACAAGCCGACGCTCTATCCAAACTGGTCAGGGCCAAACATCTTTTATTAGTGAACAAATAACCCCTTAAACCTCTTTCATCTCACATCTTAGCAGAGTTTAGCTGAAGGTAGAAGAGCAAGGTCATACAGGAATAGAAATCAAGAGGGGCAGGGAAAAGTGAGGGGCCTTGGAGAGTCATGAGAGGGTCAAAGAGGAGACCAGGAAGACCAAAGGCAAACTCCATACTCACCCCAGTTTTGCTTGAGCCAGGCCTTGTTAATATATGTTGTTTGTCTGACCTTCATTCTTTTTACATCTTTAGCTTACTAGTACAATTAGCTTTAATGGCTGAAAAAGCCCATATGCAAGCAAAAATGGGAAGAATGTGTACTCTTTAAAGTTTTAGCTATATCTCTGAAGCCATCTTGGCACTCACAGAGGCCAGGGGGGTGGGGTGGGAAGAGGGGGGCCTGCTTTGTGGTTTGAGTCCAAAGCACATGGGGATTCCCACCAGCAGCCCTAGCTTGGCAGCAGGGTACTGGAGGCAGGCCTCTTTGGAAACGTATCAGAGCCCTGCTTAGCTGTGTCTACTCCTCCTTAACATGCTTCCTTTTTTATCTACAGTATTTGGAAAGATGAGAGACAACGCTGCGAAGAACACAAAGGCTTTTGCAAACCATCTCTGGCTTCCTTATCAAAGCTGTCGCGATCAGGGTTGGATTTAGTAACTTGGCATTCACTTGTTAGGACCACCCCTGTTCACAGCCATCTGGAGTCTTTTGGAGAAATTCTAAAGAGGCACTGCTCAGAGAGCATTTTGTAATGGAGAAAGCACTGATGTTCAATTCAGGAAGCCTGGGTTTGAGCCCAGCACCAGTAGCTAAGTGCACTTCCTTGAACCTGTTTCTTCATCAGTTAAGTGACTAGTCAATTCTTTGCAAGACTTAATAGTCTAAGGCAGGGGTTCCCAAAGCATGGTCCCTGGACTAGCAGCATCAGTGTCACCTAGGAACTTATTAAAAATGCACATTCTCAGTTCCCACTTAGGCCTCCGGAATCAGATAATCTAATATTAGGGCCCAGCAATCTATGTTTAAAAAACCCTCCAGGTAATTCTGACACAGCCAAAATTGAGAACCACTGCTGTAGGGTTCTATTACTGCTGCTTCCTCTCTAGCTGTGCCTGGGCAACACTGATTTGTAGCTGGTCAAAGGTGTGCTGGCGGCCAAGGGAGGCACTCATTGCAAATGTTGGCTGACCAGGCAACTGGAGCAGAATCAAGTGTAAACAGGAATCCTGAGGGAGAGCCCTGCATTACTTCCCTAGACCCTTCCATGGCTGACGTTCCAGAAAAATTTGAGACCGTCTACAGAAAAGACATCTTTTTGGACATGTTCTCAAAGCACATTTTTTACAACATCAAAAGCAAGAGCGAAAGTGGATTTTGTTAATGATGCCAACCTCTTTTTTGAGTATTTTTATCTCTAATCCCTATAGATACATGTCATTTAGTGCTGGGCAAGGAAAATTACTTTCTTTATTTTAGCTTTTTGTTTTTCCCTCTACCTTTTTTGACAGCTCTTCGTTTCCTCTAAGTTATCAGGGACAACCTGCAAGTGTTGTTCTGGGTTCCACAAGGGAATGCGGTTTCCTAGCAACAGCCAGAGCCTGCTGGGCCATTCTCTGAGTCACCAGCTCCAGGCAGCTCCTGATAAGCAGTGCTGTTTGCAGAGGAACCCTCTGTGGACCCCACAAGGGAGCCTGCCTGCACTCACCTCCTTCACAGGGCACAGGATCTATGGAGAATAGAGCACCGGTGGGACCTAAAGAATGGCATAAGTAGGGCTCCTTTTATTCTAAGCTAAATGGATCATCTTGATTTCTCTACGAGGTATTTGAAGAAGGAAAGCAAAGAGCAGAGGTAGAAAGAAAGGGAAGGAGGAAGGAAAGAAGAAATTTTTCAACAATCATTCCCTGAGCATCTGCAGTGTATGCTTTAGCTACATACTGGAGATGAGAAATCAAATAAGGTATAGTTCTTGCCCTCCGAAAGCTTATAGCCCAAGAGGAGAGACAGTTCAGCAAATCCAATTTGCATCCCATCCTGAGAGATGTCATACAGGAAAACACTGGTCCCACGACAGAGTAGAACTGCAGGGCCACGTGAGCCATACCAAGGCCTCTTTGAATTTTGCAATTTTTAAATTTCCCTATAAAATCACCTTATTGTTGAGATTTTCAAATGTTAGGATTCAGTCATATATAGTATGGATCTACAATGTGTTTAACCTTTATATCTGTGGTTATGTCAGATATCTTCTTCTTAAGACTGTGTATTTCAGTCTTTTCTCACTTTTCTGTGATAAGGTTTTTCCAAGAGTTTGTCTCGTTTATTGATCTTTTTGAAAAAGGCTCTTGGTCAATTAATAAATTCCACTTTCCTTCAAATGTATTGATTTCTGTTTGTGTTTTTATTGATTCCTTTCTCCTCCTTTCCTAAAGTTATATTTGTTTTTTTATGTCCTCTTGAGTTGGAGCCATAATTGAATCCATTTCTTTTCATTTTTGTGTGTGTATACTAATAAAAGCACTTAAAGCTGTGAATATCTCTGATTTCAGGTTTGGCTGCTGCCATATGTCAATATGAACTCTTACTGAATGTCCTTATTTACTTTTGTCTGCTTGATCTATCAAAGATATTAAAGTCTCCTCTATGGTTATAGTTCCTGTAGATTTCTCCTTGTATTTCTAAAAGATATGTATATATATATATATATATATATATATATATATATATATTTAATGCCATGCTATTTAGCACAATTTCTTCAACTTTGTTACAGATTGCACCTGTTAACCATAAGAAAAAAATCCTTATTTATCTCATTTAATGGCCTGCCTTGAATTCCACATCATCTGATATAAATTTTAAAATATAAATTTTTCACCCCTGATTTACTTTTATTGTCCATACCTTCCTTTACTGTTTGGTCCTGGACCTGTTTCCCCTCTGATTTATTCCTTGTCCATCAGCTCTGCATCACAGTGGTGCTCCTACAGCCAGTCAGCTGGCTTCCTGCTGGGTCTGGCCCATTGAAGGGGATAAGCAGGTCATTCCATTCTCCCTTCCTCTCAAGTGTTTTCTGAATACCTGTAGTTCCCCTCTGGCTTCAGCTCCTGATGAATGGGCCTGTCCTGGTTCTAGCATCTGCCAAGTGACCCCAGTAATTCTGCCCTCTCCTTCTAACATTGAGTGGACAGTGGCTCCCTGAGGTTGCTAATCTCTGAACTGCCTTACTGTCCCCTGCTTAGCTTCTCTATTCTTCTTTCTCCTGTGTAACCCATTTCCTGCATTAAATTCCTTCTATTGTAAATATTTAAGGTAGTTTCTTTATTGAAATAGTAAAAGAAAATGGTGATTCACTTAAGTCTTTTCTCCTTCTGATTTCTTGAGTGAAACTTGCTATATCCACTCTTTTTATTTTCATATGAAAATTTAACCTATTCACCTTTGCAGCAAATACTGTGGGTTGACTTACTTAACACCCATTCTAAACCCCCTTTCCTTGCCAGCCGCTAGTATAAAGGCTGCAAAGCCAAAAAACTAAACTCTCTTGCAGCAAGCAAGGTCATGTAGTACAATGAGATGTAAATAGAAGTCTCCTGAGGATTTCTGAAAAAATTTTGCTTTCCAAATATAAAAGTCCTTCTCCAGGCCTTCTTCCTTCTTGTCTGAACCCTGGGTTTGATAGCTAGAGCTCCAGCAGCCACTCTGGGCTATGAGGAAAAGACAAATAGAAACACAGTGAACTGAGCCCTAATGCCCTTGAGCCACAGAACCTATAACAGCAACCTCCAGATTTTCTGTTACATAAGGAAATGAAAACTATTTTGCTCTTAAACTATTAGTAGTAGGATTTTCTGTTACCCTTAGCAGAATACAATTCCTAATTCAATATTTTCCAAATGGATATAATTGGCATTCAGGGCTGGCCAATTATTTCTGTGTAGGGGTAGATGGGCAAATTGAGGAATATTTAGCATCCCTGGCCTCAGGTGCTAAATGCCAGTAGCACCACTCAAGTATTGTGCATATCTAAATCTCCCCCAAATGCTTTTGTTGTTTTTTTTTTAAATATATTTTATTGATTTTTTACAGAGAGGAAGGGAGATAGATAGAGAGTTAGAAACATCGATGAGAGAGAAACATCGATCAGCTGCCTCCTGCACATCTCCTACTGGGGATGTGCCCGCAACCCAGGTACATGCCCTTGACCGGAATCGAACCTGGGACCTTTCAGTCCGCAGGCCGACGCTCTATCCACTGAGCCAAACCGGTTTCAGCTCCTCCAAATGCTTTTGTAAAGGATAGAGTTGTACCTTCTTCTAAAATAATAATGCACATGCACAGCACAGACATGAAGTTTTGTATTTTAAATATAATTTCAGAAGTTACACGAATCCATCTCTTCCCCCTAGAAACTCACCAATCTTCTAATGGAATCACTGTTGTAAGGACACAGGTTAGATATTTATAACACTTTGGAGGAGTGTGAAAGGTTTTAAAAATAAGAAAAGCACAAGAATAATATAACAAACACCCATGTATCCACAATTTAGAATTAACAAATGTTAACATTCTGTCACTTTGCTTCAAAATTTTTTTGATTAAAAGAAGTGAAACATTATAAAGTTGAAGTTCTTTATTTCAATTCACAATCTCAAAACTCTCCTTCCCTCCTCCCAAGAGGTGATCACTGTCATGAATTTGGTATGTTTCCATTTAGTTCTGTTATTTGCTATCTATGTGGACAGATGCAATTTGTAGTAACATGGGTGTGGCTCTAAGTGCTTGTTAAATGTACATGAAGGTTAGTGTGCTACATATACTATTCTGGGATTTGTTCTTCTATGTTTTTTATATTTACTTAAAACACAAATGTAGTTCATTAGCTAATGTATATTATTCAGTTATATGAATTAATCACAGTTCATTAATCCCCCTTTTGATGGACAGTTGGGTTGTCTGCACTTTTTCACTATTCAAAAAACCTAATGACCATCCTTGGAAGAGATCATGGGGGGCACATTTGCAAACGTTTCTTTAGGGCATGCATCTAGAAATAGAATTGCTGACTCATAGGGTATGCACATCTTCAACTTTGCTTTATATTTTCAAATTCTCCAAAGTATTAGTACTAATTTAAAGTCCCACCAAAGATTAAGAGAGTTTGTTTCCCCGCATAGTCACCAATACCTCATATTGTCAGACACACTAATCTTCTGCAATCAGAAATTTTTATTTGTCTGATTACTAATTAGATTAAGCATCTTTCTTTCCTTTTTTGCCAATTGGCTTTTATTTTCTTCAAATTGCCTAAAAATTGTTTTTGTTACATCTTTTTATCAGGTAGTCTTCTTATTATTGATTCATGGGAGTTTTAAATTCTAATTGATTGTAGAGATTTAGCAGATTTTTCTATCATTCATTAAGCACTTAATTTGTGCCAGGCACTATTCTAAGCCTGGGGATAAAATAGTAAACAAATCAGACAAAATTCATATCCTTACAGAGCCCCTACTTATTTTCTTCCACATCCTCCATACTCACAAGTTTAGATCTGAATAAGCTATCACTTTATGTCCAAATTATTATCATTTTTACCACTTCTGCTAAATTTGATACTGATAAAATTCATAACAGCAATTATTTACACAGATACTAAATTTTACTGGTTTCACTTCATGCGAAAAATTCTGTGATGTTCTGACTTCCTCCAGTTTGAATTATTTACTTTGACTTTTTACTTGAATTGCTATAGGACTTCTTCAAGAAATTTTTCTCAGAAAGAGGAACACTTTATGTGTTTTTGACCATCTGAGAAGAGATTTTTCTATTGCCCTCACACAGCCTATCTAATAAAGAGGGAATATGCAAATTGACCATCACACCATAACAACATGGCTGCACCCACAGCAGAGGCGGGGATACCGTAACACAAGATGGCTGTATCCACAGCGGAGGCCAAGTTCCCGTAACAAGCCTTAAGGAGCAATCAGCAGGGACCTGAGGTTGCACCCCCCGCCCAGTAAGACTTGACAGGGCACCTCAGGCCGTGCCCCCGGCCCCAGCACCAGGCCAAGGGACCTCAGGCTGCACCCCCTGCCCATCAGGGCTTGACGGGGGACCTCAGGCCACGCCCCCTGCCCCAGTGCCAGGCCATGCAACCTCAGGCTGCATCCCCCACCCGGCGGGGCTTGACAGGGGACCTCAAGGTGCACCCCCTACCCCAGTGCTGGGCCAGGGGAGCTCAGGCTGCTCCCCATGCCCCAGGCCAGGGGACCTCAGGCCGCACCCCCACCCCGGTGCTGGGGGACCTGAGGCTGTGTCCCCCACCCAGAAAGGCTTGATAGGGGACCTGAGGCTGTGCCCCCCCACCTGGTGCTAGGCCAGGGGACCTGAGGCTGTGCCCCCTGCCCAGTGGGGCTTGACAAGGGTGGGGCCAGTTGGATCTGGATCTTACCCAATGTGGGTGGGGCCGGCTGGGTCTGGGTCTCGCATGATTTTGAGGTGCTGCAGGTGGGCAGGGACTTGACTCTGGGTGCCACAGCATGCCCCAGACTATGACAGGAGGAAGATTTTCATATACATTTTACTAATTTTCTTTCATCTCTGACCCTTCTATAATAGAGAAAGGGCAAATAGCAATATTAAAATATTTCTTCTAATTAATCCCCTTTTAATGTGCATGAATTTCATGCACCAGGCCACTAGTACATTGAATAAGAAATTATTGGGTAACAATCTTTTCCCTCAAAATTCTCTTATTCCTGTCTTCCAGCAATTAGTATGGTATAATAGTAGTATGCTGATGCCCTTATTTTTCCTCTTTCCTAATAATCTGTTTTGCTTTGTTTGTTGTTTTTTGCTTGAGTGCAGGAAGGAACCTGCATTAGGTTCTATCTCAGTGCATGAGTCTGTACACGAATTTTACCTGATTGCTAGTAGATCCTTTCAGTCTGAAGACTCAGATGTTTAAATTTAGGGTATTTTTTCTATTATTCCTCTATTGTTACTATTTCTTTAGCTGCTGTATCCTTTTGATATTTTTATTACTCCTATATTGGATCTGTTGGATTTTTTTGCCCCTTACATCTTTTCTTATCATGAATTATGGTTAAGCTTGTGTACTTTCCTCTGCATTCTACTCCTAGAATTTCTCAACCTCATTCATCTAATTTACCAATTCAATTTACTTCAGGATACAATTTTCTCTATCCTGCCTAAATTTTAATTTCAGGATAATATTTCTGATATTATGGCAATATTTTCTAGTCTCAGAGTGTTTTGTTTTCATAAATACAGTGTCTTCTCTAATCTTTTATTGAAATAGTAAAAGGAAATGGTGATTCACCTAAATCTTTTCTTCTTCTGATTTCTTGGAATATATGCATTTCAGAGGGGTCATTTCCTTTGATTACTCTGATTTGCCTCCTTTGTTTGAATAATTATTGAATAATTTCTCAGGCTCGGTTATGTTTCCCTACTTACCCATCCTTATAGCTCCTTGGTTGTCCTATGTCCTCTTTTGTCTTGCCTTCAGGTCTTTGCTTATGATGTAAAACTCCAAATGAAACTGTCATCCTAACATAATGGGTGTCACATAGTAAGTGCTCAACAAAAATTTGAATTAAATGAATGAATGTCTACATTTTTTTTTCTATTTGAAGATTTTAAAGATGGCTTATCAGAAACTATGGATCTCTTACCAGAAACTAAACTATTTAGTTTCAGACAAAGAAAAAAGGGAAAATTGTATATATTTGTAGCTTTACTTTTACAAAATTGATAGTTTAGTTTATACACAGAAGTTAGGAAAAAGCAGATATATATAAGAAAAGTTACTTGCTTAGTCTACTGTGCTTAGTGGATGCTTTTCTGTATTTATTGCCATTCCCCAAGCCAGGCTCTCTCTCTCTGAAACAGTACAAAGCTGCTACAATGACGTCTCCATTTTACTTGGCATGGCAGTCATGTCAATGGTAGGGTCAAGAGCCAACTACCCAAGGTCATTGGTAGGGTTTAGGTATGTCCCACATTTACTAAGTCCCTGTTGGACTGAGCTTGGAGATTATCTGGGAGTCTGTTGAGGTAATCCACCCACTTATTTTCCAGGTGAGTCCTTTCTTCACATTTGTTGAATTGCATCTGGGTCAGCACTTCCCTAAATCCACTTTTTAAGGTTTTCATTCATGCTTGTATTAGTTTCCTAGGGCTGTCATAGCAAATTGCCACAAACAGGATGACTTAAAACAATATAAACTTATTTTTTCACAGTTCTAAATGCTGAAAGTCCAAAATTAAGGCCACACTCCCTCTGCAGGCTTTAGGAAAAAATCCTTCCTGGCCTCTCTCTAACTTCTGGTGGTGACTGGCAATCCTTGCTGTCCCTTGGCTTTCAGCTACACCACTCCAATCTCTGTCTCTATTGTTACATGGACTTCTATGGTGTACATGTGTCCAAAGAGCCCTCTCTTATAAGGGCACCAAGCACTGGATTAGGGTCCCCTAATTGGTGTTGGCAGTTGGGACTTGAACTTACCATTTTGTGGGCTACAACTCAAACCATAACAAAGACTTTTAATAAAAAATTCATAAAATAAGATTGTCTCATGACTATATAGTTAAGACCCTAAATCTAGTTTTATATATACCATATCTTATAGAAATGTCTTAAAGTTTCTGGCCTGATGGTGGCATCATTTTCTGTTTTCTAGCTCTGCTACAGATGTTATCCAATCTTTCTTTGGCTGCTCCAAATGGAATTTGGGTGGAAAGAAGAAGAGTAAGAAGGTGTATAGATACAAATCACCATCTTAAAGTGAAATAATGTTATTCACAGATTTTACCAACATTCACTGATTGATAAATATTAAATGGGATTAATCATGAGCACTAGGAGAGAATATCAATTATATTTAAAAAATGTAAAATGACCATTGATCTCTGCCCTGAGATTTCACTGAGCCAAAGCTCAAGGCACACTCCTTCCCTCAACTGCAGAGTAGTTTTCCCCCAGAGAACTTGTGTAGGTGCCTAGCTTAGAAAATATCTAAGAGTGTTTTTCAAAATCTTTCTAATGTCGGTAAAAATAGAAAACTAATGTGCAGTGACATTTTCTCATTCTTCTAGCTGAAGAGAGATGGGAAGCCTGAGGCACATGCCGGCTTCAGGAGCACGGTAGAGTGGACCACGTGCGTGAGGCTGATGACCAGAGGTGGGAGAGACGAGGCACCTTCTCTGTACCCACACCTGAGCAGGCACTCTTCACAGATTAACTCACTTAACCCTCACACAAGCCTACAAAGTGAGTGGTAGTAATCCTGCTTTTGCAGATGAGCAACCAGACTCAAAGGGATTAATTTGCCTGCAGTCATATAACAGTTAAGGAACAGCAGCAAGGGAGCAAGTGTGGGCTGGTAATGTAGAGGGACGTGCTGGGCTGAGCAATGAGCTAGGGGTGACATACCTTAGATAGCTTTGAAATCACACTTATTCCAGTCTTGCCTCTGTCGAGTACCAACCAACTGAGCAACTTTGAGCAGGTTACTTATCTTCTCCGAGCCTCAGTCAATTCATCTAAAAAATGGTGTTCAATGTGACAAAATATGTGATACTTGTTTCAGAAGAATATTAGTTCCCAACCTAGAAGGAGAACTGCCCCCAAGGGAATTCTGACCTCCCTAACTTTCCTGTATTAATCCTTTTTCTTTTCATTCTCTAAGTTTGTCACATGCTTTATCCTAATCAAAACTGGTTAGGAAAGTCTAACACCCACCCCACTGCTCTGGCAGATGAAGAAACGGCCTGAGAAGCACTGAGCAATCTTCCCAAGGTCACAGAGCTCCAGCTGGAACTGGGCTCCCGATCACCTGATTTCTGGTTACAGCTGCACCTAATGGAGCAGTCCTGCAGCACCGCATTTGCTGAATTACTAAGCACTGTAGCTGTACATCAAAGCCAAAAGCTAGAACAAGCTGCTGTGACAGCAATTTCTGGTTGAGTCTATTGACCTGTTAGCTGTCCGCCCTGACTGAGGCATCAACTACCTCACCCATTCCGTGTACAACGTGGAGCTTCAATAAAGGGCCAGGTGGGGACCATCCATCAGTGTCACCACTGTGTCTAGAAGCCCTCGTGGAGACAGGAGTCAGGGAGAAACAACACTGTCCACAATGCGTGAGCTGGGAAACAGGTTCACATAACATTTGATTTGCTCCTCTACCACTCAGAGAGAGCCTTATCTGGGAGACAAAAATGAAGAACCGTGCCTGTCCCCTTGACCCCACAAATAAAGAAAAGAAAAATGGTAAATGTCAGTGAAAATTATGTATAAGGCTTTCAATCATTATTTGCCTTCCACCTTCAGATTTCTACATCTACTAATTAATAACTGTCTCTTTATGCCACACACACACACACACACACACACACAGAATCTAATTCAGGTTCAGGTTGCTGGTGTACATTTATCTTGACCTTCACAGCAAACAAGGCAAATGTTAAATCCTTCTCCCTATTTGGATCCAAATCAATAATTTTTTAGTCTGAATGGTAGGAGACAAGCTCCAGAGTAATGCTCAGTTAAAATGCTGCACAGCCAGCCTCATTTCCATCGCAATATCTTAATCTCCTGATTGTTAAACCTTCTGTGGTGGGAATCCCTCACTTACTATTCCCCTCATGTGCAGTCTGCACGATTAGCAGCTCAAAAGCAAGCCATGCTTTATGCCAAGGTGATCTCAGACTTTGCATACAGTGGGGGAATAAATCTCAGTGACCCTAAAGTCTTTCTCTCATAATCAGTTTTCCTTTCTATAACTGCATCTCTCTGAGGACTGTCTAGGGTTTTACTGCAACAAATAAGTTAATGTAGAAAAGAAAACAGATGGGCTTGACTGCATTCTGGGATTTTATAAAGCAACTTATTTTGGAAACTGTAAGTGAGGTTTTGTCTACAAATGTCCTAAAGGCATGAATAAAGAATGGGAATTTGGTTCCCAAAATGACAAGGAAGGGCAATAATTACAGTTCTAACCCACCAGTGGCCTGAGAATTCAATCAGTAGCATTGAGGTTCCAAATGCTAATTCGAGGATGGTCACTTTATGATTTGCACATGGCATTTAACAGCTCCACATTAGGCTGGAGTTTTCATTTGCCTCACAGGTTTGATATTAGAAATATCTATTCAAAGTGAACATATTTCTTTTTACTAGCTACTAGGGAGTTTTGTGCCTCATCTTAAAAAAGAAAGTTCAGATTTCAGAAGATGGTGGCATAGGTAAATGCCTGTACTCGCCGCCTCCCACAACCACATCGAAATTTCAACTAAAATACAGATCAAACACCATCCAGAACCGCCAGAAAGCTGGCTGAATGGAAGTCCTACAACTAGAGAAGTAAAGAAGAAAGCACACTGAGGCTGGTAGGAGGTGAAGAGGCGCGGAAAAGGCTGGAATGGCCCCCCCATGGGACGCTTTTTTAATCGGGAGGGAGATCATCTCTGCCAAGGCCACCAGAGGAGCAAGGAGTCCCAGCCCCACACCAGACCCCAGCCCAGGTCCCAGGGTTGGGAAAAGAAGTTCCTACGAGCAGTAAGAACTATGGCTGTAAAAACTAGTGCAGATTGGGGCTCTGTGACACAGAGGCTGCTGGAGGCCTAGCTCTTCCTCTTACAAGGCAGCACACAAACTGAACTTACAAGATCCTGCTTGCTCTGAGCTCCAGTGCCAGGGAAAGGTTGTGGGGAACACAGATACATACCAGGAGGAACTGGATTGTCTGGCATTGAGGCAGGAACTCAGGGACAGCTTTCTCCCAAAAGGAGGTGCTTGAAGGTGCTCACAGGGCTTATCGTTCCTATCCTGGGACCTCCCTGATCTCAGAGCTCACTGACAGCTTTCTGTTTGCTCTGCGCTGGTGATCCCCTAAGACCCTGCCTCATCCAATTTACAACCCCACCCAAGCTGTGTGCAGCAGCTTTTTCAAATGAATGGCCTGTGCTTGCTCAGGGTAAAACCTCTCAAACAAGCTACAGCTGGGTCAGGGAATCCCAAACCTATCAATAAAAGGCCAAAGACCTGGCACCAGCACCAGCCTGCCTTGCTTCATAGCTGAGCTGATTCTAGGCACTTCCAAAACCAATACAAAGAGGAAGAATCTGCAGATCTCTCTGTAGCTCCTGCTGGGTGGCCTCAGGCAGTGGCTGACTTTGTACCTCCCTGGAGACCCAAGTGCCAGTGTACCCAGTGGTCAGTGTCAAATCATACCAGATTACAACTCTACACATCCATAAGCAACACACTCAAGAGGCAGACTCAGTGAGCACCAAAGCCCCACTGAAGCAAGTCCTGCTCCATAGGGATATCTTCTGCACAACAGCTCTCCCACTGTAGTCTCAGCTGGTCCTCACAGCCAATTGGCCTGGAAGTCAATTTCTCCCAGTGAAACCAACAGCAATCATGTCTCAACTACAACAAGACTGTGGTCACAGCCCACAAAGGGGTGCACCTAGAGCTCCCAGCTCAGGTGACTGGGGAAGCTAAGCCACTGGGCCCTATAGAACACCTACTACACAAGCCCATTCTGTCAACTCAAAGAGACATAGCAGCTCTACCCAAAACATAGAAACAAACACAGGGAATCAGCCAAAATGCGGAGACAGGGAAGTATGTCACAAATGAAAGAAATGGAAGAGAGCACACTACTTCATATAGAGTTCAAAACCAAGGTTATAAGGTTTCTCAATCTTCTAGAAACCTCCAAAAAATGGAAAAGGACCAGTCAGAAATTAAGCATACACTGACTTCAAATATGAGAGAGCAAAAAACGCCCAACCAGAAACACAAAAAGAAAAAAAATCTAAAAATGTGAGGATATAAGGAGCCTCTGGGACAACTTCAAGCATACCAACATTCACATCGTGGGGGTGCCAAGGGGGAGACAGAGCAAGATATTGAGGACCTATTTGAATAAATAATGACAGAAAACTTCCCCTACCTGGTGAAAGAAATAGACTTACAAGTCCAGGAAGCACGGACAGTCCCAAACAAGAGGAACCCAAAGAGGACCATACCAAGATACATCATAATTAAAATGCCAAGGGCAAAAGACAAAGAGAGAATGTTAAAAGCAGCAAGAGAAAAGCAGTTAGTTAAAGCAGTTAGTTACCTACAAGGGAATGCCCATAGAACTGTCAGCTGATTTCTCAACAGAAACTATGCAGGCCAGAAGGGAGTGGCAAGAAATATTCAAAGTGATAAATAGCAAGGATCTACAACCAAGATTACTCTACCCAGCAAAGCTATCATTTAAAATTGAAGGTCAGATAAAGAGCTTTACAGACAAATAAACGCTGAAGGAGTTCACCACCAAAACAATAGTGTATGAAATGTTGAAGGGTATTCTTTAAGAAGAGGAAGAAGAAAAAGAAAAAGATCAAAAATATGAACAACAAAATGGCAACAAATACATACCTATCAACAATTGAATCTAAAAATCAAAATAAATAAGAAATCTAATGAACAGAATAAACTGGTGAATGAAATAGAATCAGAGGCATGAAAATGGAACAGACTAATGATTCTCAGAGGGATGGTGGTGAGGGGTGGGAAGAGATTAAACAAAGATCTTCTATGCATATAGGCATTACCTATGGACACAGACAATAGGGTGGCAAAGGACTGGGATGCGGCAGGAACCGGGTAGAAGGGGGCAATGATAGGGAAAAAAAGAGGGGCTTCTTTAATCTCAACAATAAAGATTTTTTTAAAAGGCTCAGTTCAACTTAAAAATAACAGATTGTCAACTGATCACTTCCAATACTTAGGTCTATTCTAAAGTTAGTATGCTGGGGGTGAGATTTGGGTAAGACCTCCCTTCTTTTCTGAAAACTGTTCCACAGTGGGCCTCTGCATGAGTATACCATGTCACTGTTCTACTCCCACACTCCACTGCCTGCTCCTATCCTGAGCCATAGTGAGCAGAGTAAATATCTGGGCCAAAGGAAACCCATCCTGAGGTTGAGCCAGGGGAACCAGACACTGTTCTCCTAGTAATTTAGAATTAAAAGGTAGTGGACTTCATCATACATTGCTGGTATGAATCTATATATATAAAAGGCTAATATGCTAAGTGTCCATCCAACCAGTAGCTATTATGGGCACTGACCACCAGGGGGCAGATGCTTAATACAGGAGCTGCCTAGCTGCAGTGACTTGGCAGCGGCAGCTCTTGAGTGATGCACCCCGAAACCAGAGAGGAGGGAGCCCAATTCCTCATGGGGCCTTGTGATTCCACCTTTGGCCATGGGTTATGTTGTTGCCGGGGCACTATCGGCCCTGAATCTGGTTTACTGCACACTTGCGTTTGCGTTCCACACCTTGTATGACAGCGACTTTGCAGAGTGCCCTCTCGCACTCCGGGACCCCTCAGGGGATGTCGGAGAGCCAGTTTCAACCCGATCCCCACAGGCCAGGTGGAGGGACCCCACCTGCCGGAGGGACCCCGCTCACTCTGCAGATGTCCTTCAAGCCACGGCGCCACCCCAGGTGAGGACAGCTGGGGAGGGACCACGGGAGGTTGGCTCCAGGCAAATCCAGCCCATCTCACCCAGGCCCGTCCCACCAGCCAACATTCTAATTAATTTCCTTTCAATGTGCACAAATCCATGCACTGGGTCACTAGTGTAAAATGATGCACACACTATGGAAAAGATTATGGCATTTTTTCAAAAAGTTAAACATAGAATTACTGTATTACTCAACAATTCTACCCCTAGATATATAGTCCAGAGAATTGGTAACACATGTCCACACAAAACTTGTACCCAAATGTTCATAGCAGCAGTATTGATAATACCCAAAAAGGAGAAACAACACAAATGTCCACTAGTTGATGGATATGCAAACACAATGTGGTATATCCATAAACTAGAATATAATTTAGCCATAAAAAGGAATTAAGTGCTGTTACATGCTGCAACATGAATGAACCCTGAAAACATTCTGCAAAGTGGAAAAAAAAGCCAGACACAAAAAAATACATGATTGCATTTATATGAAATGTCCATAATAGACAAATCTAGAGACAGAAAGTAGATTTGTGGTTGCCAGGGAATTTGGGGAAAGGGATAATTGGGGCTAGTTTCTTATAGGTACAGGGTTTCTTTTGAGGTGATAGAAGTGTTTTGCAATTACATAGTGGTGGTGGTTGGACATGATGAATATATTAAAAACCACTGAAGTGTACACCATAAAATGGTCTATCTTACACTATGTGAAGTCTATCTCAATTTAAAAAATACTACAGGATGTGGCAAAAGTAAGTTTATAGTTGTTCATATGGAAAATAATACAATAATTAATAACTAATAATACAAAAATAAACTGTGTTTCATGTACTCATGACTGTAAACCTACTTTTGCCCTACTCTGTCTATTAAACAAAAGAAAAAAAGTGGGTTTAAGTATGGGCTCTGGACTGGGAACATCCTGTAACTCAGAGACTGAGGATACTTATAATGAGCCAAAGTGTGCCAGAGAAACAGAAGCAGCAGACACTCCTGGACAACAAGACAAGGTGACTGGCAGCCCCAGGAATGAGAAGCTCTCCAAGTCCTAGTGTGGATCCTGTGAGACCCAGCCGACTACCCTGCCTTGGTAGATATTGCTGTTCCTACTTTAATAGATCCCCACTTTTGCTCAAGCCTGTTTGAGAGGATTTCTGGAACCAGACAACCCCTGTCTAAGACCAACACCAAGGCAGTGGCAATACAGTTAAAGCACTTGTTCCCCTCTTTGCCCCACCAAATTAAAAGCCTTTTCCAGGTCTCTCAGGACATGCATATGAAAATGGAAATATCCTCAAGTACCAAATGCCTGGTTCTACTGAAGAAAAGGAAAGCTCACTTTCACTGGGTCAGCACACCTTCACTTGAAAAGCCGTGCGGCCTGAGCACAGCAGGAGCTTAGAGTAGCATATGTCTAACCTGAGGGACAGGGGACATGGAGGGCACAGAAAGGCTGGTCTCACCTGGCTCTCAATCAGAGCTGAAAGAAAGCCCCTCCTTTCGGAGCAGCTGCAAACTGCCCAGATAGCTCCTCTCAAGTTTCCTTCCTCTACCCTGCCTACCCTGAGGTGCCCTTATTTCCCACTTAAGGCTAAAAGGTAAATGTTGGGGAGGACACTCAATCAAATAGTGTCTAGAGAGGGTTGGAACATTCCAAAGTCTGTCTTTTTTTTTTAATCATCTTCATAAGATCTAAGTTTTTCTCCCAAAGTAGAAAGCAATATGATATATGGTAGGGGAAAAGCTTAGTGAACACCCTTCCTAATAGCTTCTATGAAAATTAACTTTCATTGATTTGCTATTAAAATTCTACATCCATAACTACTTTGTATAATGATTTACTGGGTAAGGCTGATTTGAGTCATGAGCTGGCAGGTGCATAGGTGCATTTATAGCAGAGAAGGAATCCTTTTAAGGATGCTAGGAGATGCCTAAACTCGGCATCACTATTCTCTCCAAGGCTCCCAAAGATCGGAATATCTACATCTTCCAAAGACTCAGTTTACAGAAACTAGTGCTTGCAAAATCAGAACATTGCCTGTGAGGTCATTGGACCTTGGTCTAACTCTAATTTGAATAATTACATTTCATTCCACCCTGAGTCAGTAGAGGCCCCTGATTAATAATCAGCATTTGCTACATGCCAGTGAAGTGTTTGCTGCTATAAATAGACAGAGTTAACAATCTAATTAACTATAGGAACTGGCAAGATGAACACTCCATTCGGGGAAAAAGATAGATGGCAATATTTTTAAGGTTTGTGGGCACTGAGCCGTCCCTGACCCTAATCCATTAGCAGTTATTGTCAAAGGTCACTCTGTTAACCCTCATTTTTAAACACCCCTTCCAAAAGATGTCACCTTTTCTTCCTGGGGGCAGACATTCCAGCAATAAATATTCTATAATTATATGATAGAACCTTGAGGTACCTACGTACTAGTATATGCATGACTGGAGAAGCATATATCACTGTCATTATAACACTTATACCCACTCGTTGTTCACAGCCCTCGGACCTGCTGTCCTCAGTGACCAAGTCCCTACCTCTGGTGGCCAGGCTGGTACAATTCTGCTATTGCCTTTTTCACATCAGAGCTTGCCTCTCATGGAATTTTGCTGACACTTCCTTTTATTCAATTACAATGAAATGAAATCCAGCACAGGACAAGCCTCCTGGGAAAAGAGTGTGTTCTATTAAGTGATTTATAATCTGAAGTTCACATTCTTAGTTTCATCTGGGAGTATCTGAATGTAGTCCATTAAACTAAAATAAACTTTTTGCCAGTAGTAGGATTTCTCTTTTCTCTCATATTTGACTTGCAATAACATGTCTCCTTCCCTTGTCTTGATTCCCAACAGAGGATGCTTGAGCCCTAGAGTACCAGCCCAGCCAAGCTGTGGCCTTACCAGTGAGCCAATCTCTGGCATCTACATAGGGCCTTAAAGACGGGATCTTTGTTGTTCACACCTTATCTAAAATACCTATAGTATCTTGTGGCTGTGAGTCCAGGGCCTAGAGTGCATGAGTAGTACAGATCTCTTGCGTTAGGCCTCTGCCTTAACTGCTATGTCAGATGCCACCAATGGTGACCTAATGACAAAATGTCATTCCCATGGATTTATTGAAGCATCTGCCACCACTCAGCACCTTTCCGATTCCATCTTTACATTCGATCTCATTCTTTCTTCCTTTGGTTCAACTAACATTCTTTTGGTTTCCTTTAACCTTGCTGATAAGGTTGCCAGATTTATCAAATAACACTATGGGATACACAGTTAATTTTTATTCCAGATAAATATGCATGGGACATATTTATACTAAAATGTTATTTATCTGAAATTCAAATTTAACTGGGCTTCCTATATTTTATCTAGCATCTCGACTTGGTGGTGATTTTCTTCAGCCACTTTCCATCCAGGCTCTAGTCTTTGTTCCCATTATTTCCTTTATCTTCACTTGCCCCTTTCTGAATTAACCTCTTCCACTAGGCTCAACCATCATATTCCTTCTAAATCACCTTTCCCCTTCTCTGAACTCCTTAAACCTATTCAGCAATTTAATATGCCTCCTTGTCACACAAATCTCTTCTATTGTCTTAAATTATTATTTGAATCATTCATGTGTTTATTATTTATCTCTTACACTTGATTTTAAATTCCTGGAGGTAAGAATTCTTCTTTGTACCCCTTGGCATGGTTGGGCTGTCCTAGCCTTTGCTTTCTACTCATCAAATCCCTTATAGAGCTGCCTGGAAATCCTACCACTCCATGTCCTTAGTACATTCACTCTCCAATTCTCCTAGATATTACACCTCGTCCACCTCTTCCTCCTACCCTCCTCACTCTTAGCTGATGGCCTCACTCCCTACACTGCTGAAAAAAGAGAAGCATGCAGAGAAAACTGCCACACACTCTCACTTGTGTAATAACAACATACTGGTGTCTGTACCATCCCTTCCACCTTCCCCCCATGACAATGAACCCACTCTGTGCTCCTTTCCTAAGGTAACCACTCCCTTGCTCAGCAGACCTCATCTTCCCCACTGATTCAGGCCATCACGTCAGCAATTCTCCTTTCTCTCCCCTACATAATGTTCTCCCTTTTCTGGGAACATTACCATTAACATGTGCTAATATTTCCCTTTTTATTAAGTAAACAAGCAAACCTCCCTCTTCCTTGACATCAAATTACTCTCCAGCTACCACACTATTTTTGGCCCTCTTTACAGGAAAAGTCTTCCAAGGGCTCTTGTATTTTCTGTCTCCACTTCCTCTACTACCATTTCCTCCTGAATTCAGGATTTGGTCCCAACTATACCTAAATTGTTTTCTGTCAAAGTTGCCTATTCATTATTTCCAAATTGTCATATTAAATGGAGACAATTTGGACTCATTTAACTCAACCAGTCAGCAGTGTGTGAGCTGAGTTTATTGCTTTAACAATTGTCCTTCTCTCTCCTGTGTAATAAGTTTGGGAACATTCTTGGAACCGCATCTTTCCTCAGCTTCAATATCCCCACTCCCTTTTGGTTTATTCCTCCTCCTTCCCTGGCCGTTCCTTCTTAATCTATTACTTCTCATGCTCCTGATCCCTAAAAGGAAGAATACCCCAGGGCTCAAACTCTGTACCTATTCTTTATCTATACTCACTCCCAAGGTGATCTTATCCAGTCTCATAGATTTAAATACTTTCTATACACTAATAATTTCCAAGACTTTTGTCTCAGGAACTTTTCCCTGAACTCCAGACTTGTATGTCCATTTGTGTATACAACATGTCTACTTGGGAGTCTACAATGAATCTTATATTAAAATGTCTAAAACTAAACTGGTTTCCTCAAACCTGCTTCTACCACAGAATTCACCATATTAATAACTCTAACATCAGTTCTTTCAGTTGCTCATATTAGAAACCTTGAAGTCACCCTTGACACATCATTTTCCCCCACACTGCACATGCAATTAATCATAAAATCCTGTTATTTCTACCCACGAAATGTATTCAGCTTCTGACTTTTATCACTAGCTCCACCTCTTGCCTGCATTATTAAAACAACCTTGGTAACCTATTTCCAGTCTTGCTCTCCAAACACCTTGTATCCATGCAGCAACCATAATGATCCTTTTAAAAAATTCTTTTTAAACTTAGCTACATCAGGCATTGTGCGAAAAGATAATTATATCCTCTTATAGCACCCTTCAATGGCTGCCTATCTCAGAGTAAAAGCCAAAAATGCACATCATTGGTCTACAAGGCCACATGATGAGGCTTCCCATAACTTTCTACCTCCAAACCACTCCTCCCACACACACTGGCTTCCTTGCTGTTTTTTGGAGATCCCAAGCAAACTACAGTGGGGCCTTGACTTACGAGTTTAATTCGTTCCATGATGGAGCTCATAACTCAAATTACTCCTATGTCAAATCTAAAAGTGAATGAGTGAGACACGTGATGCTGGGCTGATGTTGTGGCGTTCACTGTGACGTTCGCTGCGCCAACTTGCGGTGGGGTATCTGAAGCTGGCTCGTAACCCAAATTTTAGCTCACAAGTCAAAGCAAAAAATCGGCTGAGAGACGGCTCGTATCTCGAAAAAAGTCAAGGCCCCACTGTACTTGGAATTGCTTTTTATTTGCTATTTCCTTGACCTGAAAGAATCATTCCCTGGATACCCATTACTTCCTTCACAGCTCAGCTCAAAGGTCATCTTATCAGACAGGCCTTTCATGATGACATATAAAATAACAACCTTCCTCCCCTCTCTCCCACCCCATAATCCCTATTCCCACCATCCTGCTTAATTTTCTCCATAGCAATTTCATGTCAAGATAGAAGTTTGTTTCTTTACTATTTCCCCACTAGAATGTAAGCTTTACCTGAACAAGAACTTGGTCTGTTTTGTCACTGCTGTATGTCTAGATCTAGACCCATGCCTAAAACATGGCAAACATCCAACGAAAGTTTACTCATTCCTTTATTCATTCAACAAATGCATATTGACCATTTACTATGAACCAAGTGTTTCCCTAAGCACCATAAAGTAGAACATATAGCCTAGAGAACAAAAAAGTCCTGTCACCAGTATTTATCACCTATGTTGCCTTTGACAAGAAAACAGCTTCCCTAAATTTTGCATTGATCAGCACATTAGATCAAAAGAACAATCTACCTTGTAGTGTGATTGGAAAGAACAGATAAGACAATGTTTTTACCTGGATGTGCTCTGTAAACATTCTAATGCTATGTAAATAGAAATCCTTATTGATACAATAGTCCCATTTTTTTATTAAAAAATAATAATAATAAAGGTTAAGTGGTTTGCCTCCTAATCAGAGATAGTAGCAGAGCTAGAGATGTATCTCAGGTCCTTAAGCCTGTGTTCTAGTTCTATTTTCATGGTACTCTTTATTCCAGATAGTTCAATACATGTTGTATGAACATGTTGTATGTTTATGAAGGCTTTCAAACGTCTTTGACAAAAGATCTAGAGAAGGGGCTGTGTTAGTTTCCTAGGGCTGCCATAACTATTACTAACTCAGTGGCTTAAAACAACAGAAATGTATTCTCTCACAGTTTGGGAGGCTATAAATCAAGGTGTCAGCGGGGCCATGCTCCCTTTCAAGGCTCTAGGGAAGAATCTTTCCTTGCCTCTCGCTGGGTTCTGCACCTTGCTTTCCTTGGATTGTAGATGCCTCGCTCCAATCTCTTCCTTCATTGTCACATGGCTTTCTCCCTATGTGTATGTGTGTTTGTGTCCAAATTCCCTCTTCCTATAAGGATACCAGTCACTGGATTAGGGCCCATCTGAATCCAGTATGACCTCATCATAACTTGATTACATCTGAAAAGGCCCTTTTTGAAAATAAGTCTACTGACACAGGTACTAGGAGGAAAAGGTTTGAACATCTTTTAGAGGGAGAGGGGAGGGCACAGGGGGAGAGGGGAAGGCACAGTTCAACCCACAACAGTATTTAAAAGAGCTTAGAACCATTTTTCAAAGAGCATGCCAGGGAAGAAGTTTAACATTGTGGGAAGGCATGCATACCCAATGACAGTCCAGCTGTGCATGAATTGGACACAGACCAGAGTTTCCCTTACATTTGACAAGCAAAAGCAAGGAGAATCAACCTAAAGGCATGAAATTGTCATCCTGGTGGAAAAGGGTTTGGCAAAGTACCCCGGTTTCTCTGAGAGGCAGGTTGATTCATAAAGTAATCTACCTTAATCAGCATTATATAATCCCGCAGAAGCACGTGAAATGGAAGCAATGATGCAAGCAGGGCAGAGCTCAGGGAGAAATCTTGCCCTACATTGTTACGCAGCGCTATTGCGCAGCTGGCACACCTTTCAGCTTGCTCTGCCTCTAGCACCTCGCCCGGCAACTAACCCAATTTAGTCAGACCTTCCAAAGTGAAGGGAGGTTCTATATTTAGACACTATTTTCTGCCTGAGGATGACCTTTCCTGGCTGCAGTGTCACACCTGAACACGGCTCTGCGCCTGCCCTTTGTTTTTGTTGGGGGAACCAGCAGCTTTCTCTGACATATGAACTTAAGGTATTTTTAGAGATAGAAAGACCCCAGCTCATCTCATTCAACTCTTTCTTTTCACAGCATTCAAGTGGAGACTTTGGAGCCACTACCTGGGTTTGTGTGGGAGTCCCAACAATTCCTAGCAGTGCGCCTTTGGACCAGCTCCTCTCTGTGCACATTTTTCTGATCTGTGAAATGCAGACAATACATAGTAGTATTTGCCTAAAGGGGTTATTGGAAGAAATAGATCCATGTAAGTACTTAAAGCAGTGCCTGGCACATAGTAGATACAAAGGAAACTTAATCATTACAATTCTCATTGTTTCAGATGAGCACACTAAGGCTCAGAGAGACACGATGTGAGCCGCCCAGGTTAACCAGCAATCTAGTACAATCAGACCTGGAATTGGTCTACTGGGGGAATACCTCTTATTTGGTCCACAGCTAGCAAACTTGTAGCTCCTCTGAGGTCAATAAGAGCCACACCTCAGCAGCTCTAGCTTTCATTTGTTTCCCAGATCACCTGATTGTCATTGGGAAAGTCAAACCTGAGGGGATGAGACAAGAACAATAACAGCAAGTTAGATCGAAGGGGCGTGAGACTAAAGACAAGAAAATCTCTTACTGGCAATTACAGTAGTCTGGGTAGTAAATAATTAGATGAGAAGGGAATTTTAAAAAATTGGGAAATTATGTTTATTCTTAAAAAGAACATAATAGGGGGCTAAGGATGGCGGCATAGGTAAACGCCTGTACTCACTGCCTCCCACAACCACATCAAAATTTCAACTAAGGTACACTGGAAAGCTGGCTGAATGGAAGTCCTACTAGAGAAGTAAAGAAGAAAGCACACTGAGACTGGTAGGAGGGGCGGAGGTGCTGAACAGGCTGGTCAGGCACCCACATGGGCTGGTTTTTCAATTTTGAGGGAGATCGCCTCTGTGGAGGCCGCCCAGAGGAGCAAGGAGTCCCAGCCCCACACCAGACTCCCAGCCCAGTGTCCTAGAGCTGGGGAAAGAAGTCCCTACAGGCAGTCAGAATTACAGGCTGCAAAAACCAGTGCAGACTGGGGCACAGTGACAGAGGCTGCTGGAGACACAGGTGTTCATCTTAAAAGGCTGGAAGCATGAACTGAACTTACAAGGTCTGGCTTCCTCTGAGCTCCAGCACCAGGGTGAGGCTTTGGGAGACAGAGACACGTATGAGGAGGAACTGGATTGTCTGGCATCAGGGCAGGAACTTGGGGGCAGCTGTCTCCCAGACCTAGGTGCTCACAGGGATCATATGCTGGAACCTCCCTGGTTTCAGGGCTGACTGGCAGCATTTCTGTTTGCTCCGCCCTGGTGATTCCCTAAGACCCTGCCTCATCCAATTTACAACCCCACCCAAGCTGGGTGCAGCAGCTTTTTCAAATGAATGGTCTGTGCTTGCTCAGGGTAAAACCACTCAAACAAGCTACAGCTGGGTCAGGGAGTCCCAAACCTATCAATAAAAGGCCCAAGACCTGGCACCAGCACCAGCCTGCCTTGCTTCATAGCTGGGCTTCTTCTGGGCACTTCCAAACCCACTACAAAGAGGAGGAATCTGCAGATTTCTCTGTAGCTCCTGCTGGGTGGCCTCAGGCAATGGCTGACTTTGTACCTCCCTGGAGACCCAAGTGCCAGTGTACCCAGTGGTCAGTGTCAGATCATACCAGATTACAACTCTACACATCCATAAGCAACACACTCAAGGGGCAGACTCAGTGAGCACCAAAGCCCCACGGAAGCAAGTCCTGCTCCATAGGGATATCTCCTGCACAACAGCTCTCCCACTGTAGTCTCAGCTGGTCCTCACAGCCAATTGGCCTAGAGGTCAATTCCTCCCAGTGAAACCAACAGCAATCATGTCTCAACTACAACAAGACTGTGATCATAGCTCACAAAGGGGTGCACCTAGAGCTCCCAGCTCAGATTACTGGGGAGCCTGAGCCATTGGACCCCATAGAACACCTATTACACAAGGCCACTCTACCAACTCAAAGAGACATAGCAGCTGTACCCACTACATAGAAACAACCACAGGGAAGCAGCCAAAATGCAGAGACAGGGATGAATGTCACAAATGAAAGAAATGGAAGAGAGCAGACTATTGGAAATAGAGATAAAAACCACAGTTATAAGGTTACTCAAGATTCTTCTAGAAACCTCCAAAAAAAAAATGGAAAAGTTCCAGTCAGAAATTAACCATACATTGACTGAAATAAAGAATGATATACAGGAATTTAATAGTAAAATAGAGGATTCTGAGAATCAAATCAACAATTTGAAATATGAGAAAGCACAAAACACCCAACCAGAAATGCAAAAAAAAAAAAAAAGAAACCAAAAATATGAAAATAGTGTAACAACTTCAAGCATTACAATATTTGCATTATGGGGTGCCAGAAGAATAGAGAGAACAAGATATTGAAAACCTATTTGAAGAAATAATGACAGAAAACTTCCCTACCTGGTGAAAGAAATAGACTTACAAGTCCAGGAAGCACAGACAGTCCCAAACAAGAGGAATCCAAAGAGGACCACACCAAGACACATCATAATTAAAATGCCAAGGGCAAAAGACAAAGAGAAAATCTTAAAAGCAGCAAGAGAAAAGCAGTTAGTTACCTACAAGGGAATGTCCATATGACTCAACAGAAACTATGCAGGCCAAAGGGAGTGGCAAGAAATATTCAAAGTGATAAATAGCAAGGATCTATGACCAAGATTACTCTACTCAGCAAAGCTATCATTTAAATTGAAAGTCAGAAAAATAAATAAATAAATTGAAGGTCAGATAAAAAGCTTCACAGACAAGAAAAACTAAAGTTCATCACCACCAACCCAATAGTATATGAAATGTTGAAGGGTATTTAAGAAGAGGAAGAAGAAGAAAAAGAAAAAGATCAAAAATATGAACAACAAAATGGCAACTAATACATACCTATCAATAATTGAATCTAAAAATCAAAATAAATGAATAAGAAGTCTACTGAACAGAATAAACTGGTAAATAAAACAGAATCAGAGGCATGGAAATAGAACAGATTGACAATTATCAGAGGGAAGGGGGTGGGGGAGGCAGGAAGAGATTAAACAATGATTTTATATGCATATATGCATTACCTATGGATACAGACAATAGGGTGGCAAAGACCTGGGGCAGGGCAGGAACAGAGTGGAGGGGGCAATGGACAGGGGTAGGGGGGGAGGGCGCGGGGGGGGGGGGGAGGGGAGAGGGACATCTGTAATAATCTCAACAATAAAGATTTTTTTAAATAAAATAAAGTAATAAAAATAAAACCATAATAAACTAAGGAGCCTTGTTATCAGCAAAAGTACAAGACAAGCAAGTGAAAATATAAGTGTCGTCCTGGATAAGACCAAGACAGAGGACTTGGTGTTTAAGGCTTGTTTGGTAAAAGCATGCGGTCACTTCGGCCAGTTAGAAGTTAGGAATAAAGTAGAACTGCTAAGGTACCCAGGTGGAATGGTATCAGGTGTCAGCAACTATTTAAATTATAGAGGGGCATGGGAGGAAAATTGTAAGAGGATTTACTCCCTCACTCTATCTACACAATTGAGGGCACCCAGATCTTCACAGCATAGGACAGCCTGGCGTGGCACTCAAAAGCAGGGTGTCTTGGGGAAAGTTGCTAATGAGTTTTCCTCACGAAAAGAAAGGACACTAGTATTTTAAAAAATACCTCTGAAGTCTAGGCATGTTAATTCATCTCATGAAATTCTTGGGCCCTTCACCAGACTTCAAATGATTAAGGGGTCAAGTGGAGGTGTCCCTCTTTTATAGAGATGAGGAAGTATTGATAGGACCCTGGTAAATGATTGGATGTGGGGATAAAGGGAGCTGAGGCCTTAAGGATGATACCCAAAGAGAGGGTACTTTTCTGAGTTTAGAATTAACAAAGCACATCCACATCCACTTCTCATTTCTCCCAAGTACCTTAAAAGACTAGTTAACCTGAGAGAAAATACTGGTTTTTCATACCTGTTCTCTGAAACATCCCAAGTAGGTAGATTTGTTCTTATCTTTATTTTACAGGCAAAGGAATCAAGATCCAAAGAGGTCACAGAACGCTGGTGTTCTGATACCACATTAGGAGACCTTCAAGTCTGTCAGGGTGACAGCAGTGAGTTCTGTGGGGAAGGGGAATTGAAGAAGCTACAAAATGTCACATTCAATGAGCAAAAGCAGGAGAACATTCTAGCTCCACTTGATTTGTAGTTTGTTTAGGTTTGGTGCTCTTGGAATGTGGGCCATTTGGAAATCCTACAAATTTCACTCACTCATTCATTCATTCATTCATTCACTCAGATATTGTTGAATGTCTGCTTATTGCAGACTTGTCCTGTTCTAAATGCTAGAGAAAGAGTTTCAGGACAACACAAAGTTTCAGGGCTTTGGCACCTAGGCTGTGAGGTAATAAGTGAACAAAATATCTACAAAGTGTTACAAAGAAAGTAAATGTGAGGCAACTGGTACAGAGGATCCGAGAGGGTATTCATGAGGTGGGTGGGTCAGAGAATGCACCCTCATCTACATGGACAGTCTTGTGCAGGAAGAGAGTCAGCCTTGCTGAGATCTGGGCAAAGCACTTTCCAGGCAAAGAGAAGAGAAGATACAAGGCCCAAGGCTGAGTCAAATCTGAGCTAAAGGAGGACAGTAGGCGATGAGCCTGGAGAGATAGGCAAGGGCCAATCTCTGTAGGTCCTGGCAGTCTCAGAAGTTTAGATTTTATTCCAAGTTTGAAAGAAAACAAGTAGAGGGTCTCAGGCAAAAGAGTGACATTATTTGATTTATGTTTTTAAAAGATTCTTCCAGCTGCCATGTGGAGAATGGACTGTAGAACAGCATGAATGACAGATGGAAGACTGGTTAGGGGAGTGCTCTATAGTCTAACAAGAGGTTATGTGGTTTGGATTAGGGAGAAGCAGTGGAAATGGAGATAAGTGGATGGGTATTACACATCCCATATTTTGAGGAGAATTAATGAACTAGATGAGGAGAATAGCCAAAAAGAAAAGAACTCAAGCAAGAATAATTTACTGTTTTTGTTATCTATTTTGGTGAAAGAGAGCAAGCACTTCTAAATCTAGGCAATGGATATAGTAAGTCGAGGCAAACAAGGCAGCCAACAGAATTAGGAAAGACTCAAGCTTTGGTCACTAAATTAAATTCAAGTTCTGGTTCCACCACTAATAACTGTGCATTTCCCCGTCTGTAGAACGGCAATAGTGCCCGTCTCTTAGAATTTTTACTAGATAATTCATGGAAAATACTTACCACAGTAGTGGCATATAGTAAGTGCTCAATAAATTTCAGATTACCATTATTATTCTTTTTCACTAAGAACTATTTACAGGGAAACAGCTGTCACTTTTTTGTTCTCCTCCGTGCTTAGCTCTGGCTCTCTTATTTCTTATCACACATCTAATCACACCATCCTCACTGATCTGAACAAAGCATCTCTTTGAGTTGGGTTCACAGAAGAAAAGTAATTGATCAATGACTTTCTGGTGTTCACCTCATGCCAATAGGCACATGGCTTCTGAGTCTGCCCCAGGCCTCCTTTCCAGGATGTCTGGCAGGTAGGACATTTTTATAGGGCAGCCTGACCACCTATACACAAGCCAACTAGGATTTCCTTGACTATGCTTGCCATACTCAGAAGCACAACTCAAGTGTTAACACTACATAGTATATAATAAAGCTTTGTCATTGACAAATGGAGTTATTTTGTGATAGAATTGTATTAGTTATTTGCTAGACCAGCATCTTTTAAAAAAATTATTACAGAGAGGAAGAGAGAAATAGAAACATCAATGATAAGAGAGAATCATTGATCGGCTGTCTCCTGCATGGCCCCCACTGGGATCAAGCCAGAAACCCAGGCATGTGCTCTGACAGGGAATCAAACCCTGACAGCATGGTTAGGCGTCAACCTGGTTCATAGGTCAACGCTCAACCACTGAGCCATGCTAGCCAGGCTAGACCAGCATCTTTAAAAAAATTGTTTTAACTATGACCTATAGTAAAAAAATACATCATGACCCAGTAAACAGTGTGTAATGGAAACAAACCATGGAAAAACAGCATTTATTCTTATTAAACATAGTACACTCTGAATATTTCCTGTCCTGTTTCCACCACCACTTTTTGTTTCAAATTCTGGTCACAACCCACTAAATTGATTTCACGACCTCTCAGTGGGTCCTGACTCACAGTTTGATTACTATGTTGGAGGGCCACAACAGATTGTTTTATACCAAGTTTCTCTAGTCTCACCCTGTGTGGTTTATTATGATTTGCATGCCTTTGAACTCTACATCTGTAAAAGGCAGTCATTGCTTGTTATTTTTCAAAGGACGCTTCTAACTCAAGTGTTAGCCCATCTGTTAAGACCTACTTATTGCTTTTTAAAAGAAAAATAATTAAAAGCAAATTAGGAATTCCAGGTTTACACTAACCAGGGTTTCCCCCCCTCTTTTGTAAAAGCCTTCCATCTGTCTGCCCTCTTTTGGACAAAACTCAAATAGGAGCACGCATCTCATCAAATCAAATGTGGGAAGTGTCAAAAAGCTGCCAAAACATCATGCCAGTTGCTTTATCTTTTAAGGAGTTTTAAAATTAGATTTAACAGAATGAGTTGTTTGTTTTGTTGCTTTTCCTTCCATTAGAGAAACATGGCCCTTAATTTATGGCCTATAAGTTTATGCAGTAGCCTTCCAGGGACAGTCCTAAGGTACACTACAATAAATCTGGATGACACACTTCTAGGGCAGAGATTAGTTAGTGATGGAAAAACAAACCACGGGGGGCGTTGCAGTAGACCAAGAGCTCTAGCTCTGAACCCCATTAGGTCAGAAGCCCAGGGGGAGGGCAATTGTCCCACCAGACTTAGTTTTCTCTCCCCCACCGAGCCTAGCAGAGAAGAGCTCAATACCCTTCCATTCCAGTCCCCAGACAAGTTAATCTTTGACAAGTTTTCTCTCTTGATCTACCTTTCAGATTTAAAATAATGGCTGTCTAGCTACTTCTCCAAAAACATGCTAAGAATAATCAGGAAGTAAAGAGCCGTATGTAAGTAGATAGAGGGACCAACTAGTTATTGCCCAGTTATCAGGTGGCAGAGCCCCGGAGTCTCTTGAAGATCCCTCCCTTTCTCCAAAGGGTGGGTGGTCTCAGGACTGTAGCCTCAGGACTACAATCCCACCATCACCAAGAAAGCCACATGCAGAGGGGAGGTGGTGCTATGCAAAGTTAAGAGCAAAGACTCTGAAGCCAAGCAGACCCTTATGTTCAAATTCTGGCTCTAAATCACATAATGTCTCTAAACCTGTTTTCTCCTTGTTGGGAGACTAAAGGGAAATAAATTATATAGAGCAGATGACATGCAATAGCAAAAAAAAAAAAAAGCCCACAAATGACAGGTGCTACTTTTATTGTCTTTGTTATTTTTATGAAAGGAAGAAACTTTACTCAAGTATCTTGTAGGTATAGATAGAGCAGTCAAAATGTAGAGAAATCTGTAAAAAAAGAAAGAAGGGGACACGTGTAAGATTAATATGGTGATAAAAACAAATGCTTAGATTTGAAAACCAATGACACAAAACAAATAAGAGATGGATGAAGGTGAAGAGTTAGAGCTGGAAAATTATTTTGAGTGGAGTATTTAGGAAGAATTGCTTTCCTGATGTCTCAGTGGTAGGTCCTTACTTAATCATGCATATATCCTTATTTAATTTTACCTAATCATAGAAGCAGAAACTTATTTTTCAATTTCCCTTCGCATCATTTTCATCTCTGTCACTTCCTCATTCTAAAGACTCTTCATCCACAAGAAAACTAATTTTTGTTTACTCAAAATATACTTGTTATGGACTCTATCATATCTTCTCCACTAATACTTTATTATTGTTTTGTGATGTTAAGTCACCCTTTGTATCTTTGATCAATCTATCTCTTAAGTAGTACTTGGGTATTCCATGCTGAAATAAAAGTAATTTAAAAGGGGAAGGGAACCTTCAAGTTTGAAAACCCTAATAGAGCAAAAATTACTACGACAATATTTTTGGGTGGGTTTTTAGCATAAATTCATAAATAAGAATCTTGTCTCCAGTTTTTAGTTCCATCTAGTGACTCTTGAAATTATCTTTCGGGGGTCTTTTAAATGCAAGATTTCTAAAATATGTTTCCTATCTACCTTTCCAATCCAAGTCAGTGCAGTTCTAGGATACAAGTATTTATGAAAAATAAAATACATTTAGTTTTATTTTTCCATGGTTTATTTTATTCTTCATCCTCATTTCTGGTTGATCAGCATTTGACAGTGGTTCCCCCAGACTCTCTACCGAGTAAAAAATGGCCAATAAATAATATGTGCCAAGGAAAGTGTAACTTAAAGAAATGCTACTATTTAAGAAAATTTATTTGTAAAGTATTACTCATAACATAAATAAGTTTTAACTTATTTAGATTTATATTTAGATTTTTGTAGAGCATTTTTCTTAAAGTGAAACTTCAAGGCTGTGCCATTAAGGACAAATAAGCCCATATTAAATTCTTAGTGCTATCTCTTCTATGCAGCCTGGGCAGGATATTTAGCTTATTAGAACCTCAGTTTCCTCATCTGTTAATGGAAGGGATAATATCCACCTTGGTTGTTGTGAGGATCAAAAGTGATAATGTTCCTGGCACATAGCAGGCACTTAATAAAGGCTAGCTATTTTTACAGAGTTGCTAATCTATATATACAAAAGCCTAAGTGATTGTTAGGACCAGACAACTGGCTGGTAGCTATGATATGCACTGACCACCAGGGGGCAGACGCTCAACTCAGGAGCTGCCCCCTGGTGGTCAGTGTGCTCCCAGAGCCAACCTCCCACAGCCAGCCAACCTCCCACCATCCCTCCCCCTGGCAGGCTGGCCCTGATTGGCCCTGATAGCCGGTCAAGCTGAGGGACCCCACCTGTGCATGAATTTGTGCACCGGGCCTCTAACCTATATAATAAAAGCCTAAGCAATTGTTACAGTGGAACGCCCAGAACCACCAGTCACTATGATGCGCACTGACCACCAAGGGGTAAACACTCAATGCAGGAGCTGCCCCCTGGTGCTCCAAAGCGGGAGCACCACTCAGCTGACAGATGGGTGCCAGACACTGGGCTGACAGATGGCAAGCGAAGCTGCAGCAGCACGAGCCTCTCCTGCAGACACTCCCCCTGAGTGCCCAAGGGGCAGCGGCAGGCATAGCAGGGCCAGGATGAGTGGGAGCGGCAGCAGCGTGGAGGTCCACTGATCCCGCAGACCAGGCCAAGGGATCCCACCAGTGCACAAATCCATACACCAGGCCTCTAGTAGAAAATAAGAAACTGATGAAGCTAAAGAATAAGTCCAACTGGAAAATATTTTTAAACGGAGTACTCAGGAAGAACTGCTTTTGTGAATCGATCAGATCTCTGTGTTGTTAAATCAGTCAGACTAAACAGCCACCCATTGTCTATCCACTGGTGTGGCTCTTTGGGGAAACCCTGGAAGTTTAGACTGTCTCATTGGAGAACTTGCCACCAAGCTGATTTCCTGCTGCCATTTACTAACCAACCTTGTTTGATTTACCCAAGTATTATCTGAACATGGTCCTCTCTTGAAGATTAGTACTGATGTTTGTTAATGTGATGGTCAAGCAGGGTTAAATCAGATAGTGCAGGGCTATCATCATAAGTGCCCATTTAATACTGTTATTTCCTAGCTGATTAAAATGATTAGACAAGATGACCTCTGAATTCTCTTCTGTTTCTGAATATTTCATGATTTAAACCCAAAAATTACTAACTAGCATGATTTATTGAAAACTATGCAGTCTTTAATTTACAATTACAAAACATGAAGTGCTCCTAAAACTGAATGTTGTGGGGTGTTTTGGGTTTTTTTGTTTTTTATAACTCATTTGTCCAAAAACCTGACCTGAATGGCTGAGTGCCTATTTATAGTCCTTACATACTTCACTGCAGAAATATTTATGCATATGATTACAAGGTACTTGCTACAGACCCTGCTGGCTGTTACATAACATACACGTATTGTGCATCTCCCTTACAGTGGCCTGTAGATACTATACTCCAGAGTCATTTCCAGAAATCCTGAGAGGCACTGTCACCAGCTTTTCCTACAGAAAGCTTGGCACTCCACCTTGCCTTAGGCAACCTTCCCCATTGAACTGATTAGATTCTGGGAAGTATGTTCTTGTCCTGTAATTCTTCCTGCAACCCAGGCTTTAGCCATTTGACTTGACAAAGGTAAAGAAAAGAAACAAAATTATATCAGTAAATTTGCCTTAATTATCAGCTGCTTGGGAAAAAAAATTGAACAAAAACTACTGCTATTATCAGATATATATATATATATATATCCCTGCAAGATTTGGGCATTATGTGGAGATTTCACACACACTCTCTAGTAAAGAACTTCTACATATTACTGTCCCCAAAGAATCTATGTAGTACTTGTAGAAAATATTATATCAATTTTTACAAATGAGAAAACTAAGACCCAGCACAGTTGTCTAATTACCATGGGCAACATTAATAACAACAAAATTGTCTTTGTTTAAAAGAGTAAAGTAGTCCTCCCTTATCCACGAGGATACATTCCAAGACCCCCTGGGGATGCCAGAAACTGCAGATCCTACCAAACCCTATATATGCTGTTTTCCTTATACATACTGGTACATACCAGTGTAAACCATGATAAGGTTTAATTTGTAAATTAGGCACAATAAAAGATTAACAACAATAATAATGAACAATTATAATCTACACTAATAAAAGAGAAACATGCAAATTAACCATCACTCTGCCACTCCGCTACACCCACCAGCCAATCAGAGTGACTATGCAAATTAATCCAACAAAGATGGTGGTTAATTTGCATATGCAGGCATGAAGCGAATACTGAAGATGACTGAAGATGACAGTGGCCACGGAGCTGGAGCAAGCAGGAGGCTTGGGTTGCTCCCGGCAACGGAGGAAGCCAAGCTTCCTAAGGGCCCTGGAATCAGCTCAAGGAGTGGCTGAGGGCCTGGGTCGCTGAGGATGACTCAGGCTTTCAGCCAGCCCTGGCCTCTGCCTGAGGAGCTAGGGGAAAAGAAAAAAAAGGAGGGGCTGGGAGCAGCCAGAGCAGAGAAGCCAAGCCTCGCTGCTGCAGCTGGACCAAAGGCCTGGGTCATGGGTCCTGGAGGAAAACCGGTGCCAGCAGCCAGGGGAAGGTAGGCCTATTGCTCAAATCTTCATGCAATGGGCCCCTAGTAACATATAATAAAAGTTATGTGAATGTGGTCTCTCTCTCAAAATATCTTAATGTATTGTACTCACATTTTCACTTAAAGGAAACATCTTACGGCTTCTCTTGGGCATGTCTGAATTGCCAGCATCACTATTCTTGCACTTAGCAGCCATTATTAAACACAAGCACCGGGAAACCTCAACAGTTGATCTATTAACTCTGGAGGCTACTAAAATAATGGGCAGAGAGCGTATAGAGCTGGAGCATCAGAGATTAAACATTTTTAAAATATAATTAGAGCGCTTTCCTATAATCTCTATTAAAATAATAAGTTCCTCACACATGTGTGGGTGAGATTGTTTAAATACCAGAGAAGAGGGAGCTTTTCAATTCAAACTAATAAGTAACATACTATGTACTTAAGAACACCAATTTTTAGAACTGTAAGTCATTCCCAGAATTTGAGGTAACAAAAACACATCTCAGAGGGGAAATGTACCAGGAATAGACCTCTTCCAGGCATTATCCAGTAAAGCTCCAAAACTCACTGATTCTTGTTTCCAATCACCCATTCATACAGTGGCTCTCTTCTAAATCACATCCGAAGGATTATTTTTGCATACAGATATCCAATGGTCCCAGCAAATTTGTTGTAAAGATTATATTTTCTAGAGCTGGGTGAAAAAGGTGAAGGGATTAAGAAGTACAAATTGGAAGTCACAAAATAGTCACAGGATGTGAAGTACAGCATAGGGAATATAGTCAATAATATTGAAATAACTACGTATGGTGGGTACTAGACTTATCAGGGGATCACTTTGTAAATTTTATAATGTATAACCACCATACTGTATATCTGAAACTAATATAATATTGAATGGCAACTGTAATTTTAAAAAAAGTTGAATGGAGATATAATACTAGGGAAAAACAACAAAATAAAATTAATTAACATTTTAAAAAATATTACATTACCTAATTGTTGCTTTGGCACTATTGTCAAGAGTCAATTGACCATATATATTAGGACATATTTTTAGACCTTCTGTTCTGTTGATCAATTTTTTATCTTCATGCCAAAATCACATTATCTTGATCATTTTAGCTTTATAGTAGGTCTTGAAATCAGATATTATAAGCCCTCCAACTTTGTTCTATATCTCCAAAGTTGACTTGTCTATTCTAGGTCTTTTGTGTTTCTATATAAATCTTAGGATCAGCTTGCCAATTTCTACCCAAAAAAAGCTGATGAGGATTTTGACATCTTAAAAATATTGAATCATTCAATTCATGAACATGGTTGTAGATTTCCATGTATTTAGCTCTTTAATTTCTCATAATTAAATAACATGTAAGTTTTCAGTGTAAAGGCCTCGAATTTAACATATAAATCTTATCACAGTCTACTTTCAAATAATATTATACTACATAATGTATATTATAAAACTCTTACCACAATATATTTCCATTTCTCCCCTTTCATCCATTGTTCAATTGTGGTTCTATATTTTATTTTTGCATATATTATTTATTTATTTTGTTTATGTAGTAGATTTTGTTTGAAGAGAAATTTTAGGTTCGCAAAAATATTTAATGAAACGTGCAGAGTTCCCATATAACACCTGTCCCCACACATGCACAACATCTCTGACTATCAACATTCCCCATCAAAGTGGTACATTTTTTGTAACAGCTAAACCTACATTCACACATCACTATCACAGAAAAGTCCACAGTTTACATTAGGGTCACTCTTTGTTGTTGTTGTTGTTGTTATTGTTATTGTTAATCCTTACCCAGGGATATTTTTCCTATTGATTTTTGGAGAGACTGGAAGGAAGCGAGAGAGAGATGAGAGAGAGAGAGAGAGAGAGAGAGAGAGGTGAGAGAGACATTGATTGCTTGCCTACTGCACACACCTAACCAGTACCAGGGATTAAGCCTGCACCCCTTCATTCTGAAGGCCGCTGCTCTAACCACTGAGAAAAACCGGCTAGGGCTTTGATGTTGTACATCCTTGATGTTGTACATTCTATGGATACTGACCAATATATGCACATCATAGTTTCATACAGAATAGTTTCATTGCCCTGCCAACCATGGATTTTCCACTGTCTTCAGACTTTTTGCCTTTTTCAGGATGTTATAAATTTGGAATGATACAGTATGAGGTCTTTTCAGATTGGCATCTTTCGGTTAATATTACTTATTTATGTAAGGATCCTCCATGTATTTTCATAGCTCAATAGCTGATTTCTTCTCAGCCCTCAATAATATTTCTTTGTCTGAATGTACCACAGTTTACTTATCCATTCACCTACTGAAGGTCAGTTTGATTGCTTCCAAGTTTTGACAGGTATAAATAAAGCTTCTATAAATATGCATGTGCAATTATTTTTTCTGTGAAAGCATAAGTTTTCAAGTTCTTTGGGTTAATACCTTGGTACACAATTACTGGATTATATGGTAAGAGTATGCTTAGTTTTATAAGAAACTTCCAAAGTGTCTTCCAAAGTGGCTCTTCCATTTCGCATTCTCATCAATAATAAATGAGAGTTTCTGTTGCTCCACATTCTTGCCAGCTATTGGAGTTCTCAGTGTTTTGAATTTTGACCATCCTAATAGGTGTGTAGTGGTATCTTATTTTGATTTGTAATTCTCTAATGACTAATGATATGTGACCTTTAAATATGTATCTTTATATCTTCTTCGGCAAGGTGTCTATCTGTTCAGATCTTATGCCCATTTTTAATTGTTGTCTTGTTTATTTTATCCAGGTTTTCATATACTTACTCTTGAGTTTTAAGAGGACTTTTTATAGCTTTAAATAACAATTCTTTATCAAATATGTCTTTTTTTCAATAAAATTTATTGGGGTAACATTGATTAATAAAATTATTTAGGTTTCAGGTGTACAATTCTATAATTCATCACCTGTATATTATATTGTGTGTTCACCATCCCAAGTCAAATCTCCTTCCATCACCATTTATTCCCCCCTTTCCCTCTGGTAATCACCATACTGTTGTCTATGTCTATAAATTTTTGTTTGTTTGTTTGTTTGTTTGTTTAATCCCTTCACCTTTTTCACCCAGCCCTTCAACCCCTCTCCCCTCTGATGGCTGTCAGTCTGTTCTCTGTACTTATGAATCTGTTTTTTCTGCTTCTTTAGATGTTTAGTAATTTCTGTTGAATTTAGGTTCTTTGTATTAAGAAGTCTTACCACTCTGGCTAGTGAGAACACCATTTCCAGCCCTATGAAATCTACCTACTCCTTTCCATGACTCTTTCCATGACTTTAAATAACTTTCTCACACACATGAGCAGATAATTACTCAGCCAAAACTAAAAAAAAAAAAAAAAAAAAAAGACTTAAGAATTCCTTCTACAGATATACTAAGATATCTTTTAGTGAAGTTCTCACCTTCCCATATTTTTCCCTAAAAATTCTAACCACTTGGTCTGCCTAAACTTAGCAGTATTGCTAGTCTCTGTTTGGGTTCCCCTTCTCCCTGTTGCAGTCTCGAAATTCTCTCCAGATAAATAAGCTGTTATAATTGTAGGACTCACCTCATTTGTTTACCTGGTCTCAGGGATCACTGTCCTGTGCTGCCTGTTGTCCAATGTCTGAAACCCACTGATTCATCTATTTTGTCCAGTTTTATAGTTGTTTAGAGAAGGTAGGTAAATATAGTCTTATTACTCCATCATGGCCAGAAGTTCCCTGGTGGGTTCTTTTTAATGCGAGACATTTTAGAGATAAATGGAATGAATTAATTAAAAATAATTGGGCTGCTTTTTAGCACAAGTGTTTTGTTTTCTTGGTTAATAAACAATTAGGTAAGACATAAGTTAATGTTTGATCATGCATAGCAGTTCAGTGCATAGACTTTAGAATCAGGTTACCTCAATCTGGGTGCTGCCATTTATAAGCTGTATGGGATCGATTCATGGTCTCATTTCCTCTTTGCCTTTGCTTCCTTCTCTGTACAATAGAAGTGATAAAACTAACTATTTTATGGGGTTGTTATAAAGACTGAGTGAGCCATATGTGTGCAAGATACTATATACATTGTCTATTACTGCATGACAAGCTTGAATAACAAAATACTCTAAAACTTTGTTGCTTAAAACAAGAACGATATATTTCGCTCAGTTTGGTATGTCACAATTTTGACTGGGCTTCTCTGGGCAGTTCTGTTGTCTCCGTGTAATTTACTCACGCATCTTCAGTCAGTTGCCAATCAGTTAGTTGACCCTACTTCTGGGGTTCAGTTCATTGCTGGCTCTGATGATGGAGGTCAATAAATCACATGTCCTTCATCCTCCCACATGGTAACCTGGGCATGTTCACATCACTGTTCAGGGTTCTAAGAGCAGCAACAGTGCAAGCTCCATGGTTCAAGCACTTCTCAAGTCTCTGTCTCAATCACATTTTCTATCTTCCCATTTACCAATAGAAGCCATATGGCATAGCCCAGTCAATTAAGGAAGGCACCATCAGAGATATGAATATAGAGAAGGGGCAAATTTGTGATAGATTGATATTTCTGCAGTCTATCATAGATACTTCGCAAAGTTATAACTTTATTACGTTAGTAATTTTCTCTTTATTTTATTATAGTACATTGTAATAAATACAACAAGCATGTTGTAGTCACTATTTAAAAGTAATAGACAGTAATAAGAACCAGATAGCTAAGGTGTTAACTGTTAACTCTATCGCATCAGTATACTGGTATTGTTATAGCTAAAGTAAATGTGTTTGTCTTGGCTCACCTAATCTTTTCACTCTGCTTCTGTGCAATCATTACAACTTCAGGGGACATCGCTTGCCTCCAGTTCTGTAGTCACGTTCGGCTGCAAATCTCTTCTCTCTGCACTCTTCAGTGGGAACAGTTGTATAAATCACCCGGAATGTTGGCAAGAGCAACTTCTGGGCTGAGTGCTTACTGAAAGGAAAAAAAAAATCTTCCTTGCTACCCAGAAGTCATTTACATAGGCTAATTCCTGTGGGTTAAAATTTACAGCACCCCTTTTGCAGTAGCAACTGTGGGGGAAACTCTTTTTGCAGCATCACAGAGGAGTTATGGTTTAAGCATTTTATGCACACATATGTGGGCAATCCCGCAACAAAATACTATTTATTGTTCCTGCACATTTAGGTCTGAATAGCTCTCCCTTTCTGGATATGTTACTCTCCTGACACCAAAAGCTATAATTATTTTCCCGGTGAAGTATTGCCTGAATCTTCCTGGGGTAAGCACTCAACTGCAAATCATTGCTCAATCATTCTCTGGTCCTGCCTTCCTGAAATTGATTCAATCATAGATAGTGTGTGCATATCCCACAAGTCTTCACTGAACCTCAGTAACCTACAAGTCACCTACTTCTCTCTGGCGGAATGATTCATTGAGATATTAATTTTACCTTGTTCTTGCTGCAATAGGAGAATACAAAGAATGAAAGGAAAAATTTTCTCATCTACCTCCCTTCCAAGAATAATTATGCCACTGTGATCAGCCTCCTTTGCTTTGTAGGAATTATTTTAGTAGCTTCTTTGTGTTTCAGAAAAGACCCTAAAAGCAACATCTCTCCCACCCGACTCCGAGCTCACACCCAGCTCTTTGTTTGGGAAGAAGCCAGTGCTTGGAAAGCAGGGATTATGGTCTGAACTCTGACGAAAGGGAAGGATTCCTGTACAGTGGGAGGGTTTGGATGGGGAGAAAGGTATTGTGTGTTTCGAAAATATATAGATTTGGACTTCACTCTCTTGCTGTGGCCCAGGAGTGGTCAGACCTCTGATGTGGCAACAGGTACCATAACCTCTGGAACCATAACCAAGCTTGGTGTAAGGGAGGGTTCATATTCAATTGGACCAGATGGGCTTGGGCTATGAATGTCTTATCAGCAACTTTTTTTTTAAATATATTTTATTGATTTTTTACAGAGAGGAAGGGAGAGAGATAGAGAGTCAGAAACATCGATGAGAGAGAAACATTGATCAGCCGCCTCCTGCACATCTCCCACTGGGAATGTGCCCGCAGCCCAGGTACATGCCCTTGACCGGAATCGAACCTGGGACCTTCCAGTTCGCAGGCCGACGCTCTATCCACTGAGCCAAACCGGTTTCGGCTCTTATCAGCGACTTTGATAGAATAAAGACAGAGGCCCTTTCTCCAACTTTCCTACATTGTGTACATCCCAGTTAGGGGAACAGCACTGCCCCCCCTCCCTGCCCCAGGTGCCTACAATTAGATTTCATGCTAGCCCTGGCCAGGAAGAAAAGCTTGTATTACCTTTCTCACATCCTAGTCAGAGTGCAAAATTATACTGATGTACTCATAAAAATGAACTCTTCATCAACAAGTTCCTGGGAGCTGGCCTTCTAAACCATTTTCCATCCTTGCATTTTTGTTTGTTTGTTTGTTTCAAGCTAGTCACCAGAAATCCCAGGGATAACATCATCCAGGAGTTAGGGGGAGTCTAATAGTCAGTGCTAAAATGTCCTCTGGATCTGGTGTGCAACATCTAGCTGACTGAGACCAGTAGGCCTGTTAGCAGGTGTGAGGTAAAGAGGATTCAAATCCTACCATGGCTCAAAAAGCAATTAGACAGAAGTGTTGCTGCAGGACTTAACATTTAAAGCTCTCCATCAGTTCTAGTTGGCTCTATCCACTGGTCCACAAGCAATTTCCTCCCAAACTTTTGGCATTATAGATTCCCTCTTTCCCCTTGAACCTGAAAATCCAGCTGTGTTCCCTCGCCTCTGACATCAGCATCACTGGCTTTGATACAGCCAACCATCTGGCCGATGAGGCATGAGACAGAATGGAATCCAGCTCACTGGTCCCTGCTGTTTCCACATGAAACTACAACACTCTGGCCTCACCATGGATGGCGAGCTGTGACCCAGACTCACAAGGAATTAACATATTAAATGACCCTGGACCATAATTTCTGATGACCGTCACTGACATTTCAGGCTGAGAATGAGGTGGCTCTTCTTGTGATATCATGGAACTTTAGGGGGACATTGTTAGTCAGGTAGTCTCCCCGACTTCACCAGATAATGTGAATTCCTCAGTACATGTGATAGCATAGAGATCTAGAATATTGAGAAAAGGAGTTAACATTTTTAGCTATTTCATTTTTCAAGTATGACATGTTTTTGCTCATCTACTGTTTGAATTCAGACTCTTCTAAAGCTGCTCTTTATGTTTCCTACTCCTTTTCAACACCTTGTCTGTAGTAGAAAACTTTTACCCATCAGCATTAACCATTTTCTTCACCTCCCGCCTGCAATACCTCACTCCTCCAGCTTTCCTGTCATTTCTAACTTGGGACATTATAAAGGGGAAAGAGAGAAAACAACAACCACAAAAAAGGAGGAGTGCGAGCAAGAAGCGGCAGCATGATGGTGGAGACAGGTTTTGTAATCAGGGGACCTGGATTTAGTCTTCACTCTGCTACTTACTAAATGATGGATTTATGTGTAACATCATTTCAACTCTGCACCTCAGATTCCTAATCTGTGAATGCGGGGGGGAATAGTAAATGAGGTAAGATGTGATCTGTGTAAACTAGGGAGTCCTTATTTATTAAAGGAAAATTGAGAAAAGGATTTTGAACTTCATATTAGATCCAAAGTAGAGGCAATACAATGAAAGTTGCTAAAGAACCCTAGTTTCTCCTTCTCATTTCCCCCAGGAGCACTGAAGTAGGGACTATACTTGTTTGGTTTAGTGCTTTCATTATGGAGATGAATTCTCTGAATAGATTTTCCCTGGCAGGATCGGAATTTCTCTCTCTCTTTCTTTCTCTGCAGGGAATAGAAATTTAGGGTGTAGGAAGCAACACCAGGCCCTCTGCCCATTAATCTGCCTGTGTCCATGGACTGTCCAGTCACCCTTTTCCAGCTCTCCTTTGAAACTAAGATACACAAAGAAAAGAGCCATCCACAGCCTTGCTCAATGTGACGGTGCAAACCTGTTTTATTCTTACTTTGTATTCAAGACACATGCGCTCCTCCTCCTGTAGTATTTGCTGATATACTTTGCACTCCAGCTGCTGCAATATTTAAATCAGTGATTCAGTACACAAACCGCACGATGTGCCACTACACTCCAACAAGCAAGGTCTGTCTCTCCGTGGGGACAGAGGATCTAAGCATCTGTCATTCTCCTCCCTTCACTTATAATTAACCACACACCCCTTTACACACATAAATATTTATATGCAAAAATAAAACTCCCTGGTGCTTTAAGCCAATCTCTCTTCTCCTCAGTGAGCTTTGAAAGTTGCCAAAATAAATGTTTTACTTAATTCAAGACTCTATAAGAAACTCTTTGGTGTGAAGAACTTATATGATTATATTCCCAGAAAATAATTATAAAACCTCAGAGTTAGAAGTAGGATACATGCAAACTTCTAGAATGTAAGCTTCAGAAGGGAGAAATCTTTGTCTAATTCATTGATATCCCAAGTGTTTAGAACAGTCCCTGATATACAGTGTGAAATCAATGAATATTTTTGAATGTTAAATGAATAAATGCACAGGAACCCCAACAAGGAGGCATGATTTTGCTGTTTAGGATGAAGAACTTAAGACTAGGACTTCTAGGCAAACACTGTGGAATCTGAAAATACTTTGATGTTATGTGAGAATAAGCCAGAGTGAGAAATAATCACCCACTTATTCATTTATTCATTTGACAAATCATTATAAGCTATTGTCAACCATCATCACATTCGGTCCTGATGAATTTACAAAGAATGTTTTTTACCCTCAAGGGACTCCTGGCTGTGTGTTGATTCTCAAAGGATGATCTATGGCTCTTCCATCAGTATTTGTTAAAAGTGCAGATTCCCAGGTCCCACCCAAACTTACTGAATCAGAATCTCCGAGGATGGTCTGGGGAATCCATATTTTTAACTTGCTAGGCACGATCACTGTTTGAGAAGCTGGTCTAGTGAAATTCATGTTATTTGACTGTTTCTCAGCAACCATGTGTTCCCCGCTATCATTCAGGTAAAATTTACATTGTCACAGACAAACATCCCTTAGTGAACTGATAGAATGTAATAATATTAAAATAACATGACAATTTCAGATTGGTTATATGGTATCCTAATGTTAACTAATTCTTACTAGGATTGGTGATTTGAGATTAACTAAAAAGACAAACATTTAGCAGATGCAGACTTTCAGAAACAGATCTAAATTGAATTTCTTGCATGTTTACTAAGTTCCTAAACTTCTGCTAATAGTGTGTGAAACTTGCCTCAGGCCTCATCAGTTTCAAATATTCCAGTGTCTCCATTCCAGTGTCCTGCCCAGCACTAACTCCAGAATTGACTGACACCTGCACAACTTCTTGAGAAGACTAATTAGGTGCTCAGTGCCCAAGGTGTAGTCAGAATCAACCACCATCTGGCTCAGAATGGTGGAGCCTTAACATTCTGAATGTTTAACTTTAATTATGTGTTTCTGTAATTTAATGCAACTTTCTATAGACTAACAAATCGCATCTTTAAACAACGTTGCTAATCCTCTGTGCATTGTAAGATCCATTTCCCAGTTGTTCTTCTCATTTAAACAGCTCCGTAAACCTAGCTTCAGCAGGAAGAGCCTTTCACACATATAATTTTTAATGTCTTATTCTCTTCTACTCTTTCATATCTCCACATTGTTCAACACTGCAATTTCTACTGGCTCATGAATCATGTCCTGTATGGATCCTGACACCTTTAATAACCAATCTCTTCATTTTAGCATTCTTGCCAATCCTTCTCCATTCTGCACCAATTCTTTTTGAAATGATTTGTAAATGTTTAATATTTCATTATTTTCCTTCTTCTATGCCTTGGAGCTGTGTTGTTTGCCATTTCACTAAGGATAGAGTTAGTACAAATTGAGAGTTTGACCACATACAAGTGTGGTTATTATTTGTACATAATATTATACTCTTATTCTCTGTGGAAAAGATGTATTCAATTCAATGCCAGCTGGAAAAAATGAAAATGATTTGGGAATTGCAAACATTGGTCACTGAACTAGCTATAAACACCTCCTTTACATTTTGAGAAAAAAAAATACAGATTACTAATGATTAGAGATAACACTCTTTAATGTCTTAATGTTAAACTGTGCATATTTGCTATTAATTAAAACTATTTTTTTCAACTCAAAGTGATGGTACTTAATGTTCTGTTAATTATGCAAGGAGTTAGTCAAGTTTTCCCTTAAATGAATGCTGAGCTGATTAAGAGAAGTTAATCATCAGTTATAAAATCTATACGCTCAAATGAGTCAGAGTTCAAATGCTTTTTGCTTACTTGGGGCCAATAATTCTGTCTCCTTAAATTATCTCCTATTTCAGTTGTAAGAAGTTTTTTTTTTTTCTTCTTAAGTATGTAGGTGTTACACCTTACTTATGAATTGGAAATTAAAACCTAGATTTTCAAATCAAATCAAGAACAATGGTATGATAGACTCAACTTACTATGTGATCCCTAAGGGGCAATAATTAGACAAAGGAATCATATTTTGACATTAAGGATATATTGTAATGAATCAACCTGGAAGCTGAATAGCATGCTATTAAATATTGATTGGGTTACCAATGAGATCAAAGAAGAAATTAAAAACATCCTGGAAACTAATGACAATGAAAACACAACAATCCAAAACCTATGGGACACATTGAAAGCAGTCCTGAGAGGGAAGTTTATAGCTCTACAGGCCTATCTCAAAAAACAAGAAAAAATGGTAGTAAATCATCTAACTCTACAACTCAAAGAATTAGAAAGAGAGCAACAAGAAAACCCCAGAGTGAGCAGAAGGAAGGAGATAATAAAGATTAGAGCAGAAATAAATGACATAGAGACCAAAAAAACAATACAGAAAATCAATGAAACCAAGAGCTGGTTCTTTGAAAGGATAAACAAGATTGACAAACCTCTAGCCAGACTCACCAAGAAGCAGAGAGAGAGGACCCAAATAAATAAAATCAGAAACGATAGAGGCGAAATAACAACAGACCCCACAGAAATACAAATGATTGTTAAAAAATACTATGGACAGCTTTACTCCAACAAACTAGACAACCTGGAGGAAATGGACAAATTCCTAGAAAAATACAACATTCCAAAACTCAATCAGGAAGAATCTAAAAATCTCAACAGGCCAATAACTATGGAAGAAATTGAAGCAGTCATCAAAAAGCTTCCATCAAACAAAAGCCCAGGACCAGATGGCTTCACAGGGGAGTTTTACCAAACATTCAAGGAAGAACTAAAACCTATCCTCCTCAGACTACTACAAAAAATTCAAGAGGAAGGAACACTTCCAAGCTCATTCTATGAAGCCAGCATCACCCTAATACCAAAACCAGGTAAAGACAACACAATGAAAGAGAATTACAGGCCAATATCCCTCATGAACATAGATGCCAAAATCCTCAACAAAATCTTAGCAAATCGGATCCAGCAGTACATCAGAAAGATCATACACCATGACCAAGTAGGATTTATCCCAGGGATGCAAGGATGGTACAATATCCGCAAATCAATAAACGTGATACATCACATAAACAAATTGAAAGAAAAAAACCACATGGTCATATCAATTGATGCAGAAAAAGCATTTGACAAAATTCAACACCCATTTTTGATAAAAACTCTCAGCAAGGTGGGAGTAGAAGGATCATACCTCAACATAATAAAAGCCATATATGACAGGCCCACAGCAAACATCATACTCAACGGACAAAAACTAACACCATTTCCCCTAAGAACAGGAACAAGACAGGGATGCCCCCTCTCACCACTCCTGTTCAACATAGTACTGGAAGTGTTAGCCATTGCAATTCGGCAAGAAGAAGAAATAAAAGGCATCCAAATTGGAAAAGAGGAAGTAAAACTGTCCTTATTTGCAGACGACATGATATTATACATACAAAACCCTAGAGATGCCATCAAAAAGCTACTAGACTTAATACATGAATTTGGCAATGTAGCAGGATACAAAATTAACCCCAAGAAATCTGAGGCATTTCTATACACCAATAGTGAACTTTCAGAAAGAGAGATTATAAAAACAATCCCATTTACCTTTGCACCAAAATAATTAAGCTACCTAGGAATAAACTTAACTAAAGAGGTAAAAGACCTCTACTCAGAAAACTACAGGACGTTGAAAAAAGACATAGAGGAAGACATAAACAGATGGAAGAACATACCGTGTTCATGGATTGGTAGAATCAACATCATTAAAATGTCCATACTACCCAAAGCAATCTATAAATTCAACGCCCTTCCCATTAAAATACCAACAGCAGACTTCAGAGATCTAGAACGAACTTTCCAAAAATTCATCTGGAATAAAAGAAGACCCCGAATAGCTGCAGCAATCCTGAAAAAGAACAAAGTAGGTGGGATCTCAATACCAGATATCAAGTTGTATTACAAAGCCACTGTTCTCAAAACTGCCTGGTACTGGCACAAGAATAGGCATACAGATCAATGGAATAGAATAGAGAGCCCAGAAATCGGCCCGAACCAATATGCTCAATTAATATTTGACAAAGGAGGCAAGAACATACAATGGAGCCAAGATAGTCTCTTCAATAAATGGTGTTGGGAAAATTGGACAGATATATGCAAGAAAATGAAACTAGACCACCAACTTATGCCATATACAAAAATAAACTCAAAATGGATAAAGGACTTAAATGTACGACAGGATACCATAAAAATTCTAGAAGAATCCAAAGGCAAGAAAATTTCAGACATATGCCGAAGCAATTTCTTCACTGATACAGCTCCTAGGGCACTTGAAACTAAAGAAAAAATGAACAAATGGGACTACATCAAAATAAAAAGCTTCTGCACAGCAAAAGAAACCATCAACAAAACAACGAGAAAACCCACTGTGTGGGAAAACATATTTGCCAATGACATATCTGATAAGGGCCTAATCTCCAAAATTTATAGGGAACTCATACAACTTAACAAAAGGAAGATAAACAATCCAATCAAAAAATGGGCAAAGGACCTAAATAGACACCTTTCAAAAGAGGACATTCAGAAAGCCAAGAGACATATGAAAACATGCTCAAAGTCGCTAATCATCCGAGAGATGCAAATCAAAACAGCAATGAGGTACCATCTCACACCTGTCAGACTGGCTATCATCAACAAATCAACAAACGACAAGTGCTGGAGAGGTTGTGGAGAAAAAGGAACACTTGTGCACTGCTGGTGGGAATGCAGACTGGTGCAGCCACTATGGAAGACAGTATGGAGTTTCCTTAAAAAACTGAAAATGGAACTCCCATTTGATCCTGTGATCCCACTACTAGGAATATATCCCAAGAAACCAGAAACACCAATCAGAAAGGATATATGCACCCCTATGTTCATAGCAGCACAATTCACCATAGCTAAGATCTGGAAACAGCCTAAGTGCCCATCAGTAGATGAATGGATTAGAAAACTGTGGTACATCTACACGATGGAATACTATGCTGCTCTAAAAAGGAAGGAACTCTTACCATTTGCCACATCATGGATGGAACTGGAGAGCATTATGCTAAGTGAAATAAGCCAGTCAATGAAGGAAAAATACCACATGATCTCACTCATTCATGGACAATAGAGACCATTATAAACTTTTGAACAATAATAGATACAGAGGCAGAACTGCCTCAAACAGATTGTCAAACTGCACGGGGAAGGCCGGGGTGGGTTGGGGGGCAGGAGGTAGGGGGGTAAGAGATCAACTAAAGGACTTGTATGCATGCATATAAGCATAACCAATGGACATAAGACACTGGGTGATAGGGGAGGCTAGGGGACTGTCTAGGGCGGGGGGATAAAATGGATACATATGTAATAACCTTTGTAATACTTTAAGCAATAAAAAAAAAAATCTAAAAAAAAAAAAAAGGATATATTGTAATGAATCAAATAAGACTATTTACAAGTTTAACTCCCCTCAATGCCGTAAAGAGAATTTAGGCATGTTAATTATTCAGTACTCTAAAAAGATCATTTTTTAAAATAATAATCATCCATTCAACAAATATTTATTAAGTACCTATTAGGTGTCACCAAAAATATAAGTAAGGGTAAATAAATCACAGTTCCTGACCTTAAAAGGCCAACCAAGAAACACAAAGTAACCACAATGGTTGAACTTTAAAGTTCTCATTACAAGAAAAAAAAAATATTTTTGTAACTCTGTGAAATGAGGAATGTTAACTAGACTTATTGTGGTGATCATTTGGCAATATATACAAACTAGTGACCCAGTGCACGGATTCGTGCACATTGAAAGGAAATTAATTAGAAGGTTGCCAGCAGGGCGGGACTGGGCAAGATGGGCCAGACGTGCCCTGGAGCCAACCTCCCTCAGTCCCTCCCTGGCCAACTGCACCTGGGGTGGTGCTGTGGCTCAAAGGGCATCTGCAGAGTGAGCGGGGTCCCTTACGCAGGTGGGGTCCCTTGGCCTGGCCTGCAGCGATGGGGCCAAAACCAGCTCTCTGACATCCCCTTAGGGGTCCTGGAGTGAGAGAGGGCACTCTGCAAAGTTGCTGTCATACAGGGTGTGGAATGCAAATGCAAGTGTGCAGTAAACCAGATTCAGGGCCAACAGTGCCCTAGCAACAATATAATCCACGGCTGACGGTGGAATCATGGCCCCACAAGGAATCGGGCTCCCTCCTCTCTGGTTTCGGGGTGCATCACTCAAGAACCGCTGCTGCCAAGTCACTGCAGCTCAGCAGTTCCTGTGTTGAGCATCTGCCCCTTGATGGTCAGTGCATGTCATAGCTACCGGGTAGATGTACATTAGCATATTAGCCTTTTATATATATAGATATTGAGTCATTATATTGTACACCTGAAACTAATATAATGTTGTTACATGTCAAATATACCTCAATTAAAAATTTTAAAGCACCCAACATGATAAATAATTAGACACATTTTTACTCATGAGTCATTTAAAAAAACAACAAAGCAAAACAAAAAAGAAAAATAAGCAGATTTATACAGCAACATGGTATAGCTTATACATCAGAAATTCACAAATTAACAGGTGGACAAAAGCTACCCATGTCAGAAAAAAAAGGACAATTCAATGACTCCTAATTTAATGAACTGGCAGTCAAGATGCCTGGCCTCTACTTCTAGCTGATAGCTATTCCTAATGTCCTTGGGGAGTATTTAAATTCTCTCTGCATTTCAACTTTCTCATCTGCAAAAGAGCAGTGAATTTTCACCACGTGGTAGGGGTCAATTTCAGATCATTTGGAGGAAAACCAGAACATCCTCAAGGGCTTCTGTACTTGGAATCCAAATACAAAGTGCATTAGCCAATCAATCATTCAGTCAGTAAGTATCTATTGATTATCTACAGAGTGCTTTCCGTGGTGCCAGGCCCTGTGGGGAACACATAGAAGAAGAAATAAAATGACCACTTTCTTCATTAGCTGCCCGTCCTGTTGGAGAGAAGACAATTAATATGCAGCAATAACAAAGAAGAAAATTAATGTGATATGCCAACTGCTATTATGCTTTTTAGACTGTAAAGCTCTTTCACATGTTATGTTATTTAAGAGTAAGCAAGTGTAGCCCAGCCAGTGTGGCTCAGTGGTTAAGCATTGACCTGTGAACCAGGAAGTCACGGTTCAAGATTCCTGGTCAGGGCACATGCTTGGGTTGCAGGCTCGATCCCCAGAAAAGAGGAAGCTGATCAATGATTCTCTCTCATCATTAATGTTTCTATCTTTCCCTTTCCCTTCCTCTCTGAAATCAATAAAAATATATTTTAAAAGAGTTTTTAAAAAAGAGTAAACAAGGGTATATAATAAGAAGGTAGACTGTGTAGTCTGTTGAGACCTATAGAAGGTTGTAGGAGAGAGATATCAGTTAGGCTGCTTTGAAATTAGAGGATTTGAACTGAGCCAAGATGTTGAACTGTTCAGCAGCAGGTGAAGCTGAATAGACAGCATCACATTCCAGAGTAAAGGGACCAAACCCAAAAGAGGCGAGGAACTGCCATGCTAATCATGGTGTGTTTCGTGGACATGTGCTTCTACTGAAACACAGGTCTCATAGACCGGTGATGGTGGCCTTGAAAAGCCTAATTTAAAATTTGCAGGAATGTCAATTTGGAAGAAAGAAAATACCTGGAGTAGAAAGCAGATAAAATTTCTAGATTAGGGAACACATGTGATAAAAGAGATTTAAGGGACATTGATCTGGTAGTGACATGTTGACTAGATTTTACAACGCAGCAACTAGACCATCAGAAGATTGTCTCCTTCTGAATCCAAATTTCTAATTTCTGCAACACTTAAATCACAGAATTTGCTCTGATCATTTGCAGGATAATGTATCACTTAGAGATTTTAGATCTGTTATTTGGTTTACTGAACCTGCAGTGACAGATGGCTTATGCAATATAAAGCACTAATCCTACTTGGTCCAATTTAAAATATGTCATGTAAAGATTTCCTCAAAAAGAGAACAGTTGTTTATTTGCCCAACTTTTATTTCTTCACTGTCTTCCTATCTACCTTTTGGTTCAGTGTTGATTAAAAACAAGATCAGCCCTAGCCTGGTGTTTTGGTTGGTTGGGGCATTGTCTTGTCACTGAAAGGTTTCAAGTTCTATCTCCAGTCAGGGTTCATACCTAGGTTGTGGTTCAATTCCCAGTCAGGGCACATATGGAAGGCAACCAATTGCTGTTCCTCTCTCATGTCAAGGTTTCTCTCTCTCTCTCTCTCTCTCTCTCTCTCTCTCTCTCTCTCTCTCTCTCTCCTTTCCCCATTGTCTATGAAAAGAGCTCAAAAAGAAGAAGAGAGGAACAGGCCCTGACCAGTTTGGCTCAGTGGATAGAGTGTCAGCCTGTGGACCGAAGGGTCCCAGGTTCGATTCCAGTCAAGGGCATGTACCTTGGTTGCAGGCACATCCTCAGTGGGAGATGTGCAGGAAGCAGCTGATGGATGTTTCTCTCTCATCAATGTTTCTAACTCCCTATCCCTCTCCCTTCCTCTCTGTAAAAAAAAACAATAAAACATATTTTTAAAAAAAGAACAGAGGAACAGTTAATAGGAAGAACCAAGTGAGATAAAGCGGGCACAATGAGGCTGTGGTCTCTCAGAGCTCAGCCTATTTTCAAGTCTAAGAGAGGAGCCAGCGGGCCAGTTCAAGACAAGAGCTCAGTTCTGCAATTGCCTGGAGCCTCTAAGGAAACTCCTGGGCAGCAACCCTCACAGAAACATTCGCCTCTGCCCCTCCTCTGGTTCCCCCCTCTCTCTCTAATTCCATCCTACAACCTTCTTCCTCTGCCAGAAACCAGGCTGTTTTCTTTTTCTTTCTTTTTTTCGTTTTTTAATGCAGATCCACTTCAACTGTTCAAAGAAGAAAGGAGAGGAATCCTTTTGGTTGCACACAAGTTGGGGTGGCATTTGATTTTTATAGTGAGTACATTTTTCTTGTAGGTTTTTTATTTATTTTTATTTTTGTATTGATTTCAGGGAGGAAAGGAGAGGGAGAGAGAGATAGAAACATCAGGACCCTTCAGTCTGCAGGCTGACGCTCTATTTACTCAGCCAAATCACTAGGGCTTAGTGAGTACATTTTTATAAGTTATACTTCATGCCTGTGTATCTAACTCATCTATCTAAATATATATTACCCAGTTACCCTTGTATAAGCAGAGCCTTGAGGGATCTTGATTTCAAGGCATATCTGGAATCCTCACAAAAGTTCCTTACTATCATATTTTGTCCCTTCCTTCTTTTTCCCTTCCCTTCTCCCCCAGCTCTGCTCTCCTCACTGACTTTTTCTCTTCTCTCATTCATGGCAGAAAAACATGAAAAGCAAGACAAAATATGGAGACTTTCTGAAGAAAGACTGATTCTGACAGAGGAGACTCACTTTCTGAGAAAGGTGGACTGTGGGGGAGAACCTCCACACAGTCCACTCTTATTTCTTTGACTTTTTTTTTTTTTTTTTTTTTTTGCCCATGACCAAAGGATTTCCCTCTTCCCTACATTGGTGGTTCTGAAATTGTTTCACTTTAACCAAGGCTCTACTCACCAAGGTTCCAAGAATCATGCTCCCTTCTTGCCTTTCACCAGAACCCCAGTTGGGGTGAGCTAACCTCCTCACCAGAACCTTTACCAATCAGGCACGGGCTTCTGGCCACTGAACACAACATAGAAACACTGAGATGACCCTCCATGTTGGAGAGTTAGAGAAGAGTTTGGATGGAACTTTGTGAACCCTTTCAATATTCTGTTTTCTTTATTTCTAAAATCAGACATACTCCCATCATTTCTAACTTTTTGTTCTCCTCCCTCTCCCTACCCTCTCTTACACACACACACACACACACACACACACACACACACACACACACACCCTGATTTATTCTTTTTTACAACAAAGAAGTTCTATCTAGTTCCCTGTGTTTTCCTCCATTTCAATTGCATGTAAAAGCCATAAACTTCATGGTTTGGAAACACTATAATCTAATTATGTGATGGTACGTGGAGTATCTTTACACTGTTTAAACCAAGTTATGATTATTGCATTTTCACAATGCCCTAACCCCACTCTGTGGCCAATTTTGTAATAGGAAATGGGTAACTTTTAATAAATATTACTCAAGTTCACCCATTCTGAACTAGTCATCAGTTTACTTGTGAGTCCTCCGTTTTTCAATCACAGGTACTCCTAAAGCAATAATTCTTCATTGCTAATCAATGAGCTTCCTTATAAGAACTTTGACATACACCAGAGTATTAAAATAGAGGAATGGGATACAGTATAGAAACCATCATTTATTTTTTATATGCTATAGTATCAGATACTCACAAGTTTTATTCTTAATCTTATTGTGATGATTTGGAAACAGAATAGAAGACTGATAGCCAAAGATTTTATGTTTTAAAACATACTGGCTCTATTTGTCCTATAAGCCTGACAAAGATTTATTTCCATGATTTTTCTTCTAATGCAGTAACATAGTATCTACCTGTTATATAAAATAATCTCATTCCATTTTAGCCTATTTAGAATTAATTTTTTAAATTAAAATAATTTTTGACTCTTCTTGTCTCAGAATGTTTCAGACACATGCCACTACATCAGACACATTTGGCACCCACATTAATCAAAGCACAGAGAAATCATTACTCAAGATGTGAGATTGATAGCACTGTCTTTTTAGACATCTAAAGCAAATACTATACTGCACAGAAGATAATATTCCACCCACACACCCATCTGCCCTCCTTCTACTTCTCAACGATCCTTACTGAAATTTTTTATTGATAAGCAAAGAAACCACCACTCAAGATGAGAGAAATTGTTGAAATCTTCTTTACAACCAGATCTATTTTTGAGTCTTTATTGAGGAAACAAACAAAAAGAATAATCAATGGCAGCTGTGGTTACAGAAACTCTGCCCAGGTAAAAAGGCAAGGAGAACAGAAGTCATCTTTCCCTGAAAGCCATATCGCTTTCCATTAGCAGTAATGTTGCCATTTATTTTTACAAAGCTCATTCACATCAAGGCTCAGCAATGTTTTTCCTGAAAGTGCATTCATTCTTCATTCAAAAAATACTTCTTTGGCATCTATGATGGGCCACACAAATTCAAAGCACTGGGAATACAAGATTCCTCTTTTCCTGGAATAGCTTTGTATAATAGAACTTTCTGTAATGATGGAAATGTCCCACAGCTATGCTGTCCAATATGGTAGCCACTCGCTATGTGTGGCTATTGAGACTGGAAATGTGGTTAACGCTATTTTGAAACTATTTTTATAATCTTAACTTTAATTCACTTATGTTTATATTTAAATAGAGTCATGTGGCTATTAAATTGGACAGCACTTTATAGTGAATGTATGAGTGTGGTGTGTGTGTATTGAGGGGAGTAGTGACAGACTTAACAATACATAAATGAATAAGAAATGTCAAACTGTATTAAATGCAAAGAAGACAATTAAAACCAGGTAATGTGATAAAGCGTATTGGGGAGGCTGCATTAGAATGAGAGGTTGTGGAAGGAATCCGACAGAGTAATATTTAAGCTGAGACTGAAATAATAAAAAGGATCCATGCAAAGATCAGGAGATGAACATCCCAAGTAGAGGGAACAGCTAGTGAAAAGCCCTGGTGTGGGAACCAGCAAGGTGTTCTAACACCAAGGGCAGAGGGAGAGCATTGCGGATGCAGGGTAGAGAGCAAGGGGAGGGCAACAGAATTGAAGCTGGAAAGTTTAAGTACACCTGTATTAGTTTACTGGGGCTGCCATAGCAAAATAGCACAAACTTGATGGCTTGAAATAACATAAATCGTATTTTCTCACAGTTCCGGAGGCTAGAAGTCTGAAACAAGGTGTCATCAGGTCCTACTTCATTCAAAGGTTTTAATCTCTAGGAGAGATATTTTTCCTTGCCTCTTCCCAGCTTCTGTTTTTCTCACCTATGACTGGCATTCCTTGCTTTGTAGCCCTATCACTCCATTTTCTGCCTTTGTCTTCACTTGGCCTTCTTCTTTGTTTAGTAGGATCTCATCTACACTAATAAAAGAGAAAAATGGTAATTGGCGTACGGCGCTACCCTTTTCATTGGCTAATCAGGGCTATATGCAAATTAACTGCCAACTAAGATTGGCAGTTAACTGCCAACAAAGATTGGCAGTTAACTGCCAACAAGATGGCAGCTAATTTGCATATGTAGGCACAATGCAGGGAGGCGAAAGGGAAAGCAGGAAGAAGCCCCCTGCCACTGACAGTGATCAGAAACCCAGGGGGGAGCTAAGAGCTGGGGGGCAGGGCAAAGGCGGCCCTGGGGCCGCCTTTGCCCTGCCCCCCAGCCATGATCGGAGAATCAGGCGCCTTTTCCGCCCTGGCCAGTGATAGCAGGAAGTAGGGATGGAGCCAGAGATGGGAGCTGGGCACGGTCGAAGCTGGCAGTCCCGGGAGCTAGGGGTCCCTTGCCTGGGCCTAAAGCAGAGCCCGCGATCGTGGGGCCGCTGCAGTTGCGGGTCCCCACTGCCTGGGCGGACGCCTAGGCCAGAGGCGTTAGGCCTGGGCAGGGGCGGAGCCTGCAACCGCGGGGAGCTGGGGGTCCCCTGCCCAGGCCTGACACCTCTGCTGGAGGCCTCAGGCCTGGTTAAAGGGCCGATCCGGTGATTGGTGATCGGAGGGTGATGAGGATCAACTCCTCTGGCCGAGGCATCAGGCCTGGGCCGGGGGCTGGGGGTCCCCTGCTCAGGCCTGATGCCTGGGCCAGAGGCATCAGGCCTGGGCAGGGGGCGGAGCTGGGGATTGGGGGGATATGATGGTCCCCTTGCCCAGGCCTGAAGCCTGGGTCAGAGGCGTCAGGCTTGGGCGGGGGGTGGAACAAGCGATCAGAGGGAGATGGGGGTCCCCTGCCCAGGCATGATTCCTGGGCCAGAGGCCTCAGGCCTGGGCGGGGGCCAGAGCCAGTGATCGAGGGGAGATGGGGGTCCCCTGTCCAAGCCTGACACCTCTGGCGGAGGCGTCAGGCCTGGGCAAGGGGCCGATCAGGCGATCGGAGGGTGATGGGGGTCTACGCCTCTGGCCGAGGCATCAGGCCTGGGCAAGGGGCAGAGCCAGCAATCGGAGGGGTCTGGGGGTCCCCTGCCCAGGCCTGACGCCTGGGCCAGAGGCATCAGGCCTGGGCTGGGGGCAGAACCAGTGATGGGGGGAAATGAGGGTCCCCTGCCCAGGCCTGACACCTTTGTCAGAGGCGTCAGGCCTGGGCAAGGGGCCGATCCTGCGATTGGAGGGTGATGGGGGTCAACGCCTGAGGGCTCCCAGTATGTGAGAGGGGGCAGGCTGGGCTGAGGGACACTCCCCACCCCCCCACACACACACCCAGTGCACGAATTTAGTGGACCGGGCCCCTAGTTTTAATTATATCTGCACAACCCTATTTCCAAATAAGTTCTCTAAATTGGGAGGGAGGCACTATTTATGAGCCACTACAGCGCTGATTTTGTATGACTTTGAAAGCCAGATTAAGGAATTTGGCTTTTACTGTAAATGTGATGAGAAACCATTGGGGAATTTGGAGACAGGGAGTGACTAATATGATTTATGCTTCTAAAAATTCATTCTGGCTATAGGGAGATTGGATTTTAGAGAAGAGTAGAAGAATGGAGACCAGTAAAGAAACCACTGTGAGATCCCAAACATGAGATGTCAGGGGCTTGGATGACAGTGCTGGTGGAAATGGAGGAAGTGAACAGATTTGAGTTATGTTTTGGAGGTATGGGAATGAGGGTAAAAGAAGAATCAAGGAAAATTCCTAGATTTGGGTGTGACTAAAGAGTGGGTTGCCATTTATATGCCAGGGCAGAATGAGAAGGAGGCAGATTCTTTTTGGTTATGTTAAGATTGAGATCCTTTAAGGCAGTCAAGTTGAGATACTGGCTAGGCAACCGCACATACAAATCTACAGTTCTGAGGAGTAGTCAATGGAGGTTTGGATATTCAAATGAAGAAACTAAGGCACAGAGAAGCAAAGGAACTTTCCTCAGGTCACACAGCTAGTAAGTGGCAGAGCTGGAATTGAATTTGAGTAGTCTGGCTTCAGAATCCATGCATTTACTCACTTTGCTATACCACTCATTAGCACTTGAAAGGAACTCAGGATTTTGAAACATAGAGGAAGCAGCAATGGGGGCAAGGAAAACATCTGTAGCAGTTGATCATTGTACCTGAATATAAACATAATCCTCACTTATTTACTTAAGTGTGCTTTAAGCTACACTTCAACATCCAGGTGTCCATATCTTCAGCCATGTGAAAGGAGGAGACAACATTATGGGATTCCATATTTTATGCAAAACATGTTGACTTGTACACTGTCAGGTATTTATTTAGAATAAAAATTTGTATGTACTTTGTAAGAACCAAAACCTGTGCAGCTTTATTTCCTGGTAAGGGGAGTTACTACAATCTGTCCTATTGTGTCTGTGTATCCCTGATTGACTTTCCAGCTAATTGGAACATAAAGAATATACCCAATGAGAATTCATCAACATCCTGAACCAGTACAATCATACAAAAATAATTACTTATTTACATCAACTATCGGAATTTAGTAATTAAACTGAAGCAACAATTGATGGAGTGCCTTATTATTAACATAGATCAATTTTTAAAATATTTTTATTGATTTCAGAGAGGGAGAGAAAGAAACATCAGTGATGAGAGAGAATCATTGATCAGCTGCCTCCTGCACACCCCCTCATTTGGAATCAAGCCCGCAACTCAGGCATGTGCCCTGGTTCATAGGTTGATGCTCAACCACTGATCCGCATTGGCTGGGTAATATAGATCAAATTTTTTAAATGACATCCACAATTAGTGACAAATAGTAAAATACTTAAGGTTACTATTGTTGTATTTACTAGTACTACCAAGAGGGAATGTTGCATTGGAAGAAAAAAAACTTTTGAGAGGAGAGAAGTAGGAAATTTTTTAAAAAGATATAGTAAGCACTGTAGACTTTTATTTGGGGACTTTTATTTGTCAGTTTAAGTAGCCTGGTGTGTTGGACAGAAAGCAACAATGCACAGTTGCTAAAAGCACAGATGACGCTGTGCTCTGCCATGTACTAGATGTAGGACCCTAAGAAAGTTATTTAACTTCTCTTGCCTCCATTCCTTATCTACCTCTTAGAGTTATGGTAGGAATAAAGTGAGATAGTACACAGAAAATGCTTAGAGTACTGCCTGGCACACAATAAACACTCAAAACATGTTAACCATTTTCAGATGTCCTCAACCTGCCTGTGTTTCTGGCCTTAGTCTGAAATAATTGTCCAAGTATGAGGTGGCAAATATACATTCCATATTTCTAAACTGGCTAGACTAGATTCTCTTCAGAAGCTCCCCAATATGAAAGGGTCCACCCTACCGCTTCTTTCCCCTCCTTATCTCTGCTCTTGGGAGTTAAATGTTTTCTCCAGGAAATCATTCAAAATCCCCATTGTCAAACAGAAAATTCCACTTCTAAAATTTACTAAATTTATTCTAAATAAGAATTAAGAATCTATGATCAGCCCTGGCCGGGAGGCTGAGTTGGTTGGAAGTGTCATGCTGTACACCAAAGGGTGGCAGGTTCCATTCCGGGTCAGGGCACATACCTGGGTTATAGGTTTGATCCCTCATCGAGGTACATACAGGAGGCAACATATCGATGTTTCTCTCTCACCTCTCTCTCTCTCTCCCTTCTTCTCTCTCTAAAAATCAATAAAAAACATCTTTGGGTGAGGATTTAAAAAAAGAATTTATGCTCACATTTAGCTGTGATCTTGTTAATAACGGTGAAGAAATAAATTCAGAAAAACTTAGTGAACAACAATAGAGGATTGGTTGGATAAATTGTGGAGTACCACACACACAATAGAATTTTAAAGCAACTCTAATAAGAATGTTATATAAAAATAATGAATGACAGAAAACAAAAGTTCAAAATATATATTTTTTTCAGTTTTTAAAAAACAAACTACAATGTAGCATGTGTTATATGTTTCTATTTTTTTCAAGTGTAAATATAAGCATAGAAACCATCTGGAGGATTTTAATCACCAAATTAGTGCATTACCCACTTACTCCCCCCATTAACATTGGAATGGTATTGGTCTACTAGCAAGTCCAGATAACTGGCCATTCCAGTATAATCTCAGCCTAACCTTTCTCTTGTTAAGCAAAGACTGGGAAGAGAAAGGGGACACACTGGTTACAACTAGCAGGAAGGGTAACAGTTGGCACCTTTTTAATTGTCCCCCCTATACCTTTCAGTTTTGACTGTTTTTTTCCCCTCCCCTGGGGTCTCTCTTGTGACAGTGTTGACATGTAGCTAAAGGACTCATGGATGACACAGGAGCAAAGTGTTGATTTTCCCGTGTCAGACTTGGCCCATGGTCACTGTCATGGCTCCAGGACTATTGTCCTAGCACTGACCTAGACTGTTTGAATGACTATGATCATTTAGGGATTTAAAATTGTTCAAATAGTGAATGATCAAACTTATTTTTCCTCTTTTTTTTAATCATTATTGGGAGTATTTTTAAAAAACAAATTATAGACCCACTTTATTATTATATTCTTAATTATACAATACATATCTTTTCCATCCTTATTAACTATAATAGTCCAGATGGCTTGTTTTAACTTCAGAAAAGGAAAAGACTACTATGTGCTAAGGTAATCAATATGCAACATCACTAAATCTTTTTATAATATATTCAGATGGTCATGCCACAGTTTCAAGTAGGAGATTTGTGATTAACCATAAAAGTTAGTAGTAAAAGTGTCAGCTTCACATATTTTAATGAAGGTGCTAGGATATTGTTCTGATTTTTTAGGTCACTTTTCAGTCCCTGGCATTTGGAAGAAAAAAAGAGCCCTTTTAATGAACATATATTTTTTCCAAGCTTCAATTTTTCCATCACTTGAAACTGTACCCATAAACCAACTAGTAATGGATCAACTATGATCAAGCCACATTAACTTGTCAATATTTAACCAACAAAAAAAATGGTAATTTCTTATGATATATCCTAATCCTATATAATAAAAGGCTAATATGCAAATAGACTGAACAGTGGAATAACCGAACAACTGGTTGCTATGATGTGCGCTGACCACCAGGGGGTGTGTGCAGAACATGGCGGGCTTTGGCCCCCGCAGGATAGTGGAGCAGGTGAGTGGGGGTGTCAGACCAAGGCAGGGCACTGGTCACTGTCATGGTGGTTACTGAAAATTCTTTGCTCCTGCTTGCCGCAGTCCTGCCCAGTGCTCACACCTGCAGCTGGTGCTAGAGCTGCCACTTGCACCTGCTGCTGGTGCCTGGTGCCGGTCCCAATCGCTCAGTGCCATCAGTGGGTGTGAGCAGCAGCTGCTGGTCCTGATCACACCAGAGGTCTTCTCTACCTTCCCCTGCTTTTGAGGGGCGGTCAGGGGCAGCAGCCACTGCTCACACCCACTGCTGGTGCTGGTCCCAATTGCCTGTGCCATCAGCGGGTGCGAGTGGGGCTGGCACCATCAGCGCATGGGAGCAGTGGCAGTGGGAGTAGGGCTGCCAGCAGTCAGGGGACTGGGGGCCATGGCAGGAGGGGCTGGGTGGGGGTGTGGAGGATGGGCCAAGACCCGCCCCTGTGCCTATGGCAGCCTCGCGGCCCAGAGTTACTTTCAAGGTGCATGAATTCGTGCACTGGGCCCCTAGTACTATAATAAAGGTACATAAATGTTTTAAAATAAAGCTTCTTAAAATATTTTAAACACTTATTTAACAGGTTTTATTTCTGTTAGTTTGTTTTTTAATCTGAAGTTGACTGATGATGTCGTAATCACATTGGTTTAGGCTTGCTATGTTCTAAGGGAACCAGGGACATGGAGCATTTAGTAAATGTTATATAACTTGCTCTAGGAAGTAAACAGGTTAAATGGGCAACTAAGGAGAGAGCCCTGAGCTGAAATAATCTTGTCACCCATCCAATAAATATTAGCTGAGCACATACTACGTGCCAGGAATTATGCCAAGTGCTGAGAACACACCAATGAACAACTTCTCCTTGTGACCCAACATTTTTACTTAATTCTACATAAGTTCTCATGAGTATATTTCTTGTTTAAATTCTAGAGGACATTATCTCCTGTTTATGTTTTCTCTCACACTGATAAAATGTAACTTCAGTATTTATTATTTTATATATGATTATAACACAAAAAATATTATTTTTTTGCAATGGGTAAGTTTATATTCTTAGTTATTAACTATTGCACCCCTGTTACACCTTTTACAATTGTTGTAAAATGCATATAACATAAAATTTACTGTTTTAACCATTCTGGTTATATATTTTTACCACTAAATGTGTAAGGAAAGTGTTAAGTCTATGTGCATTTAATGCTGTAGATATAGGTGAGTTAGGCATGTATAACTGTCTAATGAAGTAACCAAATGTGGAAAAAAGTAGGAAACCAAATCAAGTCCAGTCTACCCTTTGGGAAACTGGCAATCAGAGCATGGTACCAATTTGGCAACAAGTTCTAGCTAGATCAGTATTTCCCAAACATGTTTGATCTCATTATAATGTGGTGAAGAAAAGTCAACTGAGCTCATAAAATATAGGCATCTGGTTTCAAAGAATATGCAAATGCTGTTAAATGTAATAAAAATTTTATCTATATCTCAAATATGCATAATATAGACTGAAGATCATGGAATAGTTTATATACATTAGTGTTTAGATTATGTTGGCAAGGTGGTCAGATCTGACTCTGCATTTACTAACAAACTGAGCACTAGTCAATTATCCTTCAGGTGACATATGCAAATTCCTTTTCTCTAAGAATTGCCCACTATTTCTTTCTTTCTTTCTTTTTTTTTTTTTTTTGCCCACTATTTCTTAAAGACAGACTTTTGCATAATAAGAGCAGCAGAAATGTGCTTATATTTTTCTTACATATAGTTTTGAAATATACTTTTGAAAAAAATATTGCAAACACCAAGTTTTGGGATTTTTTGTGTGTTTGTTTTTACTGAACCTATTATGTTAAGGCAGTTTGGGAGCACTGTTCTATAAGCCATGCAAAGCTATATGGGATTAATAAAAACTATTTGGGCCATATGTGACACCTCACCTAATTTTTTAAAGGTTTTATGAACATTGAGAATATCTTCCAATTTATGTGCTATACATGATCTCCACTTTTAAAAAATCAGATTGGGATATTAAATAGAAAGCTAAGATACCAATTAATTAATTAAGGGGTTCCTTCTTTAGACTATAAACTCTAAGAATAAAGAGAAAATTGGTTCCTTGTTTATATTCCTAAAGCGCCTAGCATAGGACTTTGCACCTAGCAGACATTTAATAACTATTTTGGAAAACAGATAGTGTGGCCTAGTCGGACACCCCTGCGTTCAAATCTAACTCTACATCTTACAGCTGAGAAGGCATGGGCAAATTCGTTAATGTTGGCCTTTGTTAATTCTGTATTATATGATAGTGATAATGTGTTTCACAATTGCTATGAAAATTAAGTGAGATAATAAATATAATGTGTCCAGTACAAAGTATAGGCACATAACAGAGATCCAATGACTGTTAGGTGTCTTCCCTATCTATATATAAAAAGCCTAAGTGGCCATCACAACCTAACGGATGACCGAACAGGCTACATGGGGTGACTGGGCCAGCAGGGGGGTTAGTGAGGGGCGACCAAATGACTGAGCAGCAGTCTGCGTGGGGCAACCAGGCACACTGGGGGGTTAGTGAGGGACAACCAAATGACTGAACAAGCAGGCTGCGTGGGGTGACCAGGCCGGCAGGGGGGTCAGGGAAGGGCGACCAAATGACTGAGCAGCAGGCTACGTGGGGCAACCAGGTTGGTGGGGGGAGCAGTAAGGGGAAACCAGGCCAGTGGGGGGGGGCAGTTAGGGGCTATCAGGCAGGCAGTTAGGGGAGCAGTTAGGAGCCAGTGGTCCCAGATCGTGAGAGGGATGTCTGACTGCCGGTTTAGGGGATTGGGCCTAAACCAGCAGTCAGACATCCTCCGAGAGGTCCTGGATTGGAGAGGTTGCAGGCTGGGCTGAGAGGACCCCCTGCACGAATTTTGTGCACCGGGCTTCTAGTTTTATATATTCCTCATATCAGAGAAATGTAATTCTAGGGAAAAAATACAAAGTGAGGCCCCATTCCACTTTCCATAGTACCCAAAGACATTTCCACTCGCGGTGGGTTTCTTTAGGCAAAGGTACAATTCCCTCAGGTTTGAGTTCCCTCTTTTGTCATGAAAAATACTTGCTGAAAAAGTTGGTGACCTTTGAAGGTTTCTTCATCTCAGGAATTCTTTTAGCTCATCATTCCCCTCCTCTCCTCCCTACCAAATTTCAACTTAACCTGATAAACTAGGCTTTAGGGAAAACCTACTGCATATTGCCCAAGGCTTCCAAAGGCAATTTTCTGGGCACTGCAATTAGCTGCCCTAGGCAAAATTGCACAGTAGGCAAAGCTTTCCTCCTCCCTCTCCTGCAGTACCCACCCCCATGCCTGCAGGGTTCCTCAACTGTCTTCAGCCTGCCAGAGCTCTCACACCCACCTATGATTTTATCTTCTACCCAAGCTGCAAATTCTAAACTTTCCCCTTGTTTCCCCCTATATAATTTGTTATTCTCTCTTTGAGGTTAATCTTGGTTAGGTTACATAAAGTAATCTGATTTAAAATTTTCTGACTGACACCTACATTTAAAAAACAGTGTGTAAACATAAATAGTATAATATTTATGGGACATACTTCTGAACCTTTTAAGATGAACCCATTAAGATTCCCTTTGCTCACTCTGAGCTATCAGATCATGTGATATGTTTTATTTCTTCAAAAGAATAGAGATCAAAAGAAGGAACTTTTACTATTCTCAACAGCATGGATGAACATGGAGAGTATTATGCTAAGAGAAATAAGCCAGTAAGAGAAAGATAAGTATCACATGATCTCACTCATATGTGGAATCTAATGTACAAAATAAACTGAGGAACAAAATAGATCCAGAGACATAGAAGCATGAAACAGACTGACGAATTTCAGAGGGAAGGCAGGGGTAGGGAGAGGTGGGGAGAGATTAACCGATTAAATTATATATGCATATAATATATGTATATATGCATAGCCCGTGGACATAGACAATAGTGTGGTAAAGGCCTGGAAAGGAGGAGGGGTGGGTGGGGGGGGGGGTCAATGCTAAAACAAACAAACAAAACAAAGGGGACATCTGTAATACTTTCAACAATAAGGATAATTTTTTTAAAAAGAATAGAGATAATTCCTTATGTCATTGCTTCTAAAATATTGCCAACCCCTGTGATAAATGAACCAATGCCAGTAGAGTTCTCAGATAACATGCAAGTTTTGGTGATATTTTTTTCCATATTACTCCTTTAATCTGCCTCACTGTCCTTCATATATACAAAACTGGTGGCCTAGAATATCTATGACGCCCTGGGTATGTTTTGTTTTCCCATTTCACTGGATCTGTAGGTAATGAAGCACATATTATTCTTACCCAGCAACACAAGCAGCGTAGTATCCACTGTTATATTGGTCTTCTTCACATATTTAAGTTCATTGTACAAGATACAAGAGTTTGTAAAACACTATTCATCCTTCAAGAGCCTCCCCTCATCCAAAAGTCTTCTTTTTTTATGAATATTTGAATACCCAATCCTTTGCAGACTTACAGCAGGTTAGCTGCTAGATGCGTTAAACATAAGCACCTAGTCCTTACATAGGGGTTCCAAATAGAATAGTTCACTGCAAATGCAACCCAATAGACAAGGTCCTGTGGTGATTTCAGACTGAGGCATCCAGGAAGTAGGCATTTTGAGGCTGACTGGGCTTTTCTGTGCTCTTAAATGGTCCAATATAGAATGCTAACTCCTTTACATCTACAAATGTCTAGCACAACCTAGTACCTGATAGTGGCTCTGGAGGTAGTACATACTCTTATATCCTATATACACAGTGTCAGTATATGGTAGGCATTTAGACATGAGCAGAGCAAGGACAATGTGCCAGGTACAAGTCACCAGGGTGGAAAGCCTCACATGCCTAACAATGAACAATTGTAGGGTGGGACTTTATTCCCAGGGTGGCCTTTCCTCCCCTAGCATATACTAGGGACACATTTTGCTGGAGACTAAAGAACAGTAGTTAGCATAATAAATGCGAGAAGTTCGTCAGAAGGCTGATGGACATCTTCAGCAGGGCTGAAGATCTACATATTATTACCTGCTGCCAAATAGCTGAAGGCAATTCCCCTAACCTGATAATCCTTTATTGTTTATCAAACCTTACCTTTGATATGTATATCTGCTTTGCTAAAGGGCAAAATGTGTTAATAAAAAGCTGTGGGTCCAGAGATTCGAGGAGCTTAGTCACTAGAGCTAAGTTTTTGTCTGGCTTTCCCCCATGCCTTCCAAATTTCTATTTCTTGTGTAGTCTCTATTCATTTATGTCACAGCCCCTTCACCAGATTCCTGAACCTTTGCTGTGAAAAGACTGTGGCAATGTTTGACTGCCTGACCTTTTCTTCCTAAAGATAACATCTGGGCCTCAGTTGTATTTCAGCCCCAGGCCCAGAAAAGCAGCAAAACCAGACAAGCAATGCCATGGCTGACCTCACAACCACTGCATTGGATAATGATCCCCTGCCCTGGCACCTACCAATCAATCAGTGGAGACCTAGGCCCTGAAAGGACACATCTGGAAAGCTGAATATTTTATTGAGATCTTCCCCTGGGACCTCTCCTAAGATTACCACACTAAAAACCCTTATGAGGAGGGCCCAGTGCACTCTCACTTCCCTGAATACCAAAGTCTTACCCCTCCTCCTCTCCCTCCCCCAGACTCTTCTCCTTGACCTTCCTCACTTCTAAGCTCCAAGGGCCCTTCCTTTGACTCTATAACTTGTTTCCTAAGCCCATTTCTTCTACGAAATACTTCTGTGATTCGTAGTTGGGGACCGAGCTCACAATCTGGGCATGTGCCCTGACCAGGAATCAAACCCTGACCTCCTGGTTCATAGGTCAATGCTCAACCACTGAACCTTCTAAATAAATGTTCTCTTATAGTTTGAGTCTTGGCTCTGAATTCTTTCCTAGCCAGAACTCAAGTACCAAGGTTGGTGAACCCAGGTCAGGTCTGACCCCACCCGTCTAACACCTGGTGCCATTCCTATCCCTGCCGACAAATATTTAACAAAATTTCATTTGCCATTAGGCAACATCATCCCTCCCACCCCCACCCCACGTGTAAACTGAGCTATTTTGACCATTTGGACTACAGCCAGGACCCACTCCTTTGTTGCCTTTTCTCTCATCTGAGCAAAATAAACAAAAGCACATCCTGCCCTCAATTCCCTCCACTGCCATGACTCTCCCAAGAGGGTGAACATAATAATGACAGTAATCACTTTTTAAAAAAAGGCATAAATTCATAAATCTAGTGTCCTGAAGCTTTGCTATGGGCCTACCGTATAAGAACCATCCTCCTGGTATTTTGGTAACTGAACCTCCTTGGACTGTAGGTCAAAAGGAGATAATATTATTTTAAATCTTATTCCTTTGCAAACAGAAAAATGGCAAAACTCCAGCATAATAATACTGACATTTACATAATGCTCTTTTTCACCGGCATTCATAGTGCTTTGCAAAATTTCTTATGCATTTTCTCAATATTAGATAAAGAAGAGAGGGGAGGTGATTGATTCTAGATGGCAAAAGAGGGATAGGCAAAGCTTGAATCAAAAAGAAAAAAGGAAAGAAAGAAAAATAAGTGAAGTGTGAAACAGAAAGCTTGACAGTGAATTCCTAATTCTGAACCTACTGTTTTCTACATGATCCTTCTGATAGCAAAGGGTTTTTTCTTCTCTTGAGTCTGCTATTCAATAACACCAAGTGAACACTGGAATGAAAAAGAACATTAAAATGGCCCTTAGAATTGGACACAGATGAGAGAAAGGTTTAGAAGGCAGAGTTTATTAAAAAAGGGTTCCAAATAAGCCTGTTTTAAAAATTGAGAACCAATAGCAAGTCAAAATTAGGGGAAATATTAAATATCCACAAAATGAGCTGCATCTTTGTGTTCCCTAATGATAGAAGATACAGGCAATTGTTAGGTAGAAAAAGACCAGACTATCCTTAAATAACCTGGAGGTGAGCAGAATAAATTATAATTCATCTGATAAATTTCTCAAAAAAAAATATATCCAGCTTGAGCTCACTAGGGATTTTTCAGAGTACTAGATTTAGAAGAGGGAAAGAAAAGGTTCTTGAAATAGAAAAGGAGGTGGGGGAGTAATATATATATATATATACACAGAGTGATTTTAAAATCTGAGTCTGATTTTTTTTCTAAGCTGTAAAAAAACTAGTGATGTAATAATAACCCCAGGGATTTAAAAAGAGTTTCCTCAAATATATCCGGGGGATAAAAAACACTGGAAAGAAAATAGGTCCATTAATAAATGATGAATGAGATGAAATGAGATTTTGAAATAGTTGGGCCACTGAACTGCTTTTTTTGGTTAAAATAGATATTTTAACAAGAAAAACAAAAAAGGGGGGCTAAGAATAGAGAAGAAACAAGACTGGTCAGCAGAATGCTGATAAATAGCAAGGAAGGGAATTCAGTTCCTGCAAAAAAAAAAAGAAAAAAGGATTTTCCAAATCAGCAAACTTGGTTGATATGCCTTCTACTGGGGATAAGAAGGAACTGAGTAATTTATATTCTGAACCACATTTTCTCTTATACCTTCATCCAGCTAGAATGATCAAACCATATTATGAACTCTAGGAGCTACTTTGACTTCATGCAAATCACTTGCATTGCATTCTCACTCTTAAAATCCTCAGATAATCGCACGTGCTTTTAAAAAATATATTTTTATTGATTTCAAAGAGGAAGTGAGAGGGAGAGAGAGGTAGAAACATCACTTATGAGAGCAAATCATTAACTGGCTGCCTTCTGCATGCCCCACTCTGGGGACCAAGCTCACAATCTGGGCATGTGCCCTGACCAGGAATCAAACCGTGAACTCCTGGTTCATAGGTCGATGCTCAACCACTGAGCCACGCCGACTGGGCTCACATGCTTTTAACAAACATTAATTACCCACTATACTAGGTACTGTGAATACAAAGACTGACGAATTATTAACTGCTTTCCAAAGTCATACAGGTTACCTTAGGCCCTTCAGTTCTGGTTCAGAACCACACCTGCCTTTCAACATGTACATATAGATACACAGGTACACATATGTATACAGGCACAAACACACACAAAGAGCATTTATCTATAAGTATACAAGTTATTACATTTTTTTCTTTATTTGACATTTACCTATACATAATTATTCCTAAATTGAGGACCTAGAAACTAAATTCCTATGACATTGAACAAGCCAATCATATACCTGCAGTTCCCAGGAAAGTCAATCAACATTCTCCTTAAAAAATTAAGTTTTAACTGAAAAAGTAATTGATGTGTATGGTTAACATTTCTGATTTTCAGAAGAATAGATACACCATTAAAAGTAAGTATTCCTCTATCCTAAATCATCAGTCCCCTTCCCCAGAAGTGATCATTATTGATTTACATAATCTTTCATATACTTTTCCTATACAAACATAGGTGCATGAATATCTGTTAAAAAATCAACAAGAGCTGATTTTAAAACCTGTTCTGCATTTTGCCTTTTTTAAAAAGTTAATGCTATTATCTTGGGCAGCTTTCCATATCAGCGCATGATCTTTATAATAGCTGCATAAAAATAGCTACATAATGTAGTATTTTATTGAACAAATTACTATAATTTACTTAGCAAATCTCCTATATTGCACAAATGTATTGCTTCCTCTCTTACATTATTACAACACACTATGTCATTTATGCATCTATAAAAAGGAAGTAATAATATATTTTTACACAGAGTTAATGCAAAAATTAAGTGAGACAATCTACATGACAATATTTAAAATGCCTAGCACATGTCAGGTATTTTTAGTAGGTATTAACTAAATGAATGAATTGAATGAGTGAGCAAATGAACCAACAACCCTTCTGATTTTGTTTCCTGTCCGATGTCAGCCTCCACCCAGTAGAATAAAAGCCTCATGAAAGTAGGGATCAATCTTATCTATCTTCTTTCAAAGCTGATTCCCTAACAAATAATACCTGCTTATAATAAATGTTTAAATAAATAATCTATACTAATAATAGAGCAATATGTAAATTGTCCGGGACACCATCACGTAATGACCGTCCAGCAGGCTGCGCGTGCAGCAGGCGTGGATGGGCAGGAACTTGTAGCAGCGGGGATGGGGGTGGGGAAGGCGGGCCTGGCAGAAGGCAGCCTGTACTCCCCACATGGCGACAGCACCAAGTGGACCCTGCAGGCTGAGCTGAAGCAGCACCTGCAGGCCATCAGTGCCAAGAAGCAGCTGCACTAGTCCCACCTCCTCACCCAGAAGGTGCGCGATCTCAGGGACAGCCACCAAGGTGGGCCAGATTGACGTCCTCCTGGCCGCCATGCGGGTTTGCGATCTGGACAGGCACAGGCCTTGTGTGCGAATGTCCCCCAGCACGCTGTCACCCACACACACCCACAACAGTCTTGGACCACAGTGTGCACACATTCCCCCCGCCCCTCCCCACTTCCATCAACGCTGGGTTGCCTATGTCCCCCACACGACGTGTGCATGTCCCCTCCAGCATTCTCACATCCTTTGGAGAGTGTCTGGATATTCGGGGTGGGCACCTGTGAGATGACAGTGAGAGGGCGGAGTGGTGACGCCCTGTTCCTGCGGAGGTCAGTGTGATGACGAGATTGCCCCTGTGGGGCTAATGCAGGTGCTGAGGCAGGAGCAGGTGCAGACAGAGACACCTGGTGGGCACAGGGCGGTCCTCGCTGAGGTGCCTTTGGTCAGCATTGGAGATCGGGAACCCAGAGGAGGTGAGGAGGTCCATCCTCTCAGTAAAACAACGGGAGAGTTGGGGCAACTGCAGAGGAGGAATGTGCACTCAGGGTGCCGGCGCCCATGAGCGAAGGCCATCCTGACTGAGCCTCACTCGCTCAGGACCTAGCATGCTCCTGCCGGGCAGCGGGTGACAGGACATGCTTTTCTGAGTTAATGAGAGAAAACATTGATTCTCCCGCTGCCCACAAAGGTGGAAAGTGTAGTGGGGAGACATGTGGGGAGTGAGTGAGGTTCCTGTCTGGGGGTTCCAAGCCCACCGTTGGTTCCTTTCACCACTGACTAGAAATATACAGGGTTTCCCCCAAAAATGTATACATACTTTGAATACCTACTAATTCCAATGGGTTTAAGTATGAAAAGAAAAAAACAGCAATGGAGCTGTCATCTGTTAAAAGTGCGGGCACAAACCAGCAGTAAGACATCCCCCGAGGGGTCCCGGATTGGAGAGGGTGCAGGCCAGGCTGAGGGGTCCCCCCTCCCATGCACAAATTTCATGCACCAGGCCTCTAGTTGGTTAATAAATGAATAAATATCATTAGTCATCAGTCTTACTTTTCTCTGACCAACAGTTTTAATTTCAAGGTAAAAGGGCCTGCTTAAGATGAAGGACCACACAACCTTCTTTCACAGATGGATGTTGGACCCTGGCAACTCAACCTGTCCTGCCTGCCCCAAATAATCTCACTTGAAAGGAGGCTGCACCGTCAGCAACTTTCATAAGCCCCTTGGGATCACATTATAGGCAGGATTGTTTTTAAGTGATCTTGAGAGCTTGTTTGGAGGTTCTAGCAGGGGAGCGCAGCTACTCGTATACCCTTGACCGAAGACCGGTCCTCTCCTCGGGGGGGAAGGTCGTCCTCTTCGACCGAGTGCGCAGCTTCGGGAGGGACGCACCTGGATCGGTGAGGGAGGAGGGGGACACCCGCCTAGCCAGCCAGATCAGCCGAATCAACCCTGGCGATCAATGGGATGACAGATGTCACAGCCAGATCGCCCTCACATCCGTTTTTAAGTGATCTTAATTACAGTACGAAAAGAAGAATAAGATGCAATGCCTATATGACCCTGCCTCCAAGTACGAGGCCTGGGTGGCTACCCTAGTTGCCTACCTAAGGGATGAGCCTGTAAAAAACAGCCAAAGTTTATGAATTAATCACTATTTTCAAATATAGAGCAAAGTGTTATAGACACCTCTCACCGACACCAGAGAGGTGTTACCAGGCAGGACAGTCCAGAGTCAGTGGGAGAAGGCTGTCCCCAACCTCGATCCTTGTCTTCTCATATAAATGAATTTATATGAGAGAACTTGACTGTGTTGTGAAAAGCCAATTTATTCAAGCAATTAAAGCATGGACCTTTATTGAAAAAGCAAAGCAAGCAAACCTATACATCTGGCTTATGAAGAGCAGTCTCTTAGCTAATTGGAAGAGCAATGTGGGTGGGGGTCTGAGGTGTTATATACCCTCCTGTCTGTCTATAGGCTTCAAAATTCCTCTGCTGACTATTTTGGTACAGATTAATTCTCAAGGTTCCTTTTTTACTTTGTTGTGGCTTTTCCAGAACTCATGAAAAGCACCTGGCAACTTTATCTTGCCAAACCTTGAGACTGCTGGATTCTCTGTTTAGGGAATAAAACAACCCTTTTTTTCCTTTCCCTTTCTCCCTCCCTTTCTGTATTCTCTCCTTAGGGAGGTGTTTTTTTTAACCATTTGCTTTGTTTCCTTAGCTGGGGAAGATAATGGATTATTAGTTACAAGCTGGCTGCAGATTGCCCACACTATTTGGCTTTGTTTTTTAACTTTCCTGTCTCAATTTCCATATTCCTTCTTCCCCGGAATCCTATAATATTCTGCACCTGCAAGATAAACATCATTGTGTTTGGAGCTCAGCCCTGCTCAGCCCTGCAGTTATGTCTGTACTTTCTTCTTCTCCCAACTCTTACCCTATCTGCCTAACCCTGTTTCTAACTTCTCTCAAAAGTACAGTTAAGGATTTCTTTACAATTACATTACTCTCGCTAGCATTACTGTTTTTTAATTTGGAGAGAAAGAATTGGAATTAGAGAAATGTTTCTTAACCTTGGGTACACATGGGAATATATTCCATACGGGAATGCCATCTACCCTGTGTGCAACCAACGAGAATAACTGACAATCACTGAGCCACATTAGGGCTTTTCAGGTTACACGAGAAAGTCGGTCAGATTTCTAGCGCATGTAACTGCATGTCTGTGGCAACCAAGTTTGGGGATGATGGTATAACTTAAATAGATTGTGTTGGGTATCTCTCGCCTTACTCTCAACTTGTTCTCATATTCAAAGATGCACAGTTGGAAGGTCACATACTAATAATTAGTATAATACTCTCCTCACTCTTTATTCTTGAGTGGAGAAATATGCACCTCAAAGTGGAGAGTGCATTCTGAATGCAGAGCAAGAATCTTTTAAGTCCCCTTTTGATTGTTGTACCTCTCAATAGCCTCACACAGATGGCAGCTGTTCCCCAAAACATTCACTCTCAACTTTCAACTTCTCCCAAACTCTACCCAACACCCAGTCAATGGGTCTTATCTCTCTCCTTCCCCTGAAGGCATTATCACTCATCTGCTTTGTCCCTTACTCAGTGGGTGAATGCTTTGGGGGCATTGTTTTCCTGTCTAGACTTCACTGCTGATTGAGACAGGTAACCTTTACAGTCAGAACTATCCCCAAATAACTTGAAGGACTTTTATTTGTTCTGTTTTTAATTTTATATTTAATTTTTTCTAAATATAGATGTTTTAATATTTTCTTTCTTTTCCTCTATACTGTCTAGTTTTTAAATAAGCATTTGTTGATTTTATAAGAAAAAAGTTTTGAATATATGCTCATAAGAGAAATTTTGAAGAGAGGAAAAATGTAATTACTAAGAATACCTTAATTTTAGTTCATTTTCTTCCACTTTTCTAAATATACACATACACACACACACACACACACAGAGATTATACTGTTCTGTATTCCTTTCTTATCTGATACTAGAGGCATGGTGTACAAATTTGTGTATGGGTAGGGTCCCTAGGCCTGGCCAGTGATCAGGGCTGATCAGGGCCTTCTGGCTGCCAGCCAAGGCCTTCCTTCATTCCAGGCCACCCCCTGGTGGTCAGCACATGTCATAGTGAGTGATCAAACTCCCAGTCTCCCGGTCAAACTCCCGAGGGGACACTTTACATATTAGCCATAAGTAGATAGATAGATAGATAGATAGATAGATAGATAGACATATAGATATAGATATAGATATAGACATAGATATAGATATAGATAGATAGATAGATATAGATATAGATATAGATATAGATGATATATAGATTGTATTTTGAGAATTTTCTCTTTGTGTTAAATAACTTTTAAAATATTATTTTAATGGCTCTATTACATTCCATTGCATGGATATGTCATAATTTATTTATACATCCCCCAGTTGTTAGAACTTTAGATAATCTCCATAATGAATGTTCATTAGTCTTAGCATTCATATTTCCTTAGAAAATGGACCATTAAAAATAGAATTCCTGAGCCAAATACTATAAACATTTCTTGAAATTTTATAAAAAATTTCAACTGTACCCGAATAAGAGAGAGCAGAATAATGAACTCCCCCATGAATATCACCAATAGTCAACATATCTCAAAAATTTTCAACATCTTTATTTTTATAGTCATTGATACAGAATATATAGTCTAATTGCTTCCCAGAAATGTACCGATTTTCACTTTCACCAGCACTTTGAAGCTGTTTCAAACCTATTGCATTGTCCCATGAAGCCAGTCCAGATCCTTTGAGATTTTATTTTCATGCTACAATGCAGTGTCTACTTTCCAAGATTGTCTACCTATCTTTAATTAAGCAGAGATCAGACTTTAAGTGACAGTCCTCAGCCTCGGGAGGATGGTGTGGGCAGCAGCTCCCTCTCTATGAGAGTGTTCTTGATGTACTCAGGGGGCCCAAGCACAACTGATCATCCCATTACTCATCTCAACTTACTGTGAGTAATGATGACTGAAGGTTGTTGGCAGCTTTTAATCTCATGCTAAGAGTTTCCATATGTCATTCTTCTTCAAGTTCTGCATCAAGTTTTGCTGAATAGACTGAAATTTAGAATATGTAATTAAATATGGCTTATTATATGCATGATAAAAACTAGGTCGGTCTTTTTATAGAGAAATTGACTATCCCACTGGCTTAATATTTTTATTTCAGGCTAGATGTTCACAAGCAAATAATTATTATTGTTTTTGTTGTATAATACTATAATGGCTCTGTGGTGTATTAGAAATATCACTAAAATAGGAATAAAGGGTCAAAGTGTAGACTTGACTCTGCTATTAACCAGTTATGTAATGTTAGGGTAGTATTAAAATCACTCTAGATTTTATTTCATTCTTATGTTTACTAAAATCCCTTTAGGTACTAAAATTCCACAACTTAAAAATGTCTGGATATACTTTATTATCCATTTTCTATTATAAATACACTTTAAAAGATGATAGATAGCATAGTAATTGTTATTGCGGCACCTGTAGGAGTAAAGTAAGTCACCCAGTTGTGTGCCGGTGATAAATAGTTAAGAACCAGCTCACTGGGGAAAGAGCCATGATATGTATCATTGCCCTAGTTCCATAGTGTAGATACACCCACCATAGGTGATTTAAAGCTACCATCTTGAATTCACTGAAAGCAGGGTTGAGAAGAGAGAGGCACAGTCCTCCCACAGGCCAGTGTGAGCTGGCTCTGGCACACCATTGGCATGGTGTTCCAGGTAGAATGTATTAAGCTACAGGTAATAGAAAAGCCTGCTATTGGTGGCTTAAACAATAAAGGCATTTAATTTTTTCAGGTATCAAAAAGTCTGGAGGCAGGTGGTTCAAAGGTTGTTTCAGCAGTTCTACCACATTAGGGTGCTGGGTTAGTTTCTTTATCATAATCTTGACCACCCACCTCATGGTTGCAAAATGGCTACAGTAAATACCTCTAAGCTTTCTATTCTTTTAGGGCTATAATCAAAGTAGAAAATAAAGGTAGAAGGTAAACAGACTTTTTCCTTTTTTGTTTGTTTTTCTTTCTTTTTTCTTTTGTTAGAGAGAAAAAATTTGCCCAGAAACCCCAGCAGTCTTCTCTTTAGGTTTCAAAAGTCAGGACTGAACCACATGTCCATGCTTAGACCTATCACTAGCAAAGAGGATTTGAATTGGTTCAGACCAATTGTGATTCCAATCCTGGAACTGGACACAGAAAGAAAGAGGAAGTAGCATTGATATAGGCATATAGTATCTGCTACACCAAAAGGTTTCAAGCTGAAAAATGCTGATGCTTTCAACTATTAATTTCAGTTCAGTTTATTAAAGATTGAATATGTTCAATGGGCAAGACAAAAGAATGTATCTGTTTATCTTTCATCATGATTACACACCCAAGAGTGGCTTTATAGAGCACTTCTCCGAACAGCCATTAAAACACTTAACCTTTTTAAATTCTTTACGTTCTTGAGGAAGTACTATTTTTAAATGTCAATCCATATTATAACATAACTTCCAAATAAATTTTACTTAATTAATGTAAATCAAGCTTCGTGACCAATTAGTCCTTAGCGAATTAAAAAATTTAGTCACAGCCTAATTCAGGACTTTTATTGTTATGATAAGTTACTATTAATATGCTTCATTTTGTTTACTTGTACATGCTGCTTGGTTTATAGATTAGTTTATAATACATGTACCCAAGTAATAACACTTCATCTATTTAAAATGATTCTGTAGTTCAGAAATAATGTTTTACTTGATGCCTCATTTTATAACATTCAGATATGCACCACAGTGCACCCAAACCAAAATTGGAAAGGGAATCTGATTTGGTATATTAAGCAAGTCTCTGAATAAAAATTTTTTGTGCGTGGAAAAGAGCAGCTTATAAAGCCAGAAGATTCTCAACTTCATCACCCAGAACTACACAGCCTTTAAGAATACAATCCCTGCTCAGACTTTGCTTCATTATATTTTCCTAATTATCATTTATACTCCTTTATTTATTTATTTGCAAATGCAAATGAAAAAATTGCTGCTATGCAGAAGAAAGGCTTAGTAATATAACAAATGTCAGCTCTTATTTTTAGTATTTGATCATTGAAGCCCTCTAGGTGACAAGGGTACATAATTTGGCAATTGTTTTTATTTTGGAATGCCTAAGATTATACTTGTTATTATTAAATGTAAAAAAATTACAGTAGAGGAATGTTTTAGGCTGCCTCATTTTTTTCAGTTGAGGTAGCATATGAGCCTATATGAATAGCTAAACCAGAATTAGAGAATTCTCTACTCAGTTTAGACTACTGAGCCTACTTCTGATTCTGGCTATGCATTATATATCCCCTTTATAAATTTTAGATTTTTCTATGTAATATTTTTATGTCCCATAATGACTAACAATAGATGTCAAAAATATCTGTTGTTTTAGGATTTTGGTTTTCATTTTGTTTTGAAAAGTGTTACCCCTGTCATCAATTTTTTACCATACTGAATCTAAATCTATCAAATTAGGAAATGAGATGAAATTGACATTTTATATAATTTTAGTAAAGTACTGCTTGAATTATATGGATTTAAATGCCTTCCTTAAAAATAATTATTTCAATACAAGAAAAAATGAAAAACTTAGCACAGAAAAACAAAAACAAAGGTTTAATGTATGGTTCCAAAATGTTAGTCTGCAGGCCAAATGAAGCCCACAAGTATGTTGTTGGGTCCATGCAGCATTTAAAGTCAAGAGTTTGACCCTGAAGGTGTGGCTCAGTGGTGGAGCATCAACCTATGAACCAGGAGGTCATAGTTCGATTCCTGTTCAGGGCATATGCCTCGGTTGCCAACTCGATTCCCAGTGTGGGGCATACAGGAGGCAGCCAATTAATGATTCTCTCTTATCATTGATGTTTCTATCTTTCTCTCCCTCTCCCTTCCTCTCTTAAATCAATTAAACATATATATATAGTCAAGAGTTTGGCCCAGCTGGTGTTGCTCAGTGATTGACTGCCAACCCATGCACCAAGAGGCCACTGGTTTGATTCCTGTTCAGGGCATATGCCTGGGTTTCAGACTTGATACCCAGTAGGGGGCATGCAGGAGGAGCTCAATGTTTCTATATCTTTCTCCCTCTCCCTCTCTCTTCAAAAGTCAATAAAAACATATTAAAAAAATAAAAGCCAAGAGTTTGGACAATATCGCCAATGCAGCCACTGTCATGAGAAGCAGCTTCCCGATCAGGTACTACCTCGAGAGGCAGCTATTATCACTATGGTGAGCCACCCAGCCGGGCACTATTGTGAGAGGCAGCCAATGTTGAGACAGACAGACACTCTCCTGAGAGTCTTATACTTCTCCAAAAAGGATCTGAGTTGATTTATTAAAATAGTAATAAAGAAAAAATTATTTAAAAAATCAGGACGAAGAAAAGTATTAACTATGTTAAGAAGGTCATAGATAGGAGTTAAAATCCAAATGTCTAAAGTCACAAAATTACCTCTCAGATTCTTAGTACACAGAATAAAAGAAAAACAAAACTAGTTTACTGATTTAGCCCTTTAAAAAATGCCAGTATTTCTCCAGAGAAGCAACATTTTCTTTAATACCAAATTCTAAAAGAAAAATATGATGCATGGTCACCTGTGAGCAACGGTGGTAGCCGGGGGAGCTGGTGATAGAATGATGTCTTGGATAATTTTCTTTACAAATGCAGGAAGCTTTCACAAAAATTTTCTCAGGGCATCCCAAGTGAAAGGTAAAGGTGTGACACAAAATATGACTCAGAGGAAGCAGTTCCACAGATGGCCCAGAAAAAACCCATTCAAGTAAGTAGCTTTCTGCTGATGCATTGTGATCTGAGAAGAAAACTTGAAGTGGTATTTCTCAAAGGCCAGTTCAGATCACACATCAAAATAACCAGGGAGCGCTCGTTAAAACTGCACATTCTCCAGATGTACAGAGTAGGGTTCTCTGGGGAATGAGCCTGGAAATCTGTAGCTTTTACACGTTTCCCAAGGGGATTCTTAAATACACCAGAGTGACAGCCACTGGCCCGGAGCAATGGCCTTTAGACTTTTTCTTTTTGCTTGTATGTTTCTAAAAGGATTTTGAAAAACTAGGTATCATTTCACATGGTTTATAAGTTGGCATCTAACATTTCTTATTGTAAGTTTAAGTAGTTACAAAACAAAATTTCTGGTTTATTGTAATATTTATGTTTTAAAATAAATCTTTTATATCACTTTAAAATATATACAATGAACTTAAAAAACCCATATTCAATAAATCTAACTACATAAGCGGTCAAATTTTTTACATTTTCTCTTTAAATTGGTGTGTTCATCCCACTTCCTCCACAGAACTTTATTCAAATGCAATGTATGTATGCTTGGAAGTCATTTTTTAAATCAGTTTATCATTCTTCTCTACAAAATGTGTATGAAGATTGAAACTTTTTTTTCAGTGACTTTAAGGTTCTAAGTGTTAAAATTTCTTCAGAATTGCATTCGCATTATAATTATTAGTAGTACACAAATGACAAAACACATATTTTCATAAATAACTTTTATGTATAACTAATTATTTTGGAAATGCTTCTATTAATTATATGGGTAGACTCCCCCCCACCCCCATTTAGTTTACGTACTCATACATGAATACTGAATACTACTTATCTCTAGAATAAGACAGGCTTCAGCATTTAATTTCATTCATCATTTTTGCTTTACATATAACACTCACTGAAAACTTTTGACACAAATAAGTAAATAGAAATGGAAGGTGTTTTGTTATAGTAGTGTTATTCAAATCCTTTAATTCCTTCTGAATTATAAGCCAAAACACATATAGTAAGTTATCATCAAAATTTATTTTTAATAAATTTAAGCTGACAATATGATTAGGTCATCTTTCAATTTTTTTGAAAGCAAAGAATTGGAAACTACCTAACCTGCAAAAGAATTTGTAGTCTTGTCGTTAACAATCACTCTGTTTAACACCAACACTCTGAATTGCGGTTAGTTTAACGCCCTAGTTTTGTACACACCCCAAAGCAAATTACTGAAGTAAGATAAATAAATTACTCAAGTAGAATTTCAGATGGTTGAAAGCTATTGCATTTTAACAAGTGGGAAAAGAGTGACTAGGAAAAGGGAGTTAGGAAAAGAGGCCAAAGGGCATTTTCAGGCAGACCCATTTTAGCAAAAAATACAAAAAAGTACTTGTGGAAATTGAGGATCCAGCAAAAGATTCCCTGAAAACTACCCTTGCTTCCATATTTCTTGAAAACTCTTTGTAAAAGATCACATATCTAAGTTTGAAACCATTTTACTAACTATCTGGACACATTAAGAGAATGCATTACTTTCTAAAAGACCTCAACAATAAGAGAGAATTAAAGAGTACCAAAATGTACCTCAGTCTTCTTAACTACCTGGATTCACTCCACATGCAGATGCACCCTGGTTTGGGACAGCTGCAGTAAGGGTTAAGATGAAACAGATGACAAAATGGTCATAATAAACAGCACAGGGAAATGTGGGTGATCTTTAAGAGCCTACAAGTTTTACTATTATGATTTTGCCAGCACATCTCACCTTATATGTTAGTTAATGGAATTCTTAAAATCTCCTCAAGGGTTGAACTGACTCTGGGTCAGAAAGACCAGAAGGCCCTCATTCTCTAAATTTGTTGCCACAACCAAAGCTGGGGGAGGAGAAGACAGAGAAGCCTCTCCCCACCACCCTCTCTCTTTAATATGAAAATAATTGCTTCTACTCTTGGAGACCTGGCTTAATTAGACTAATCTGATTTTCTGGTGGTAAAGCTAACATTAAAATGCTATTGCTCTGAGTGCTCTAATTATAGAGCAATCATGCTTTTTCTTAACGGATACTAAATTCGAATGCCATAATGTTGGGTGAGGTCATTGTGAATAGGTCTATTTTGAGGTACCACATGAATTTCAGGGACGATTATGCAGTGACAGAAAGTTTTATTTCAGAAAAAAAAAAGAATTGCTACTACAATTAATCTAAACACATAAGGTTCCACAAGTTATTTCCTGTTATGATCCCTGACCATAACACCTGTTCTTCCATCCCAAACTCTTCAAACTCAACCCCTTCCTGACTTCTCTTCTTAGCTACTCACTTCTTCATTTTCTTTCCTGCATAGTCTGAATGTGATGTTCAACCTTTTGATGGATACTCTGACCAACACTCTCAGCCCTCTTACACTCTTAAACTTCTGCCTATCCATTCCGCCAAGATGCAGCTCAGAGTCAAACAACCATCTGTTCTCTCTACTACTGCTTCTAGTTTGCCAAGCACTGCTGGAGAAATTGTATAACTGCTGATTCATGCCATGACAAATCTGCAGTTCCCAAACTCACCTTGACCTTTAACACTACTTGGCAATCCTTTCACTCTTGTTTGGTTGGTTTCCTTTGCCACCAATAGCGCAGGTGCTATTCCAAACCTCAGGTCATTACTCTTTCAAAGTTTCTTACTATACTTCCTCAATTAATAGACAACCTACCATTTTACTTCAGGAAAAACTGGTGCTCAACTTCCCTTCTTTCTACTTGTAATGGACAACTATAGCTTCACCCTCCCTACTTGTGTCCCAGAGTTAATGTAATGTATCAATGATCCCCTGTTAATATTTTTTTAAATATCTTAAAGTCTGTATATATTATCAAAAGTCACTCCTTTTGTAAGTCATATTCTAGGCTGAAGAAGTGGCCATCAGAATGTTAGGAAATAAAAGGAGCTGATTGGCTACAGCAAAGAGCACATCAGAATAGCAAGTGTTCTTCCACTTCCAATCATTCACAAGCAAGGACAGAAAGGAAGGTGAGTTGGGATGCTGCCTGCCTATTAAATGTTTTAAAATTCTAACATATTTCTGCCAACCAAATGTCACAGCATGAAAATTAAAGAGGTCACACTTTAGTGATCAATGTCATTTTTTGTCCTCTACTGTTTGCTTCCACACCACATCTGTAGTCTAAAAAGCTAATCATAATAATAATTAGTCCACTTACTTCCTTCTTTTGACCATGTGGAGTTGGCTTACCCTTATTCGATCCAAACTTTTCATGGGAACTCCTAGGGTAACCAAGTGAATTATATTTTGCTTTACCTGATATGGCTATTCTAATTTAATGTCATATTACACTAGCTATCATACAAAACTTATAAGTGAGATATATATGCTTTAGAAAAAGTATTTATAGAGACTGCCTAATGAGAAGTGTTGATGTACTAGTAAAATATACTTAGGAGAGATATATGTATCATATCTAATCAGGAGCAGATCCAGGTTTTGTGGGACCCTGAAGTGTATATAATTTGGAGAGAGCTCTCTTTCCAAAAAAGAATACAAAATTACGAATTCAAAACGAGGTAAAGGGCCTTTGGTAGAGTTCTGTTAAAATGAAGGGCTCTAAAGCTTAAGCTTTGTTAGTTTCATATAAATCAGCTTTTTTTTTTTTTTGTATTTGACACAAAAAAACCCTCAAAATGCACTAAAATATAAACATCCAACATGAATCAGGAACGTTACTTAATACTACATTTCATTCTCATAATAAACGTTTTTATTTACCATTCTCATTTTCATTAAAGTAGTAACTGAGACTTAGAGAAGTTAGTAACTTACAGCTCAGGGCTCAGAGTGAAAGTGAGATTCAAACCAAGACCTGGCAAACTAAAACTTGTGTCATTTTAAATAAATAAATATAGATAGATACAGGTAGATATAGATATAGATATGATATAAAGATAGATATAGAGATAGAGATATAGAGATATGTTTTTATTGATTTCAGAGAGAAGAAGGGAGAGGGCGCAAGGGATAGAAACATCCATGATGAGAATCATTGATCAGCTGCCTCCTGCACACCCCCTACTGGGGATAGAGCCCACAACCTGGGCTTGTGCCCTGAGCGTGAATCAAACAGTAATCTCCTGGTTCATGGGTCCAATCTTGTGTTATTTTACTGCAATACTCTGCTTTTAAGGTTTCCCGAAAGACAAAGGGTTTAAGTTAATTTGAAGACTGCCCCTAGAAAATGCTTGGAAATGTTCAGTTAATACTTGAAAATGACATAACCTAATTCACATTTGAGAACATCACTAAAATTACTGTCCTAAAACTGTGTTTAAAGGGCATGAAGAAATAAATACATAACTCTTTGGGTTATCTTCTGCTCATTAAATGACATAAATAAAGACAGAAAATCTTAGGGTCTAGGAGAAACGTGGTTCTGATAAGGAAAGAAAAATGGAGGCAGAATCAGAATCTGGAGTTAAGTCTAGAATTACAGCCTCTCAGGAAAAAGCCTGGCTAAGGAAGGACATACTGACAGTATGGATCTTTCACAAATTATATCCTCTTGCTACATGTCCAATATTAATCCACCTCCCATTGAGATATTTCAAGTTTTAAAAATAGGGAAACAGTTACATTTGCCAAATATATAATACTACTCAATATTACATCTGTTCCTTATATTTGCCAGTTTGGCCTCTATTTTTAGAAAATGTCTCTTAGAGGCCTCTCTTCCTCCTAGGATCCCCCAGAAGGTAGATAGATGCTTTGTTTTTATCTTTTCTTCACCCACAGAATTCAGGACTGTGCCCTACAGATAGTAGGGATTCCATGGAGGTTAACTGCCGTGGAAGATGGTGTTGATGAGTTATTTTTGATAGGCTGCCATTTTCTACCACATTAGGAATTCCATAATATAGATGTTCTATGACTATATGATTTAATCAACGACTTCAGAATAAAACTTTTGGCATTAGCTAAAGCTAAGGCAAGAACTTACCAGATGTAGTTAATAGTATTTTTAGTCAACAAACTGTCATTGATGTTGGAGTTACTTAAAAGACCTGTTGATTCTGTGGTCTTGGGACCATTGTGACCTCAAGCTGCAGCTAAAATCAGTCCAATGCAACAGGAGTTTCAAGAACAGCAGCACAAAGATGATGACAACTGAATGGAACAAGAAGGCACATATTTTCAAGAAAACCTCTTTATTCTTAAAGTAGAAGTTTCCCTTCAAGATGACAAGTAGTTCAGACTCACCAGGTTCTCACTTATCCCCCAAAACAAGGTGAGTCTTTGACCAAAGATGCTAAGTGATAATTATCCAGTAGGGAAAAAGAGAGTTTCTATTAACCCAGACTAAATGCAGATACTATGGTGTCTCTTCCCACAGAAGTTCTAAAATAGATTGCAACTTCTTGAAGGAATTGAATGAGGACTTAAAACTAAGAAAACTGGAACTTCTAGAGCTGCTAACACCACTTGAAGATAAGAACAACCCCTTATTCCAAAAGTTAATGTCTAACTTGGAGGAAAAACAAAGAAGGTAATGGCTCCCTACTCAGGATTTCCTAACGGTAGAAAACCTGGAGAAGGTTAATCCATAAGATTAACAATTATTATTTACATGTTAAAAAAAAGGTTTAGACATTCAGCTAAAGTAGGTAAAAAAAATTTGTAACCATAAAATCAGAATGGCAAGGAATCCTTTTTTCTCTTTTAGTAAAATTAAATATGACTCAGCCCTCATCTCATGGAGTTACAGTTATTACTCTTTTCCCTGGTGTATCTACCCAAGAAAAGATAAGGGCCTTTAATATCTTCAGTTTATGATGGTCACACTAATAGCGCCTTATTCGTGTTTGTGGAATCACTTTAGGATAGATGACTCTGCTCTTCCCATGCCAAGCAGTGGAATGGCAATCTTTTTAAGCATACTAGGCAGTTAGGTCTTAATGCTTCACCAAGATACTCACTGTTCTTGAGACCCACCAACTCTCTATTACCTGTCTAGCGTTGGGCAATCTCACCTTAATGGGTTTACCTTCATTCTCTACCCTTATCATAAGCATCTCAGGGAGCTCAGAATTTTGGAGAATAAATGCCAGGTAGAAAGTTGTGGTCAAACAAACACAGAAACTCAGACTTCTCTTGGGGCAACAAAAAAACAAAGTCTTGCTTCTCTGCTTATAATTAGAAAGGAAAAAGTACAACAATATAAACATTATTATTTTTTTAATATATTTTATTGATTTTTTTTTTACAGAGAGAAAGGGAGAGGGATAGAGAGTTAGAAACATCGATGAGGGAGAAACATCCATCAGTTGCCTTCTGCACACCTCCTACTGAGGATGTGCCCACAACCAATGTACATGCCCTTTACCGGAAGCAAACCTGGGACCTTTCAGTCTACAGGTCAATGCTCTATCCACTGAGCCAACCTGGTTAGGGCAATATAAACATTATTAATGCCATTAAAGGATACCTTCTCTCACAAAGACTTGCTATTGATTCAGATTTTGTTAGAAACTTCTTCATGGCTTGATTCCCTGGGGGCTACCATAAGGATATAAGTGGTTTCCCCAACTAACTCAAATTTCTTTATATGGAAAAGCAAGGTGGGGGAGATGTACAGAGACAGGGTAGGGAATAATTCTTGGATTTATCCTGAAGACAACAGGTTCTTTGACTTCCTTCAAAGGAGCAAAAGTGCCCCTTCTACTCCAAAAGTCATATATCAAACATTCTTCTGATAGAGTGGAGAAGAGCCTCACTGGCTGTTGAAGACCTACGTTTTGAGCATTATAGAACATAGAATTTATTATAGAGCACACAGCTAGCTAAGACAAATGTCAATTAGGAATGGAGTCTGCCTACTAAGACCTGCTATATCCAGAAGGACTTTCATACCTCCCATGATTTCAGCCCCCACCTCACTCCCATGGTAGAGTACTTTCTGACTGGTTGCAAAATATTAATATTATTCTTTAGGAAGTATTATGTTTTATGATGTCTCTCTCCTCCTTCTAGTCTGCAGATTATGAGACAGATCATGGCAGGGAAGGGGAGTGAAGAATCCTCAGCTCTGGAGATCATTAAGGAAGCAGAGGACATGAAGCAGAATCTAGTAAGAGGTTGATGGGCACTCTAGGGATGGCCTCCTGGTCAGAGATCGATTCCATTGCTGTGGAAGGAAAGACAGAGGGTTCATCTCTAGTATCTGATGCTCTAACATTTATACATCCTTGATCTAGAAAGTGCAGGATGATCCAAAGGAAGTCAGATAAAATGTTGGGGAAAACAAGGACTAATAGCTAGCAAATATTCTATCACGTTAACTTTGTAAAAACTTCTTATCTAGTAGTCAATAAATACAAGCATATTAACCCTTCACATTTCAGAAGGGATAGAACATTCCTACCAAAATAAAATAAAATAAAAAGTTTGTTCTGAAAGTTTTATAAGATTTTTTAAAATCAACAATGTAAAAGATCTTAAAAAATAGAAAGTAGTTGTTTAAGCCCCAAAGAAATTTCCATATGATCATACACCTTAAGTATTATCAGTGTGAGGAACCCATTTCTATTAATATCATACCACAGTTACCATAATGAAAGTTATTCAAAAATTTTATTATTTTTTATCATAATCATCATCAAACTCATCTCTCATGTTCCTGGATTTGGGGCTAGGCTCATTGTTGCTTTCCTCTGTGGTTGACTATGTCCCTGCACTCCTTTCCCCTTATTACTTAAAAATTTCTTTGAATTTCACTTTAATGATGGGAACAGACACATGTTTCTGTTTGTTTGGTTCTCCCCCCCACCCCCCGCCCCCCAACCCTTCCCCAAAAACAGGAAAGGAAAAACAAGATGCTACGGAAAGAAATGGAGATGCTATGGAACAAGGTGTGCCTCTAAGTATCTCTTGAAAGTATTGTCTTACAGACCATAATGCAAATACACTTCCCTTCCTCTGGTCCATATCCTCATTTTCTTCATGTCCCTGCTTCCACTCATGCCTCATTCTAATTCATTCTTTGCATAGCAGCCAAAGTGATATTTTTAAAACAATCAAATGATATCACTCTTCTTATGAAAACCCTTCACAGATACCTCTTATTGTGGCATATCTGGCTCTGGTCTCCTCTCTTGTCTCCTCTCATAGAAGTCCTTCCCTCCCTCATTGTGGTTTCTCAAACATGCTAAGACTTTTCCTATCTCAAGGCTTTTGTTCTTGCTTTAGCCCTGGCCTGTAATGGTATTTTCTTATGGTTGGATCATTCTCATCCTTCAGGTCTCTGTTTAAATGTCACCTCCTCAGGGAGGCCCTCCTTGTTTACTTTATCTAAAATATGGCAACCCCCCTACAATCTATTGTGCAACCCTGTTCATGTCTTTCATAACACATTTTATGATATAAGCTTATCATCATTATTTTTTATTATTATTTTACTTGTTTCTTGTCTCCTTGCTCTTGGAATAAGAGCTCCTCCAGTATCTTGATTGCTTTAGTTATCTCTGAATGCCTAGCACATACCACAATGCTTGGAACAGTAGACAATCAATAAATTTAAATGGCATGAATGAATGAATGAATACCTAATTCTAATTCCTCTATAATTTTGCAGCAATCGTTGCATTGTTTAAGATAACAATAGTAGGGCCTTTTGCTGGAAAACCAGACAGGTAGAAATTCTTTTGTGGACTAAGTCCTTGGTATCTGAATGCTTTTCCACAGACTATGTGACTAGAAGAGCAGATTGTGTCTTGTGATAAAAACAGGTGTGTCCTGTGATTTCTGATTGCTTTTTTTTTTGGTTTGTTTCTTTGTTTTTTGTTAATCCTCACCCGAGGATATTTTTCCATTGATTTTTAGAGAGATTAGAAGGGAAAGAGAGAAAGAAACATTGATGTGATAGAGACACATTGATTGGTTGCCTCCCACACCCACAGGGGACCAGGGATGGAGCCTGCAACCAATGTATGTGCCCCTGACCAGAAGTGAACCCAGGACCCTTCAGTTTGGGGGCTGACACTGTCTACTGAGCCCAATCAACCAGGGCTCTGAGTGATTTTTTTAATCTCACCTTTCCACAAATAATCAGGATACCATCCAGCCTTGCATCTTATACTGAGATCCCCTGCTTCTCAGTGGCAACTACAAATCAGTTCTATGAATTGTGAGAAGTTTTAGTTCCTGAGTTCTTGAGTCTTTGTGACAGGAAATAGCCTCTATCAAAATCCAGCTTCTCCAGAGTTCCTAAGAGACTTTTTATAAGGGATGTCCAAATGACTTCGATTGTGATTGACTTTCCTTACCCATACTTTTAGACAGTGAGAATGGAGAGAGAGGAGCAGCCTGCCTAATGGTTAAGAACCCAGGCTTCAGAATCTGATAAATCTGGTTCAGATTCCAGCTCTGTATTTTCCTACCTGTGTGATCCCCAAAAATGACTTCACCTCTCCAAGTCTCAGTTTTTTCATCTGTAAAATGGAAATAAAAATAGTCCTATAAGGATTGAATGAGAATGTTTTAATGTAGTAGAGTAGTGTAAGTAAATAAGTAGTTTATACTAGTGATTGGTATATAATAAAGGTTCAATTAATAGTTATTATTATTATAAGATACACTTCAGGGACCAAATGGAAGGGCTTGTTCCATTCTGAACCCCCTTTGGTAGTTCACTTTTTATGTAGGGCCCTGAGAGATTGCTGACTGGCAGGAACCAAAAGCTTTAACCCATGTTGGAGTTCCACTTCCCTTACTCATTCCTGCTAATTTAAAGCTTTTCCAATATGTCTCTCTGCAGACATTCAACACAGAAGAAGTCAGTGATCAACAAAAACCACCACAGATAAAAAACAAAGCAAACTTGCAGGATGGAAAGGCAAGTAGACTTCTTGGTATTTGATACTACACAACTGGAAACAGCAGCTGACAATCAGGGCTATTTTGGATAGGCAGATAGGTAAGATCTGGGCCTTTAGGATATACTGGACTTACTGTCTGCTAAGACCTTGTACTTCTTTCCTGGGGCCTCGTATTTTTTTTTAGCTCTCATCTTTCACCCCAGGCTCCCGAAGCCCCCTTATCACCTAGGAAGATCAAGAGTGAATTAGAGATATCATATGCAGAGAAAGTGAAGGAGATAGGGAAGGTAGTGCACATTTTCTGAATGGCACTGGCTTTTAGAGCTGACAGAGTCAATATCATTAATGCAGCAGTAATATGCCTCTACTATAATGTGCTTCTGAATTGATGCAAAAATTTATAGGAGATCTGATTCCCTTTTGACGTTATATTTGAGTCAGAGTGACACTGCAGTTCTGGGAAATCATGTTGGTGAGGGCAAAGTGGGAGAAGCTGTGCCAACAATGACAGTTTCACAATAGCTATGTGACATCAAAACACCTGTTAATCTGTTTTTGAACATTTATTTTGGTATTATGCTGGTATCTAATCTTCTCTCAGCCAATTCATTCATAGAAAATTATCCTGTTCACTTAGATTTTAACTTTTGGAGAGTGAATTGTAGGGTGAGACCAATTGAAAGGATTGTGCAGTTGAAACCAATTTGTTAGTGAATCTATGACACCATAATTTTACTCTAAAGTCTTTGTGGCATATTGAGAAAACTGATTTCTGATCTCAATTTACTTTGTCACCCAGAGGCTCTTTCTTCCACCAGGAAAAGCAACAGAGGAAAACAGAATGGGTGAGGTACCAGGAACAAGCCAACAACCTTCAGGTATTAATGTCTTCCAAGGCTAGACTCGGGGTACAGTTTCATTCATACAATGTAAAGGCTTTTAGTTTCATAATGTTAAGCCTGATCCCTTTATCTCAATTACCAATTGTCCTGCTAAAAGAAATGAATGTTTCATGGGGAGACATCTGGAGAGAACTGTCTCCAGCTTCACCTTCAGTAACTTGGGGATAAATAGCATTTTTCCCTATGGTCTTGATTTTGTTCTATTTGAAACAGGAGGGAAAAAAAATCACAAACACTTTCTTCCCAACTTTAAAAAACTAAGCATGATAGGATCATTTTTAAACTTCTGAGTAAAAAGGATTCAGGTAATAGTGGTTTTAGAGAAGCCAGTAGTGTACGAATAGTTTTGAAAAATGTTCTCTTTGTAGAATGACTTTAATGGAAAAGTGATTGAGCTCAGAATTGAAGCCTTGAAGAACTACCAGAAGGCCAATGATCTGAAATTATCACTATACTTACATCAGAATTTTGAGCCAAAGCAAGCATTTTTTTAAATCTTCCTGGGCCCCAAGAAGGTAGGCAAAGTTTTATAGATAGATAGTTTGAAGTTTTGTTTTGTTTTACATTAGAGATCCCACTACTTGTAGAGTGATCAACATAATGTCTGGCACATAGTAAGTTAAATGTTAGTAGTGTTATAATACATTTTTATCACTATCATCATTATTATTATTACTCGGAAGCTCTCATACCAAGGTAGAGATTTCTCTGGAGGAAGTGAAATTTTCTTTTGTAAGAACTAATACATTATATACTTAGCATATGTAGTTAATACATAGTTGGCATTTGATAAACTAGTTTCCTCCCCATTCCCTTCTCTTCGCCTAGAAATTAAAGTAGCTTTATCTCATGAATCTAGTTGGAATAGACTCTGCTACTTCAAAACACAGGGCCAAAGAGAGAGACATCAGACAATGGCTGTGAGTTTCACCAATTCAGATATTCCTCTGGGAGTTTCAGCATGCCCCCCATCCTCTGCCCCACCCCCGCCCCCAAAGAATTTATGGCATCATTATAGCAAATCATATAGATTACCAAAAGAAAGAAAATAAAGGAATGTTTTCGGAGGGGCAGGAGAAAAGAATTCTTAAATTTTCAGGGATCTATGGATCTGAACTCTGTATTTTAAAAAAGACACATAGAATGAGAAATCATAGCGAAGGGATGATAATGTTTTATCAGTATCAGGAACATGTATCTCTAATTTCTTCTCAGTTGTATTCCATAAAGGGCTTAAACAGTTTATAAATTCACGCACAACACATAGGATAAAATAAATAGATAGGACAAAATAAATGGACTAGAAAATCAACACAAAGGGAAAATAATTCAAAGCCAGGTGAATACATGAAAGTATATAACAGAAGTACTATATAGTTTGTAGAGGCAGGCTTCAAACATGATTCTGAATTTCCCAGAAAAAGAAACATAGACTTATGGTATCCACAAAATAAGCAATCACCAATTGATCGGGAGAACCATGGCTTTTATTGGCACTGAGACCAGGAGAAATTTCTTTCCAAGTCCTTATCATGGGGACAGGATACTACGTGTATTATAGTAGCTAGTGTCCTCAATAATTACTCTACAATGAATTCACAATCTAAATTTCCTAGACTGTTTCCTATCTGTTCCTTGGCACAATCTGATAAGAAATTATTAATTTGAAGTTTAAAAAAAATGATGAATCAGTTCAAGATGATTTGGTCCAGATATATAGCACTCTGTTAGTCTGACCTGATCCATATGCAAATTTAGAAAATCTAGAAGACTGGATGGGCTATCCTTCAGCCACTGTTCCATTCATATTTGTCTTTTAACTGATATATATATATATATATATATATATATATATATATATATATATATATATATTATTGTTTTTTTACAGAGAGGAAGGGAGAGGGATAGAGAGCTAGAAACATCAATGAGAGAGAAACATCGATCAGCTGCCTCCTGCACACCCCCTACTGGGGATGTGCCTGCAACCAAGGTATTTGGCCTTGACTGGAATCGAACCTTGGACCCTTCAGTCCGCAGGCCGACGTTCTACCCACTAAGCCAAACTGGTTAGGGCTTAACTGTTTTTGATAAGAATTGGATACAGAGCCCTAACTGGTTTGGCTCAGTGGATAGAGCGTCGGCCTATGGACTGAAAGGTCCCAGGTTCGATTCCAGTCAAGGGCATGTACCTAGGTTGCGGGCACATCCCCAGTAGGGGGTGTGCAGGAGGCAGCTGGTTGATGTTTCTAACTCTCTATCCCTCTCTTTTCTCCCTGTAAAAAGTCAATACATTTTTTTTTAAAGAAGAATTGGATACAGAAAGCTTGAGGCTTTCTTCTCCAATAAGAACCTGGAATACAACCAGAAATACTATAAAGTCATTAAGATACTAATGAAAATGATAGAGGAAAAGAGGGTTCTGAGGAGGAGAGATCCTTTTTTTACTTAATTTAAAATTATCTGAAGGTCATCTTGAGGGATCCATGGAGTAAGGGGTCAAAATTCTTGGAGTTCTAGATTCAAATCAAGCCAAAATTAGTAATAAATGAAATATTCCATTCAACTTCATCACCTCAAACTCTGAGTCTTGGAGCTGTGAACTAGGACAACCCTCAGATCAACATCCTTTTTGTCATCTCTCCTCCTATGCATCTGGAGAATTAAGTGATAGGACACCAACCTGTTTTGTTACAGCAAATGAGTGTAGCCACAGGCACGAGTGACCCATTGCTACTGTGTTTTATTGAATATGCATTCATTGAGCATGGGTTATAGGCCAGTTTAATTTTCTAATACACACATATGGGTCTTAGAGTTTGGTTATGTTGACCTATTTATAACCTTGTGTTTGATTTTTGCAAAGTAAACAAAAGAAACATTAGTTTCCTTTATAGAGGGATTTTTAAAGTAATTATCTTAAGATTATTGCCAACAGTGATATAATAGGGAAGTGATTTGGTGGTGCTCAGTGTTTCCCAACTTCTATGTCCCTTGGACTATTGTTTATTTAATTTTTCTCCGTAGATTGAGTTTAAATTCTTAAACATATTACTTGAAAATAAAATTTATATTACTATTTTAAATGAAAGCCAGTGCAGTTATTTATAATAGAAAGTAAATATAATAATAAATATATGGAAAACAAAATTTTAATATTCTAACAAGATGTTGAAGGCTGAGGCGTGTTTTATTTTTATTAGAAAATGAAATTAGCAAGATGTAGAGAGTTTTGTTTTTTATTTTTTTAACATATTTTTTATTTATTTTAGAGAGGAAGGAAGAGGGAGAGAGATAGAAACATTAATGACGAGAGAGAATCATTGATTGGCTGCCTCCTGCACTCCCCTCAGTGGGGATCGAGCCCGCAACCCCAAGATGTGCCCTAACCAGGAATCAAACCATGACCTCCTAGTTCATAGGTCGACGCTCAACTACTGAGCTACGCTGACCAAGCAAGATGTAGAGAGATTTAAAGAAAACCCAGCAACATATTGAAACTTTCTCCTTGATGCCATCAAGGTTGAGAGAATTAAAAAGGAATAGTTTTCCCACTGTGACTTATAGTAATGTGTTTAGCACTAAATAAACCTCCCAGATTTATTTCATTTGCCACCTAAAATCATCTCATTGTCCAATTTTAGGAAATAGTAATTTAGTGTAAAAAGCACTATGTTTAGAATCATGTATAAATTGAAGGCCTTACTCTGAGGCTAATCAGTTAAATAACTTGAGCAGGTCATTTAGTTTCAGTTTTTTCTTTATCTAAAATAACCATAAAATATTATAGAGCATGTTGAAAACATATGGTGGCCTTGGGGTTTTTTTAATCATCTCTCAAGAATATGTTTATCGATTTTAGAGAGAGAAGGAGAAGGAGAAGGAGAGAGAGGGGGGGAGAGAGAGAGAGAGAGAAAGAGAGAGAGAGAGAGAGAGAGAGAGAGAGAGAGAGAGAGAGAAAATCATCTATGTGAGAGAAACATTAATTGGTTGCCTCTAATATGTGCCTTGACCAGGAATCAAACCTGCAACCAAGGTATGTGCCCTGATCAGGAATCAAACTCAAGTCCTTTTGGTGTATGGGACTATGCTCCAACCAACTGAGCCACCAGAGCGAAAGCATATGGTTTTGATCAACCCTCACAATGACTCTGTTGGGTAGTGATTATAGAACAAGAAACTAGTTCAGAGAAGTCAGGCTTCTGACTCCATATCCAAAGTTCCTCTCCTAGAATATGCTATACAATGGCAGTATTAAAGTATGTGATTTTTATGACTCTTCCATTTCTACAGGCTATGACTCGAAGTCAAACTTATCACTGGTTTAATGTATAATCTTCTGAATGAAGAATCATACTCCCTAAGATTAATTTGTTCAGTAAAACAGGTTGACAGATTTGTAATTCTGAATTTAGCCCAGTAGGTGGCACCCATCACATCCATGCTTCTACTGCACAGTCAAGGTAATTCAGGAAATGCTGTGGGAGCGATTGGCCTTCTATTACCCTTGGGACAATATATCAATTGAAACACACACACACACACACACACACACACACACACACACACACCACAACTTATTGATGTTTACTGCCATGCTCTGTGGTACTGAGGTGTATCATTGGCAGCCTTGATTAGACTGTATTAAACTTGGAATTCTGCTTCACAATTCTTATCTATTTTTCTACTCCCTCCTTTCCAAAAAATAGTCACTGCCCACTTCCTCCACAATCCCTATCTATCACTGTTTCTTTTTACCGTTGATAAATTAGGCAATCGGGGCACTGAATTAAAAATCAGTTAGGCAATTGCACAAGGTGTGGTGGTTTCTTGAAGGTTAAGTACTTAGCAGTGTTCCTGGGTCATTTTTCTTTTCCTCTAGCTCCAAAAGAATTGAATTTCACAAATCTGTCCTAAGGAAGGGGTGGAATGTAATTTTGGACCCATCTCCCAGTAAATCAAGGTACAGGACTTATTGTTCTAGGTATTTCCAAGTAGAGAGAGCACTTCTCTCACTGCTCTTGCCAAGAATCCCTCCTCAAACATCAACTGTCCTGTGTACTGGTTGGCTGAGTCCCAGTGATATGACCTATTTGGTTGGCAAAATTTAATCCTATGTTAATATTACTGACTTGGTTACACTTCAAGCAATCACTACTTTCAAATTCCCTTGAGGCCCAGGTTGTAGTATTAACCTTGTCAGTCTTATCTGTTTAGCACACTGCATCACCTAGTCTTATAGAAGAGAAAAACATTTTATACCTAGGTAAAGTCTTTCCTTTTAGTCTTTCCAGAGATGGGGCACATTTGGAGGGATTTGCTTTCCCACCAGAGTAAAATTACAACTTGACCCAGGGTATATGGCAGCCCTTCCTTGGCTTCAGTAGAGTTGAGAGAGCAGTTCTTGGCCTTTGTCACCTATCTTAGAGAACACAGGCACCAAGCAATCTGTAAATTCAGCTGAATTTCTCATCATGCTTGCTAGTGTTTAAAGAAGAGGTTTATCTTTAGTAATAATAGAAGTGGTGATAAGACATTTGATTCTGACAGCCTTGGTTTTCGCTCCTCCGCCCTCCCCCTCCCCAAACTCTTAGCATTTTCTTGAACTCTTTTGAGAAGCTGAAGGTTAGATGTGAATATTTTGCTACATTTATAAATTCAGAGGAAAGTACAGTGTGGTGGGAAATGAATACTCTTGAGACCTTATTTATTCTATAACTCCCTCTGTTCTAAAAGAAAGCAAGTCATTCTTCTCTGCTTTAACCTTTACTTCACTTTAGTATTACTCTTCCTGATGGCTGACATACACTCCAGCAGGTGCTGCTGAAAGGAAAATAAGCTAAAATGCTGAAAGGCAGGATGGAAACCCACAGCTAGCTTAAATCTGGGTCCTTGATAAATAGTATTGCTCTCAAACACAGGCCTTTTTAAGCTTTGAGGCAACTCAATGTCAGATTTATGGTATTAGTAGGTTATGAAGCTAATTTCTAAACTAGGTCATTCTTTCACTTCATAGAAAACCCCACAGAATTCCAGGAGGAGAATAAGTCTTTTTTCCAAAATATACATTTTAAAGGTTTAAATAAAGTAAATGGCACTTTTATTAATATTATGATTATTTCAATGAGTGACAAGATTCCAAACTTTTTTGCACCACACTCAGGAGAGCAGCAGTATGTCTAGGATAGGGTTGTCATATTTGGCAAATAGAAAGAGGATGCCCAGTTAAAACTGAATTACAGATAAATAATTTTTTTTAGTATAAGTGTCCCAAATATTGCATGGATACACTTATAATAAAAATTATGTGGTGTTTATTGAAATCCATATTCAACTGGGTGTCCTATATTTTAATCTGGCAACACTAACCTAGGACAGATTCACTACAAAGCCTATTTAGCACCCTACAATTCTCCCTCTCCCCTTTTTTTTCTTTTTTTATTGCCTCCCTTCTCCTGCTCTATCGCAGACTGTGCCTCCTCTTTCTCCTCCCTACCCCACCTTAATCTTTGATTTGTTCTTATTATCCACAGTTGGCCATTTTTGTGGGTTATCTGAGGGTGTGACTGTATGTATATGAATTACCATCACATTTCTTCATTTAAAAGTTGTATTAGAAATACATTTTGTAGCCTCTCAAATAAAATCACTTATTTGCATGTAATATTCAATGATTATTTTTTTTCCTGTGGGACATGAGCTCTCAATAAAAACAAAACAAAACAAAAGGGCTTGTCACTCCAACGTTAAAAATACTGCTTAATAAAGTTGTTTCTTTTTAATTGTTTTAAATCCTCCCTATGGATATGTTTTTATTGATTTCCATAGAGAGAGGAAGGAAGGGAGGAGAGAGAAAGAGAGAGAGAGAGAGAAAAACATCGATGTGAGAAACATTGATCAACTGCCTCCCTTAGTTGCCCTGACATAGGACCAAACCGAAATTTAGGTATCGAATCGAACTTGAATCGAACCCGCAACCTTTTGCTGTATGGGATGATGTTCCAGTCAACTTAATCACTTGGCCAGGGCAACAAAGTTGTTTTCTAAAACAGCAATTAGAAAATCCACATTAATGCTAATACCAGAGTCAATCTTATAGTCGTACAATAATATAATACTGTGATGAATGTTAATAGCCTTGCAACACAAACTAAAACTAGTTTTTTTTTCCTCAAAGAAAGCTCTCATTGTCCTAATGTTTCCCTTCAGGTACTGTGGGCACTACAACTATGGGCAGAGCAACTAAGGGCAAAAATGAATCTAATGTGGTGAGAACTACTTTCATTTTCAAAATCACTTTAACGTCTAGACAAGTTGTAGATTTTTGGAATGGATTTGTTAGTGTACATTCTAATTTAATATTTTTAGGGGATTTGCAAAGTGAGTACCAGGGTATTTGATGTTTTAGCTGTGTGTGTGTGTGTGTGTGTGTGTGTGTGTGTGTGTGTGTGTGTGTGTTTGTTTTCCTCTTTCCTCTTTCAGAGAGTCCTGGGATCTAAGACCTACACAGAACAAGTTTGATGATGTAGGAGGGAGGCTCTTTTTTCTGTGGTCACTGACAGATGAATCTCTGAAGATTTCGAAGGCTTCCACTCCATTTGCTTGGACAGATTTAAAGGCTAAGCATAGCCATTTGTGTCCATTAAAATCTCTCAAACCTTTGCTTTAGTGCTGTTCACATCTCATTCCCCACCAAACTGGGTGGAAATGCTAGTTAGATGCTTGGCCTTAAGCATGTTAGGAATTTAGTCATTTGTGGATTGTAAACAGCCTCTTTTGATAGCTTTTGATTTTGAAATGACTAGATTCAAATCACATTGGATATTGTTAAGTCCATAAAAAGCTGCTCCTCTCAACCTCTGAAATGTTTAATTATGGGCAGATCCACTGGCAAATGAATAAAAGTAGGTACAAAGTAAGGAAAATTATACTCCACAGACTCCTCTTACTCTCCCACCAACCACATCCATGTGCCCAGGTCATCTTTATCTACTAGTATTCTTTGAATACCTTCTACCTTCCTAGACTACTGTTTTAGTTCAGCCCCTCTTTCCTGCCTGGATTACCACCACCTCTTAACTTGTTTCCCTGCTTCCAGTCCCTCTAATGACTGGCACCACTGAAACTACCTTTACTAAGAAAGAAATGAGGTCATATCACTTCCCTATGGGTTTCCCATTGACTTTAGTGTAAAGCCCACACTCAGTCACAGACCATATAATAATGACCTGCCTCCTCCTGCCTATGTCTCCAGGCTCATCCCCTTGCCTCATGCATCCTACACTGAGCTCTGCAGAACTATTTGTAGTTCCCCTGATGCACCCTGAGTACTATTCTTTCCATGACTTCGAACAAAGCTGTTTCTCTGCCTGAAAAATTCTTCTTTCCTTGTCTGCTTGACCATTGCCTATTTGTCCATCTTTTATCCCAGTAATTCTCAACCCAACTTGTGTATTAGAATTTTCTCAAGAGCTTTTAAAAAATACCAATTCATTGAGCTCCTTTCCAGATAATTTAAGTCATGATCTGCCGGGAGCCGGTCCATCCTTGCTGTTTCAAGGGACCTGGCATATATGGCATACGGTTCTTAATATGTTTGCTCACCTTCTTGGCGCTGTGTTTTAACCAAAGTCACCTCTCTGAGAAAGGTTGAATCCCCGGGTAGGGATTTTCCCCTGAAGTTAGGGAGGGAATAAAACCCCTCAACTAAGTGCCAGGCGGGTAATTAATCCCTTTAACTACGAACAATCATGCTTAAACTACATAATCTTTTCTCCCTGGAATGGAGATAAGAAACGCCCTAACCTTTGTAATAGAGATTGATAGGATTGAATCAACTGGTATAAATACAGTTGTAACAAGACAAAAACACTCAGAACTTAGAACAGAATCAAGAAGACAGAACCTACACGGAGCCTAGAGACAGAAGAACTTCGCTGGAGAGAGCATGCCGGAGGATCCTGGAGAGGGACTGGCCTCGGAGCCTAGAGACAGAGCCTAGCGGGAGAACATGGCAAGGGATCCTGGACTGAACCTGACTACTGAGATTGGCAGGAGAACCTGACTGGAACCTGGACACTGAACCTGACTGGAGAGCCTGGACAGAACCTGGCTGGAGAACCTAGCGAGGGAACATGGCTACAGAACCTCGCTGGAGATCCGAAGCAGAACCTCTCTGGAGATCCAGACCAGAACTTGGCTGGAGATCCTGGCTAGGCTGCTGATCAACTGAACACTGTCTCCGTGTCCTTCCTTCTTCGCCGACTCCGTCTACGCCTTTGGGAACCCCTGGACCTGCTGGGGTTGGACCCCGGCAATGATCTCTGAGGGATAGGGCAAGAGCATCTGTATCTTTTAAAAAGCTCCTTGGGAAATTCTTAAGTTGCAACCTTAAGCCAGGTTTGAGAATTATTGTTCTAGGCTCTCTGACCTCTACCATAGCACTTAATGAACTATATTGCAATTATTTGCTTACCCAGTTAACTCCCTCATCAAATGGTAAGCTCTTTGAAGCCCAGGACCATGTCTTGTTCATCTTTTCATTCTGACCACCTTACACAGTGCCTGAGATTTGATAGAGGCTCAGATACTGCCAAAGGCCATAGAAAGTAAATTGCAAAGTTCTAGGTCTGTTGAATATCTGTCTTGTGCCAATATGATACTACTGGATCATATTGTAGTCCCTGATCTTCAGATCTTCCTTTATTTTGCTTAGGTGTCATTAAATTTCTATGATATTAATATGGGGGAGTTGACTTGTTATAAAACACTACATAACCTGTAATAATCCCTTTTATATTCTAGTAATGAGTAAAGTAAGCCAATCAATTAAAAATCTTCTTTGCCCCCAAATTAATTTAAATCTTTATAAGGGTGTTTGTTTGTTTTTTTAAAATGCACCTTTGAACTAAAAAAGTTTACACAAAATCACAGAATTTGGACTTTAGAAGGGACTGTAAGTAAGCATAAAGTTTCTTCACAGAAGAGGAAACTGGAGTTTAGACATGTTGAAAGGGTATCCAAAGTTCCACAGTTAATTGGGGCTGTTAACAATTAAGCTGAATACCAAAGCCTAGGTATTATTACTACCAGTTCACATTCCAATTTAACTCATATTTTGCCTTTCTTGACCACAAAAATAACAGGCTCTGCAGCCCTGAGATTATTAGTTTCATATTCTACCAACTGAGTTAGCTGATGTAATCCACATTCTGTTTTAAGAAAGTCAGCAGTCCCGTGAGATGTTCCAAGTCAATTGGATTGAACAGAGCAATGAGAACAAAAATCAGGAATATAAAATCTGACTGTATCACTAACTACCTTGAGCATATCATTTATTCTCAGGGTCTCAGATTCCCAATTTAAAAATTGGATTAAAAGAGCACCATTTGAATGTTTTAAAATCATGTGCTGTTATTTTTTCCCCCCTTCAATGCGTTTAGATAAGTAATGAGCATTTTCCTTATTTTTTAACTATATTACAATTATTTGTTATTAACTATTCATTAACTAAGGCATGAAGTAAGCTAGTTTGCTAGCCAATGGACTTATAACTTAGTGAAAAATGAATCATTTACCATCTCCAAAGTACTGAAATTGTATCTTCATCATCAGCCAGGCTTATCACCTTTCTTTAAGTGCTCTAAATCTTTCAAGTTCTTCAAAACACAAAACTGAAATACTGTAGCTTTTAATTCTACTTCGTTTTTAAGACTTTACTTTGGACTCTAACTTTCACCCATATGACAATGCAAAGTTATCAGTTAGGTAGGCTGCCTATGCATGGGCGTCTGCATTTTTATAAATCCAATATATAGATCTCACATTTGTATGTACCAATTTGCTTGGTTTTTCTTACCCAACAAATCAGAGACTCATTCAAGCTATTGAAACTCCCAAGAGAGTCACTGACAAATCAAATATTGATTTAAGTTACAGAGAGGGCTATATGATTAGAATATACATATATATGTTGGGCATCCCCATCTCAGAACCAAATTATTAGGGAAACTGAATTAGTGGTCCAAAAGTATTGGTGGAATTGAAACATCATTATTACAGTTTTTAGACCCATAATATTTCTTTTTAAGAATAAAACTCCTGATACCCTTGACCTTCCTTGGGGAGATACTTTTCAATTTTAAGTTCAACTGAGGAAAAACTGCGCCATCAGCAATCCATTTACAAACCACAATGTTGGGTAGTTTTATTTTTGTGGCTTATCTCATTTATTTTACCTTGACTTTCTATTTACAAAATACTTGTTTATATTTCACCACCCAAAGTTACCTTTTTGCAGTGACCTCAAAGTGGTTAGTAATGCTTGTCACACTTCTTTCCTAAGTGAAATAAGGCCAACAATAGCCCGATGCTTTCATCTTTAGTCTAGAATTGCAGGCATCAAAGAGGACAAGTGACAGCACGCAATATTATGCCTTACATGTTTAGATCAACCAGAAAATCTAGCTTTAATATTGTTTGAGTGAACTATGGCAATCTTAGGCGGAGGCTTCTGCAATCTGTTACATGCTAAGGCAAATATCTAGCAGCCCCTCGGGCACCTTGGGAGGAACCTGTACTGCTAGCAAGTCAAAGTCCCCATTGCTTCATATGTTCTGTATTTAGTCATCAAATATTAGGAAAAGGGAAGAGAACAAGTTCTGTATTTGAAAGGGATACTTGCACTGCAACAAATCAATCCCATAGGAGATACACAGACAAATATGAAATGTAACTATTACATGATGAAATGAGATTTTTTCAGAACTGCTTTCTTCACAAATTAATTTATGCTTCCTAACATTTAAAACTTCTACTAGAGGTTCATTTTCAAGGTAAAGCACTGTAAAAACATTCCTATAAACTATATTTCCTCCAATTATAAATCAACTTGAGAGGAAATAAGATTATTTAGGTCAACAAAATAATTTTCTTTTTATATATATTGCTTTTATAGAGACAAAAATATCTTTTTCTAGGGTAGCTGGGCTCTAAGCTAAGTCTGATGACCTGGAAACCAATAATTAATAATAATTTAAGAAACACATACTTTTGATTTTAAAAAATTCACTTAACTTTAACTCATGTCAGTTGCTAAACTGGGGCTACCTTTTCTTGACTTGTGTATACTGAACACTAGGAATAGAAGGCCTTGTAAACAGAGCCCTTTTAAGAAATCAAATAGCGTTTGGGCACTTAATGTTACCTTTCCATTGAACAAATCTCACCCTCCTTTCCCTTATCTCATAATTCTTTCCTCTCCTAGCAAATTCTGTTCTCCTTCCTTATAGTTACCCTTTCTTGAATTAAGGGAGGAGAAATACCATAGCTTTTTAAATAGAAATCACTTTTTTATTTTCCTGATTTTCTTCTTTTACCAGGTAAGCGCCCATATAAATAAGTAGCGACCTTGTGCATTTGTAAATTGTCAGGACACATATGGAAGAGTTTCTCCATCTTGTGAATATCAACATGAGATGATGCAGGTAGTATTAAAGGTATACATTACAGCTCTCAGAAAAGAATGAAATCTTTAGTAATGGTGGAGAGAGATAAGACGCTGTAAAAAGAGTAGGACTAATTGCTAACCTATCGAGACACTAGCTTTACCTATGGTACCCAGATCTATCCTTCCTTGGTCCATTTGGTAGGGAGACAGCTAATCTCCATCCTCTGGGTAAGTACCTGATCAAGGCCAAACCAATCAGAAAATGCCACTCTCCTTGCCCTAGTAAGTGCTTTGGGGATGGACACAGGGCCTTAATCTATGAGTCTCAAGATTTTGTCTCAGGACCCCTTTATACTTAAAAATTATTGAGGACTCCAAAGAGCTTTTGTTTATGTAGTTTATATCTACTGATATTATATATTAAAAAATTAAACTATAAATATACAAACACATTCCATTAAAGATCCATATTACACATCACACAGCTTCTGGAAAATTGCACAGTATCTAATGAAAGTATGAGAGTGGAAAGACAAATAATGCCTTAATATTAGTATAAAAATAGTTTTGACCTTGCAGACCCTCTGAAAGTATCTTGAGGTCTCCAGGTGTCCCAGACAGGCTCAAAACCTACTGATCTAAATTATAGCCTACAGAAGTCAATACCATCCAAGTTTGCCATGTACAAAGAGCTGATGTGACAATTAAGTCAACAAAGAACAAAGCATAGCTGAAAGATGGCTTCTTAATGACATGGTTTCAGAAACTGAAGGTAGCCAACCCTGAAGTTATACACATGTCTGGACTTCCTAGCTGCCACTGAATTCCTTTTGGTTTAACCTAGGATGAGTTACTTGCAACCAAAAACATCCTTATATATCTGGGTTTCCAGATGGGGACCTCAGAGGAAGAGAGTATGGGTGAAAAAAAATACAAAGGACCAAAATAATTATTTTAAGCAGCAATCTGCACAGAACAAATAGAATATCAAAAGCACAAGGAAAAGTTCAAAATTATTTTAAACAAGGGAAGATATGGGAAAACATTGTCTTAGTTGTTCCCAAATCAGTGCCATCAAACTCCATGGGTAATTGAGGTAGCTCAGCTTCACTTCACTAGAAGATAACGAAAGCACACTGTCAGTTTCTTCAGTAAGAATGAATAAATTTACCTCACCAGACTTTGGAAAATTCTAATTTGGAAAACTACTTTGAGGGGCAAAACATTAGGCTATTTACATCAAATGTTAAAAATTTCTCCAGTATTCTCTAGACTATAGTGCTATATTTTTTCTAAAAGTGTATCCAATTTCTAAATCCCACCTCTTAAAGAAACCTTTGAACCTTCATTTCTGATAGTTGAATTTCTAATTTATGTTTTCATGCCTGTACACAGTAATCTATCACTGCCTATACTGGGCTGAATAGAGTCCCTCAAAATTTCATACCCAGCTCTACCATTATAATGAGATCTACTTGGAAATAGGGTCTTTAAAGATATAATTAGTTAAATAAGATCATACTAGAATTAGCCGTGGGCAAACTACGGCCCGCGGGCCAGATCCAGCCCGTTTGAAATGAATAAAACTAAAAAAAAAAAAAAAAAAAAAAAAAAAAGACCGTACCCTTTTATGTAATGATGTTTACTTTGAATTTATATTAGTTCACACAAACACTCCATCCATGCTTTTGTTCCGGCCCTCCGGTCCAGTTTAAGAACCCATTGTGGCCCTTGAGTCAAAAAGTTTGCCCACCCCTGTACTAGATTATAGTGGTCCCTAAATCCAATGGCTGGTATCCTTAAAGAAGGGCAAATACACACAAATAAGGTCATGTGAATGAATATGGAAGCAAAAATTGGAGTGATGCAGCTACAAGCCAAGGAATGCTGAGGATTGCTGGAAACCACCTGAGACTGGACAAAACAAGGAAGAATTCTTCCCTAGAGCTTTCACAGGGAGCATGGCTTTGAGATACCTTGATTTTAAGGTTCTGGCCTCCAGAAACATGAGAGAATAAATTCCTTGTTTTTATGTCACGTAGTTTGTGGTACTTAGCTTTAGCAGCCCTACGAACTAATACACTGTCTAATTCAGCTAGTTTAAAATTCATCTTGACTATAACCAAGCTACTTTTGGGGGAAATAATGGGTTGAAATCAACCAGAGCTTCACTTGGTATTTATTGTGCTAAATACACATAACAAAATTTACCATTTAAAGATATATAATTCAGTGGCATTAAGTATTACATTCAAAATGTTGCTTGCACCCGTTTTTAATCGAAGCAGTTTTACTTGTGGCCATAAACCAAACAGGAAAGAGATAGAGTGAAATGAGCCTTAGAGAAAGAATAATCCATCACCAAATTCGTTCTTGCTCATATCCAGTGCTAATGAGCAGAGTCTGACCACAGAAAAACAAGTAAGCTTTTGCCTTATTTATATTGAAATTGTGATTAACCACAGAAAACTAAAGTACCAGAAGGCTAAGTGTAAATATACCATTACTGGGAAAAACTCATACTTCAATAATTCATTTCTACTGATAAAGTTTCATCTTCATAATGAAATCACTATGAAAGCCAGATGTTTACCTTTTATGTTAACTCTGAGTTAATGGAAACTCCTGTAGTTTTCATTATTAAAACCTTAAGAACTGAGAGGATAAATCCCTAGGTGCTTCCAATTCTTTACATATAAACTCTAACTCTTTTACTGTGGTTCTCCCTTCCACCATGTCCCTGAGACGTGTCAGTATTTAGAAATGCTACTCTCTTTCTACATTCCAGAAAATTTTCCTTGTTATAAAACCTGACTCAGGATGGATTTTGAAGAAATGTTGCATTGTTAACAGGAGTAAAAAAACATGTGCATACTGCCATGTTCATTCAATAACCAGCAAAGAAAAAAAAATGTGATGGTAAGATCACTGGGTTTTTTCCTGTGTAAATTTTGTAATAGCTTGCTAAACTCGGCAGAGATAAATTCATTTGAGGAAAATTGTTGGGAGACAAGCATCTATTATAATTGCCCATTTTAGTTCTAATATCACTTTTTATTTCAGCAATTTTAGTAGTTTTAGCAAACAATCCTCCATATATTTTATAAGGCTGAATTCATATTCAACTTTCCCAATTACATCTTAATGAAGTTTGTCATTAACTACTTTTATACAGATAGCCCCTTGTTTTGTTATTTGTGAAACAAGTGTCAGTTTCTTCCATGAATAATTATAGCATTTCTAAGTTGAAAGGGTGCTTCAGTCTATCACTTTACTTAAAGGGTGCTTATTTAGTCTACCACCTCATTTAAAAGATGAAGAAAAAGGCCCAAACTTGTTTAAGATTACAGAACCTATTAGTGGTTTAGAATTTAACTAAAAATTCAAGACATTTAATCATTTAAAACTTGAGGAAACTGTAGAGAATAAAGATAGGTTAGGGAGGTAACAATGTAACCAACTATTTGGTCTTCATCTTTAGAGATAAAGAAAACTTCTCTTGGACATACTTTCCCATAAAGTTGTATATATTCCATTTGAAACTACTTAATCCGTTGGCCACCAGGCTCTACCGAGATAATTATAGGAAACTAGAGGCCCGATGCATGAAATCCTTCCCCTGGCTGTTGCCTCTGGCACTCGGGACCCAGGCTTCCCTCAGACCCGGCTTTGTCCAGAAGGTCGTCAGGAAGGACATCTGGTCTAATTAGCATATTATGATTTTATTATTTCAGATGGGTTCACCATTCTGGCTTTGATTTTTAACCCACTGTTAAAAAAAAAAATACTAGCAATACACACACTCAAAATTATTTTTTACTAGTTTATTTTATCCCACCTCAATTTCATTCATCATCTCCTTTGTACTCCATTATTTAACGTGAAATACATAACAATGTGACTCAGAGGATAAGTCCATGTTCCAATTGGAACAATAAACTCATAGCCATCAAACTGACAGATTTTAATTGTGTACAAACGGTGATTATACATTTTGGACACTGCTTTTCATTTCTAAGCTTCTCAGGTTTTACCGCGGCTGAGAACCAAAGGAAAAATATATACATATGTGTGTAAGTAATTTTTAAATGCAGCCCTTGAAAGCCCTAAAAGGGCCGAAACCGGTTTGGCTCAGTGGATAGAGCGACAGCTTGCGGACTGAAAGGTCCCAGGTTCGATTCCTGTCAAGGGCATGTACCTGGGTTGCAGGCACATCCACAATGGGAGATGTGCAGGAGGCAGCTGATCGATGTTTCTCTCTCATCGATGTTTCTCTCTCATCGATGTTTCTCTCTCATCGATGTTTCTCTCTCATCGATGTTTCTCTCTCATCGATGTTTCTCTCTCATCGATGTTTCTCTCTCATCGATGTTTCTCTCTCATCGATGTTTCTCTCTCATCGATGTTTCTCTCTCATCGATGTTTCTCTCTCATCGATGTTTCTAACTCTCTATCTCTCTCCCTTCCTCTCTGTAAAAAATCAATAAAATATATTAAAAAAAGAAAAAAAAAGAAAGGGCTAAAAGGCTAGTAAGAGCTGATATGAAATAGCAGCAGTTGATTAATAATACATTGTATGAAAACACACCTGGGAAAAAAAGTAACAAAAGCTCTTTTCATGGTCATCTCCCACAAATACTAAAATGAAACTCAGTTGCCATGGCCTGGGCTCT